>NC_044032.1:335325492-335693617 GCF_901765095.1 Microcaecilia unicolor
TCAGTGCGAGAGGATAGTACATCCCCTGGTGGGCAGGTCCTGGCTACAGGAGTACTTCCTACTTCACCAGGGTGATGCTCTCCTTCTAGGAGACCTCCCTCCTCCAAGGTAGCACAAGGGCTACTAGACTGGAGGTGGGACCTCTCTACAACATCCCTGTAGGTCTCCTCTATGTACCTCTCTGTCTCCCTCAGCTCCACCAAGTACTGCTACTCTAGCCTCAAGAGAACAGGACATGTTCTCTAAGAGCTAGGAGCTCTTTGCATCGGGCGCAAACATATGACATCTCACCAACTGGGAGATAATCATACATGTGACACTCAATGCAAAAGACTGGATAGCACCCCTCTCGCTGCTGGACTGCTGTCTCCATCTTAGTGTTTTTGAGTTTTCCAATATTTTAAAACTTGCTACAGTATTAAGGATATTAGCCTAATATAAAAGTGTCTTTTACTTTAATATAGTGTATTGTATGATTTTAGTATTTCCTTCTTAGATGGTAATGAAATGTATTTAAAACTCTATAAGAGCACTCCTTGCTTGTTACCCTAATTACAATAACTGACTATAAATGAGGAGTTGTCCTAGGGGTGGGGGGGAATACTAAATTAGATCCTGCAGTGGCTGTTAGATTCTATCTGTTAATGCTGTGGTTCAAGGCTTTTAAAACTAAGTGGAAAAGACTATGGAGATTAGCTGTTTTCTGTTAGCTGTTGAAATTTGCTTTTTAAGTTTGCCTAACACTAACCTACAATTCCTCCTTTAAACCCCAATCTTTAAGTTCCCAAAGCACAAGCAAAGTAGTGTTCACTTACCAGAGAAATGTCCTCTCCTCTCAGAACTTCTCAGAAAGAAAGTTCAGTGGGACCTTCCCTCTTTATATACTTTTGAATCTAAGGAGCCTCTTTTGAGCAACCTATACAAGTATTCTACTTCCCCCACACCTTAATTATCACTTAATTGAGGTCACTGGATGAGATAACTCTCCAGCAGCCAAGGAAAAGAAAAATAACTGCCGTTTAGAACAAAGGAGTTCCTACCTCTAGAAAAGGTTTCAGTTTAAAACTAGGTCACTGGATGAGCTAACTCTCCAGCAGCCAAGGAAAAGAAAATAACTGCCGTTTAGAACAAAGGAGTTCCTACCTCTAGAAAAGGTTTCAGTTTAAAACTAGGTCACTGGATGAGCTAACTCTCCAGCAGCAGCAGCCAAGGAAAAGAAAAATAACTGCCTGTTTAGAACAAAGGAGTTCCTACCTCTAGAAAAGTTTCAGTTTAAAACTATGTGGAAAATGCCTATTTCTACAGAAAAGTTCAGTTTAAAACTGTGGGGAAGGGGATTTATACACTATGGCAACTAGTTAATGGTGCTTGCTTTTCTCTCTCTCTCTCTCTCTCTCTCTCTCTCTCTCTCTCTTTTTATTCCTCTAAACTAGGCCCTGCTTGCTTTTCCCCCTCTCCTCTCTCTTTTTATTTCACGCTTAATACTAAATTAGATCCTGCAGTGGCTGTTAGATTCTATCTGTTAATGCTGTGGTACAAGGCTTTTAAACTAAGTGGAAAAGACTATGGAGATTAGCTGTTTTCTGTTAGCTGTTGAAATTTGCTTTTAAGCTTGCCTAACACTAACCTACAATTCCTCCTTTAAACCCCAATCTTTAAGTTCCCAAAGCACAAGCAAAGTAGTGTTCACTTACCAGAGAAATGTCCTCTCCTCTCAGAACTTCTCAGAAAGAAGTTCAGTGGGACCTTCCCTCTTTATACTCACTTCTCCTCTGCCTACCATCCCCAAACCAACGGGATGGTGGAAAGAACCAAAAACTCTCAAAACATTCATATGGGTCTTTACTAACAATCGCCAGGATAACTGGTCACTGTGCTCCCCTGGGCAGAGTTTGCCTACAATAACCGTCTCCACTCCGCTTCCAACACATCTCCTTTCTTCACTATATATGGACGGCACCCTCGCCTATCTCCTCCGATTCCTACGAATCAATCAATTCTGCAGCTTCAGTACACCCTTACTAACATTCAGGAAACCTAGAATGAGGTCCAGCACCATCTGCGACAAACTGCAGCGAAGTACAAACGTTTTGCCAACCTGAAGAGACGAATTGCCCCAATCTTTCAACCAGGACAGAGGGTCTGGCTCAGCACCAGGTACCTAAAGCGCCGTCTGCCCTCGTTTAAGTTTGCCTTTCGTTTCATTGGCCCATTTCCTGTTCAATCCCGAGTGGGATCAGTCACCTATTGCCTGCAACTACTTGGTAACCTCCGAATCCATAATGCTTTCCATGTATCGCTGCTGAAACCATTTGTGACATCTAAGTGGCATCCCGAGCCGAAGAAGAGCAACATCCCTGAGACTGAACCCGATCCTGAATTTGAAGTGGAGGAAATTTTGGACTCAAAACGTCAGGGGAGTCGACTCTTTTATTTGATTTCATGGAAACACTTTGGTCCGGAGGACAATTCCTGGGAACCAACGAGTAATGTCCATGCACCAGGACTGGTCCAGGAGTTTCATACCCGGTACCCCTCACAGCCCAGGCCCAGAAGGGGAGGGGGTCTTCCGGAGCGGATACTGTCATGCTCCTCAGAGCGCCGGCCATCTTGGCGGGTCCGGCGCTCCGGGAGATCCGCTCAGCCTGCTGCGTCCGGGAGGGTGGTTTGCGGCGCCGGGAGTTTCTCCCAGTCTGCTCCATCCGGGTGGGTGGTTGGCGGCGTGGCTTGCCTCCCCTGGGAATGCCAGACTCTTTGCCCCGCCTCCTGCTCCACTGGATTGGAGCCCTGTGGTCAGGCTCCTTCTCCCTCGACAGACTGGCCAATGGGAGACTTCTCTTTCCAGCAGATTCTTGTCTCCCTGATGGTGGAGGCTATTTTAGGAGCAGCTTTACTCCACGTCCTTACTTCGGCTTCTACTTCGGTAGGTGATTTGTTTTGCTGTGTCTCATTTCTAGCTGTTACCTTCTCGGACCTGACCACTGCTTGAACCCAGATTACTCCTTGCTTGCTGCCTGACCTGACCACTGCTTGAACCCGGATTACTCTTTGCCTGCTGCCTGACCTAACCACTGCTTGAACCCGGATTACTCTTTGCCTGCTGCCTGACCTGACCACTGCTTGAACCCGGATTACTCTCTGCCTGCTGCCTGGCCTGACCACTGCTTGACCCGGATTACTCTCTGCCTGTCTCTTATTCCTGTCTGAGCCTGAGTACTTCCTGCTGGCTGCCTGACTCGGTCTAAAGCCCGACTGGCCTGATCTCAGAATACTCCCGGCCTTCGGCCTTCTGACCCCTGCCTGCATCCAGAAGTCCTGCCGGCCGCTCACACCTGGGGGCTCAACCCTCAGGGAACGGCGGTCATCACAGGTGAAGCCTTGGGGTTGCTCGGCTGCCCAGCAGAGCGCAGGTTCCAGTCTTCGTCTCTGTGCTCCACCTGGGCACAAGGACTCACGAACGTGACAAGAGCCTAGTGGAATCATATTTTGAGCCGTTTGATCAATCCAGAATTAATATGCTGCCTTACTGAACAGAACAGGTTCAAATTGGAAACCATAATCCGCTATGGCAGTAGTAATATTTTATTTGCAGGCTACCAGAATATACTTTGAAAACTTGTAATTGCTATATCTTAATTGGACCCAGACCAAAATATGAATATATATATATATATATATATATATTTTTTTTTTTTTTTAAGCTTTATTAGATCCATTTAAGTGGCCATCAGACACCGTCCAATGCCAAAACTGCAACTATGTCAATAGCACAACGATATCAAAATAAACATAAATAAAATAAAACAAAAAACAGCAAATTGAAACCCAAGAGGACCACCCTGAAACAGGATCACAATACCTTATACACATTCAAGAGCACTGAAACTCTAAACAGAGGTTTAGTATATTACCATGTAAGAACAACAACTCCTCCTCTCACAACATCAAAATAGTGGGCTCAGGCACCACTGCACAAGAAGCGGCCTCCGCCGATCACCCCGACAAAGAGGCCCATGGACTCGGTGTCACAACAACAAGAAAAAACCTCACTCAACAGGATCCCGACGCCAGAACTCCGAAGGGAAGCATTAGCCAGCTCTGCGGGGTACACGCACACCCGCACAACAAGGACAGATCCAGCCAGTCCGGACTTACCGACAGAAAGCGATCCATCCACCGCCGTTGCCATCCAGCACACCAGCCACACACCACACCCTGCCGTGAAGCATTACTTTACATCAGAGGGGATGAACACCATGTGGCAGGCCAAACATCCAGGGAGCGGCCCCACATGGCCACCCACACGTGACGGGACAAAATCCAGAGACAAATGGCCGAACACTGTCGGACTGTAGCAGCAAAAAGCAAGCAAAATTTGCAAAAACCATCAGGGCTGCAGGAGCAGCCCGCAGAACCACCTGAGCTGTTGGAGCAGCAGGCAAAATAACGATTACACCGTTGCAAACGCCGCTCATACTGCTTCCTTTGGCCACCTCCTTTCTCCCTTTCCTGTACTTCCCCTCTGTTACCTACCTCCCCCTCCCTCATCTACCTATACTATCCCTTCTTTCTTATCCCTGCCTAACTTGCTTAGGTCCTACGAGCCCTTTCCCCACTCCCCATCACCCTTCCCCAAGACCACCTCTTGCTGCTGAGCTGGGCTGCCGCCCGTTTGTGCTTGTGACCGCATAAATGGTTGGGTCACTTTCCTGAGTCACCATACAGCCTTTCTTTATGAACACTTCAGATCAACTAAAAACTTTAATTCAGGCATTTAGATGTGATGTAGACAGGTGATCAGGTCTTTATTTAAAAGTTATTCTGATCAGATTCTGAAAGGAAAACTGATTGTGATGTTTTTGACTAAGAATGTAGACAGGGTTTGTAAGTTTATGAACTAAATTGTCAGCATAAAGAGTTAATTTATTTATTTATTTATTTATTGCATTTGTACCCCACATTTTCCCACCTCTTTGCAGGCTCAATGTGGCTTACAATAATCATGAATAGTGGAAATATATTTTAAAAAATAGATATTTAGTGTTGCAGAAGGATCTTGGGCAACATTGTAATGATAAGACATGATAGTAGTGTAACAAGCAGAAATTGTAAGACAGTTCTGACTGTATGTGGAGGAGTTGCGTATATTCACATTGGTTGATCCTTGTGGTATGCCTTGTTAAAGAGATGGGTCTTCAGTAGTTTGCCGAAGTTCATTAATTCGTAAATCGTTTTTAAGTTGTGCGGCAATGCGTTCCATAGCTGTGTGCTCAAGTAGGTAAAGTTTGACGCGTGCGTTAGTTTGTATTTCAGACCTTTGCAGTTAGGGAAGTGCAGATTCAGGAATGTGCGGGTAATGAGTGGAAGAGTGCTATGTTGTAAAGCAGCCCCTGAGGATATTGACTGTTTAATATATGTGGTTTTCTGTGTTAGACTATGTAAAGAATAAGGAGCAATAGAAATTTGTGGGACCAATTTAACATGTTTTTTCCCCTGATGGTGCGAAGGAAAGGGGACTTTATAAAAAGTTGGATTGGTTAGCCCCTGCTGTTTGCTAATTACCGGTACAAACTGTGCCAAAAGAAACTGAGCTAATTGAACCTTTTGTCGATAGTGTCATGTTATTTTAAATAATGAGAGGCTTTACTAATTCAATTTAACTTGATATAAGTCTTTTTATAATCACTTTGTAGAAGCTGCCTGCCTGCTGCTTGTGTGGAAACAGAGGGCACAAACAAAATTCCTGTCCGGCACGGTATTGTTCAAACTGCTTTCTGCCTGGGCATTTCTCTCTGGAGTGCATTGAAAAGGCTTATTGGAAGAAACGGTGTCACCGCTGTTCTATGACAGGCCACTATGCTGATGTAAGTACCAGTTTTTAAACAAAACCTTGATGATCTTTATAACCATTTTCTTTCTGTATGATTTAGTCGCCAGTGAGCTGATCATTAAAAGACATCAGTATCCTCTCTTTACAATGTTTATCCACTCCTACCCTAGCTAATATTTAACCATCTCTCTGACCTCACGTGCAACTTTCTTCAAATCAATCACCTTACTTTCTAGTTCTTCCTACTTTCTTACTCATCTATATGTTAAAACTTTGCCTTACCCTTCACTACCAAAATGTTCTAGTACATATTGTGTTGTCATTGCAAGTAGTATACCATACAACAAAAAAAGAAGAGTCCAGTGATATGTATATGGAAATATAATCTTTCTGATTTCAATTTGAAAACCGAGGAAAAGACTTCAAAACGCCCAACCGTGTTCTCACAAATTTTCAGCGGCTTTTACTGAGGGTGTGGTGTTCATCATTGGTCATAAAAATCTTGTTTTTTTTCAAAATTATTTAATTTTTTTAAAACTTATTTGTCCTTTTCTTAAAAGTTTCTCAAGACTTTAATTCATCAATACTTTCTTATTAGCAAAATTCAATGGTTCCTATAACCTCTTGAAACCATGCGTAGTCTCAATAATTTTGACATATATTGTAAGGAGTTATCATAAAATAATGCAAAGTCGAGCAGTTGGTGGCGCTATAGAAATGATAAGAAGTAGTAGTAGTAGTAGTTATCTGCTGCCCGACGGCAGCCTCATCCGTTTCACTTTGTTAGCTTTTTCAAGGACTGTGCATCAACATGAAGAGTATTGATCAATTTTGATTACCTGAAAAATATGCATCATATACATCATTTAAAGGGAAACTGGCAAGTTTTCTTAAGAATACATATGTGTTTTTTTTTCTATTTTTACACATCCAGAAATTTAAACGTATTGATAACTAGTTATCAACACACTGCACTTTAACTTACATTCTACTTTGTCTGCTTACGACTCGATACTGCTGCTGACCATGAGCCCACAACGGCTCGCAGCATTTAACAACTCGAGAAGATATGAATGAACCAATCAGAAAGAATCCTCATAGTAATTGCAATTTAATTGTCTAATTGACTGCAGGATTACTTATTTTACTAATTCTGATGTTTGGCTCTGTTGAGAATTAAATGTCTATGTAGCAAAAATCGTTACATTGGATGACTACCGTTTGAATCGTTCTTTGATCATTATTTGTTTCAGCATTGTGTTCTAGATGTCAGTTTTCTTATTTTGAAATAAATATATCAATTAGAAGATAACACTGAACACTTGCAAATACTTAAATGTTGCACAACGTCTTTATGACTAAAGCCTAAAATTTTATTTGCCTATGAAAGTCGTTTTGCTGTAAATATAATGATTCACTTAAATTTTAAACAATCATAAAAAAAGATGGTCCTAAATTCGAACAATGCAATGTGTGTTATAAAATAGATGTGATTCAAAAGACATCAGTATTGATTATTGTTGATGGAGGAGTATAATTTTGATGGTAAACCAGACTCGGTTGAAAAATACCTTCCATTCAATATTATTGTTCAATCCGAAAGGTTCTAACGTGTTCAAACGATGCATCCATCTTTGTTCAGATTTTAATAAAAATTTAGCCCGATCACCTCCTCTTATGTTTGGTTTAATTAAATCAATAATGAAACACCTAAGCTGTTCAAATGTATGCTTGAATTTGACACAGTGATCAACCAATGGAGCTTCCATTCTTACTCTTTTGATGTTCCTTCGATGTTCATGAAGTCTAATCTTCAGACTTCTGGTGGTTTTCCCGACGTATAATTTTCCACAGGGGCAGAAAATCCTATATGCCGCATATGTACTATTACAATTGCTGAAATATCTTAAATTATACGTTCTGTTATCTGATGGGTTTTAAAAAAATTTATACTGTAACGTGACTTCGCAGTTTTTGCATTTTCCGCATTTAAAATGTCCCAAAGATGTGCTCTTGGATTCTTTTTTATTTGTGGCTAAATAAGAAGGACTTAAAATCTCCTTCAAATTTCTTCCTCTTGAATATGATGTTTTCACGGAGGTGTTCTTAAATAAAACGTGCGATTGCATAATATGCCATTGCTCTTTGATGATTCTTGAAATTTTGGGGCTGGCATTGTTGTACTTGCTGATAAAAGTCATTGTTTGCGGTGTCTCTATTGTTTTCTGATTTTTTTTATTTTTTTTTATTATTTGTTACATTTGTACCTCACATTTTCCCACCTATTTACAGGCTCAATGTGGCTTACATAGTACTGTAAAGGCGTTCCCTAAGTCGGTTGATAACAAATACAAGGTTATATTGTGGACAAATGATGTGGGTGTGTGTCAGGCTCCATGAGGGTCAAAGGAATGAAGGTTGTAGATTGTCCGGTATGATCATTGGTTATGCTGTGTTGCTGGGTGTGGGGATTTACGTTGGATTGGTGGGGTAAGCCTTTTTGAAGAGATTGGTTTGCAGTGATTTCCTGAAGGTTAGGTTTAAAAGCCAGTCACAAGTAGTATATCATGCCATACTTTGTATTGTTCAAATATTTTTACTGCTCTAATTGCCTATTGCTCATGTTTGATTTATTCTTACTGTACACCGCCTTGAGTGAATTCCTTCAAAAAGGCAGTAAATAAATCCTAATAAATAAATAAATGTGCCATGTTTGAAGTATCCTTTCCAACTATTACTGCTCAAATAAAAGGATATTTTAAACCACAAATTTTAAATTATTTTTGTTGGTTTCCTTCAGTTCCATTAAATTTCCATGAATGATGTTACAAGTGACCCAACCTATAATGTGATCCAGTTAGTTCTACTACTGCTTATCATTTCTATAGCACTAGTAGACATATGCAACATTGTACACATTACAGTGGGGGAAATAAGTATTTGATCCCTTGCTGATTTTGTAAGTTTGCCCACTGACAAAGACATGAGCAGCCCATAATTGAAGGGTAGGTTATTGGTAACAGTGAGAGATAGCACATCACAAATTAAATCCGGAAAATCACATTGTGGAAAGTATATGAATTTATTTGCATTCTGCAGAGGGAAATAAGTATTTGATCCCCCACCAACCAGTAAGAGATCTGGCCCCTACAGACCAGGTAGATGCTCCAAATCAACTCGTTACCTGCATGACAGACAGCTGTCGGCAATGGTCACCTGTATGAAAGACACCTGTCCACAGACTCAGTGAATCAGTCAGACTCTAACCTCTACAAAATGGCCAAGAGCAAGGAGCTGTCTAAGGATGTCAGGGACAAGATCATACACCTGCACAAGGCTGGAATGGGCTACAAATCCATCAGTAAGACGCTGGGCGAGAAGGAGACAACTGTTGGTGCCATAGTAAGAAAATGGAAGAAGTACAAAATGACTGTCAATCGACAAAGATCTGGGGCTCCACGCAAAATCTCACCTCGTGGGGTATCCTTGATCATGAGGAAGGTTAGAAATCAGCCTACAACTACAAGGGGGGAACTTGTCAATGATCTCAAGGCAGCTGGGACCACTGTCACCACGAAAACCATTGGTAACACATTACGACATAACGGATTGCAATCCTGCAGTGCCCGCAAGGTCCCCCTGCTCCGGAAGGCACATGTGACGGCCCGTCTGAAGTTTGCCAGTGAACACCTGGATGATGCCGAGAGTGATTGGGAGAAGGTGCTGTGGTCAGATGAGACAAAAATTGAGCTCTTTGGCATGAACTCAACTCGCCGTGTTTGGAGGAAGAGAAATGCTGCCTATGACCCAAAGAACACCGTCCCCACTGTCAAGCATGGAGGTGGAAATGTTATGTTTTGGGGGTGTTTCTCTGCTAAGGGCACAGGACTACTTCACCGCATCAATGGGAGAATGGATGGGGCCATGTACCGTACAATTCTGAGTGACAACCTCCTTCCCTCCGCCAGGGCCTTAAAAATGGGTCGTGGCTGGGTCTTCCAGCACGACAATGACCCAAAACATACAGCCAAGGCAACAAAGGAGTGGCTCAGGAAGAAGCACATTAGGGTCATGGAGTGGCCTAGCCAGTCACCAGACCTTAATCCCATTGAAAACTTATGGAGGGAGCTGAAGCTGCGAGTTGCCAAGCGACAGCCCAGAACTCTTAATGATTTAGAGATGATCTGCAAAGAGGAGTGGACCAAAATTCCTCCTGACATGTGTGCAAACCTCATCATCAACTACAGAAGACGTCTGACCGCTGTGCTTGCCAACAAGGGTTTTGCCACCAAGTATTAGGTCTTGTTTGCCAGAGGGATTAAATACTTATTTCCCTCTGCAGAATGCAAATAAATTCATATACTTTCCACAATGTGATTTTCCGGATTTAATTTGTGATGTGCTATCTCTCACTGTTACCAATAACCTACCCTTCAATTATGGGCTGCTCATGTCTTTGTCAGTGGGCAAACTTACAAAATCAGCAAGGGATCAAATACTTATTTCCCCCACTGTATATTCAGGTTCTTTCTCTGTCCCTAGAGGGCTCACAATCTAAGGTGTTTTTTTCTCTACCTTGAGCAGTGGAGGGTTAAGTGACTTTCCCAGGGTCACAAGAAGCTGCAGTGGGAATCGGGCCCAGTTCCCCAGGATCGCAGCTAACTGCAGTAACCATTAGGCAACTTCTGTAAGTTGGTATATATGTTGTTGTTAATTTTGAAGCCATAAAATATAAAGGAGAACAGTATCTTATGAAATAGTCTTTAATTAGTCTTAAATATTAGAAATTACAACATGAAGGTACTCAGAAACGTTAACCTGATTCAGCTTCTAACTGATGGAAAGATTTCAATCATTGCATCGGTCCAATAAAGTTGTATAAAATTGTTTCAAAACTGCTTCAATAAATGCAAAAAACTCACTCCACCGAATCAGGTTAGAAATAAATCTCCCAATGTGAAATCGTGACCAAACTTGAACATAGTCTTGAATTAATATATCCAGTATGATGCTGCATAATCATATATGTTCTGATGTCGACAGTCCTGTGTTTTGCCTTGAGGTGTCTTCAGGAGACCAGACTGTAAGAGCCCCTTTTACTAAGCTGCAGTAAGCCCAACACGGGCTTACCACCCGCTAAACAGGAAGTACCGCCGGGCTACCGCAGCAGCCCGGCGGTACTTCCCACCCCTAATGTGCCATCATATCTGGTGCTGCAAAAAAAAAAAAATATATATATATATTTATTTATTTATTTTTGTAGTGCCAGAGTATACCCGGTGGTAATCGGGCAGTGCTGCTCGCTGCCTGGTTACCGCCGGGTTAGTGTGGGAGCCCTTACTGCCACCTCAATGGCTGTGTGGCAAGTGCTTTACTGGTCGCACGGCAATTTCCTGCAAGAAAGAGAGACTTCCCTTTTACCT
Organism: Microcaecilia unicolor; assembly: GCF_901765095.1. Lineage (NCBI taxonomy): Eukaryota > Metazoa > Chordata > Amphibia > Gymnophiona > Siphonopidae > Microcaecilia > Microcaecilia unicolor. The sequence goes on from NC_044032.1 coordinate 335,336,746, forward strand.
GCTGCGGTAACGGGATCTCGGCGCGAGTGAAAACACACGCAGATGTTAGCGCAGGCCCCCTTTTGCCGTAGCTTGGTAAAAGGGGCCCTAAATTAACAAATATGTATCTGTCTAAAGTCATTCAAAAATATATACTTCACATCTGTAATAGTATTTTAATAAACTATAAAACTCCCTTATCAATCACAATTGCTGCAGCATGGAAGGAAATCTGCCAGCCTTCACCCCTGCTCAAACTAAAGACACCCTTTAACTGACTGGCCAGAGATTCAGAAACTGAATAAACTGTTAGTTAGAACTGAGTTGCATTTAGCCACATTAGTGGATTATTGCTAGGATTATGATTGAACAAGGAACCATGATTTTTGACAATTTAGGTTGTTGCCCAGTGGAACAAGACTATTTCCAGGTGCTCGTTGGATCTTTTATTGTTGACAGTCGATAAACCTAACAACATGGTTCAGGAATTAACCACAGAATTAGAAGCCAAATTGGAATTAATAAAATCACCAGTAGTATTGGTGACTTACCAACCACAATATCTAGAGCATCAGCAACAAATGGAAGTATATCGGCAACAAGTTTGAGCCCAGAAGATTAAGTATCGTCAAAATGATTTGGATTATACAAAAGTCTATGTATATCATTGGATGGACAAAAATTGTCAGTCCTGTAGAAACTGGAAGGGAAATTAAAAACAAAACATAAAAACCCCAACTCATTCATTAATTCATCTAGTGATTCATCAGGCGATGATAATTCACCTATCTTCATTAAGGGGAAAATAAACCTTAACCGGAGTCAATCTAAACCTATAGCAACAAAAGACTCCAGAATTACATTCCAATTTCTCTTTATTGACATGTGAGTGTCAGTCATCAACAGTAAATAATAATATAACATACACTCACTCGCATGCATACGTCAGCCACCCTTCAAATCTCATAATTGCAATATAAACAGTAAAACTGTAAAGATGTTACACAATGCACCACAATCCTGCCGAACAATACAGTGCAGTCATTTAAACTTAGTGTTATAGTCTCACATAATTTTAGTGTACAAACTAAAGTGTACAAACTAAAATGATAACCGCCGCTGAGTCCTTCATTAGTAGCGTTCAAATTGTCATTATTCCACAGATATACATAGTGGAATATTAAGATGATAACATCCCAATTTTATCGTGATGTGATGATGTTGGCAGAACACCAAAATCGGGTAGCTGAAGAAATGCTTCCACAACTATTACTTCATCAAACAACCGGTTAGCAGATTCCGGTGGGGTGGTCCTCTGGCGGAAGCCCGGTCGGTTACCATGCAGGTGTGCAGCCTTGCACAGGATTATCACCTTGGTTCCTCCTGACGAAGGAGAACGAAATGCGGACTGCAGCTTAGTAAAAGGACCCCTCAATGCAAGTTTAGAATAGCTGAACATTTTTGTCACATTTATCACAAACACATGCAGGCACACCTGGTGGAATCTTGGATTAGGGAACAGCATTCAGAGTCTGATTTGAAATTTGTAGTGCTTTTACAAGTTTCTACAAGTTATGGAGGAGATATCTCCAAGGAACAAATGTTAATATATACCTGGGATACAATTAAACCCAAGAGTTTAAACAAAGAAATAAAGTGGCTGCTCATTTGATTGACCTTAGGTACAACCAATAAAATTAGCTTTAGTAGCAGTGGGAGGTGCAAATTTAGTATAAGTAGCACACATGCACTGGCGTGTTCAGATTGATCAGGGGTGAAGGCCCGGCAGCTTTCCTTCCATGCTGCAGCAAGCGTGATTGATAAGTGAGTTTTATAGTTTATTTAAAATACTATTATAAATGTGAAGTATATATTTTTGACTGACTAGACTTTTGATACAAGGTGAAATATAGGACTGTGTTGAGATTGGGGACATACATGATTATGTTGCATCATGTTGGATATATTCAAGATTGTTTGAGTTTAGTCACTTTTACACGTTAGGAGCTTTATTTCTACAGTGAATGTCAAATGGATTCTTGAAAAGTTTTGCACACATATATGAACCTCACAAATCAATTTTTAAAGTTTTCAATATCCTATATAATAAAAAGCACCTCCAACATTCTGAAGCCGAGAAAGTGAAGCCTTGAAGCATTCCTGCAACGTTCCGGAACTACATGTTGTCAATTGAGGAGATGGAGCCTTACAGAGCGCACGAATGCTTCAAGGCTTGAAGGCTTCACTTTCTCACACACACACTCACTCTCTGTCTCTCACATACACTCTCTCTCACACACAAACACACACACTCTGTCTGTCTCTCTCACATACACTCTCACACACTCTCTTACACACACATTCTGTCTCTCTCTCACACACACACACTCTGTCTGTCTCTCTCTCTCACTCATTCTCTCTCACATACACACTCCATCTCTCACCCACACACTCTCTTTCAAACATACACACTTCGAGGAAAGGGGGGCATGGAACACGCTGGGGAGGAGAGGGAGGGGGCCATGGAACTCGGAGGGGAGGGGAGGAGAGGGAGGGAGGGTGACCTGCACCTCGGACGGAAGGGGGGCCTGGAACTCGGAGGAGAGGGCGAGAGGGAAGAAGAGGGTCATGGAACTCGGAGCCCCCCACACTCACACACACACACACTCACTCTCTGTCTCTCACACACTCACTCTTACACACACATACACTCTGTCTCTCACACACTCTTTCTCTCTGACACAAACACACACACACTCTGTCTGTCTCTCACTCATTCTCTCTCTCACTCACAAACACACTATCTCTCACACACACACTTTCTCTCTCTCTCCAACATACACACTCCGAGGAAAACCTTGCTAGCGTCCATTTCATTTGTGTCAGAAACGGACCTGTTTTACTATTATAAATATCCATATTCATATTTATTATGAATAACTTTTTCAATTGATGTCATTTATAAAGACACTGAAAAAAACCACTTATCTTCATGAGTGTTTAAAACGCCGTCATGCAGCTCTGCTCTTCTTTTACACAGCACCGCATAAACACAGGCACAGTAGCAAGTCAGTGTCAATCCCAACGGGGATCTGTTTCGCAGCGTGCTTTTTCAACAGACCTCACTACACTGATGCCTTCAATTAAAAAATACCTATGTTATATGGTCATGTTATGTGGTCACTAATGGGCATTCCCAAAAACAATGCTTTTCAAAAAATCAACAGTCTGATTCAAACGCATACTCTCATCACTCCCGTTAAATGAAGTGTATGGCCAGCCATCAAAAGATGGCTCCAGTACTGAAAAGACGCCTTCACTGCTGGATAAAAAGACACCTTCAAAACAGCCACCAATCACCATACGGTGACGTCATCCTACTTACATGTCACAAATCGAAAAGAAATTAAAGAAAAATTGTAGAAAAACTAGGAGAAGAAAAGTTGTAACAGATTAAAAAAAGAATAGATCACCTGTTGTGTTTAAGTGAATGAGATCCTCATGATTCGAATGTAGCTTTATTTCTAACCTGATTCGGTGGAGTGAGTTTTGAGATCTCCGCAATCAAACATCTTTACAGCTCAGCCTCGGGATTTAAATTAAGCACCATATGTATTCCTTTTTGTATTTATTGAAGCAATTTTGAAACAATTTTATAGAACTTTATTAGACTGGTGCAATGATTGAACTCTTTCCAATCAGAAGCTGAATCAGGTTAACGTTTCTGAGCACCTTCATGTTATAATTCATAATATTTAAGACTAATTAAAGACAGTCTCATACGATACTGTTGTTCTCCTTTAAATTTTATGGCTTCAGCCTAGGGAGAGCAATAAATTATTGGATTCCCATTTTTTGTTTAGTTGTTGATTTTGAGCCGATCCTTGTGAGATAATTTGAGACTTATATTTAATGGACTCTAAGAAATGATGTAAAATAACCTTTTTTCATTGTTGTTTGAATTTTAATGTCAAATCATAAATAATTCAAGGCACACAGGACACAGCTTTCTTGTATATATAGATATGCACTGTTGCGATTCAGAGACTTTGCCATTTGGTTTATATGGGACTTTTTAGCTCACTCTTGAATTGATGTTGAACAGGGCTGTGCCTGAACCCAAGTAAAACTGAGCTTCTGTGTGTCCCTAACGCAAGTGGGCACATACCTGACATCAAAATCTCTTTCGGAAAATCACAAGTAAGGAACCTTGGAATACAGCTAGACTCAAAACTTAGGCTGCTCCTACAAGAGCTGCTTCCATCATTTGAGACAACTATGCTGCCTCTCTCACCTCTTTTGATTGAGAAGGTAAGACTTGTCACAATTGTGCTTGCCATAATAACATTAAGACTGTATTATTGTAATGCACTCTATGCTGGTCTGACTACAAAGGGTTTGCACCAGCTTTAATTGATTCAGAATGCTACAGCAAGACTAATAGAAGATTATAAGCAGTGTCATCACATACACCATTTTTGCAAAAATTTCACTGGCTACCAGTGCAATACTACTACTACTTATTTCTGTAGCGCTACTAGATGTACGCAGCGCTGTACACTTGAACATGAAGAGATAGTCCCTGCTTGACAGAGCTTACAATCTAATCAGGGCAGGCAAACAGGACAAATAAGGGATAAGGGAATTGCTAAGATGGGAATGATTAAACAGACATGGGTACTAAATAAGGGGGTTTTTACTAAAGCTTAGCTCGAGTTACCTGCAGTGGAGCCCATTTTATTCCTATGGGACCTACTGCAGATAACTCGAGCTAAGCTTTAGTAAAAGACCCCCTAAGTGAATAGGGATTAGGAGTTAAATGCAGCATCAAAAAGGTGGGCTTTTAGACTAGATTTGAAGATAAGCAGAGATGGCGCTTGACATACTGGCACAGAAAGTCTATTCCAGGTATACGGTGCAGCAAGATAAAAGGAACGGAATCTGGAGTTAGCAGTGGAGGAGAAGGGTACAGATGAGAGAGATTTAGCTAATGAACGGAGTTCCCGGGGAGGAGTGTAGGTACAGATGAGAGGTACTGAGGAGCTGCAGAGTGAATGCACTTGTATGTCAATACGAGGAGTTTGAACTGTATGTGGAAACAGATAGGGAGGCTAAATGTAAAACTATGTGTCTGATCTTCAAGGCCCTTAAAGGAAATGACAGAGTACTTGAAGAACAGGATCTCTCTCTATACACTTCCAAGGTCACTATGGTCCTTAAACATCACACGATGTGATACCCGCCAGCAAACCTTCTCTAGAGTAGCCCCCAAACTACAGAATGCACTCCCTGAAAGGCTTCACTTAACACAAGACTGTCTCAACTTCAGGAAGCGAGTGAAAGCTTGGGTATTTTCCCAAGCCTTTAATGGAAGAACCAATTAATTTGCTGGTCACACACATACAAGGACTAACATACTGTAGCAGGACTTTCTTACCCATCCTATCCTAGCTGAGATTATATTCATGCATCTTTCTGACTTCATGTGCAACTTTACTTAAATTAGTCCCTTTATTTTTTAACTCCTATTTATTTATTTGTAGCATTTGTATCCCACATTTTCCCACCAGTTTGCAGGCTCAATGTGGCTTACATTTGCCATAATGGTGGTTGCCATTTCCGGGTAACAGAATTACAAATGGTATTACGTTAAGGTGCATACACATACATGGTAACATACATGGAACATAGCATATATGGAACAGATCATGATATATATATATACCATGTGCATATATATATGGTAAAGGAGAATACATTTTGGTAATGCATGAAGGTTCCTGAGTAGTAAATTGGATTGTAACATATATTAGGTTATCGACTATAGAGAGACCCTATTTGATATAGGTTTAAGGTGGTAGTAGTGTTTGATCATTGATAGCAAAGAGGTTAATCAGTCATGTGCTAAGATTTCGGGTATGTATAGATCGTGTATGGTGTTGTTATTTGGACTTTAAGATGGTTGTTTATGGTATACCTTCTTGAATAGATCTGTTTTTAGTAGCCTTCGGAAGATGGTTAGGTCTTGCGTTGTTTTTATGGCCTTCGGTAGTGCGTTCCACAGCTGCATGCAGATGTATGAGAAACTGGTCGCGTATGTGGATTTATATTTTAGTCCTTTACAGTTAGGGTAGTGAAGATTGAGGAATGTGCGTGATGATCTTTTTGTGTTCCTAGTAGGCAGGTCTATGAGGTCTGACATATAGGTTGGGGCTTCCCTGTATATGATTTTGTGGACCAGAGTGCAAACTTTGAACGCAATTCGTTCTTTTAATGTGAGCCAGTGTAGGTTTTCTCTTAGGGGTTTGGCGCTTTTGTATTTCGCTTTCCCAAATATGAGTCTGGCTGCTGTGTTTTGAGCGGTTTGAAGCTTCTTAATGATTTGTTCTTTGCATCCGGCATAGATGGCATTGCAGTAGTCTAGATGACTTAGCACCATTGATTGTACTAGGCTGCGGAATACATCCCTTGGGAAGAAAGGTTTGATTCTTTTAAGTTTCCACATTGAGTAGAACATTTTCTTTACTGTATTTTTCGCATGGTCTTCGAGTGTGAGATTTCGGTCAATTGTGACTCCCAGAATTTTCAGCCTGTCTGAGACCGGAAGGGTGTAGTCTGGGGTGTTTATGGTATTGGGTTTGTTTGTGTTGTATTGTGAGGATAGGATGAGACATTGTGTTTTTTCTGCGTTTAGCTTTAGTTGGAATGTGTCTGCCCATGAGTTCATTATTTGTAGGCTGTGTGTGATTTTGTTTGTGATTTCGGTTATGTCTTGTTTGAACGGGATGTATATCGTGACATTGTCTGCATAGATGTACGGATTGAGTCCTTGGTTGGATAGCGATTTGTCTAAAGGTGTCATCATTAAGTTAAAAAGGGTTGGTGAGAGCGGGTATCCTTGTGGTACTCCGCATTCAGGTGGTTTCCATGGTGTTGACGTTTTTGAGTTAGAAATCACTTGATACGATCTTGCTGTTAGGAAGCCTTTAAACCATCTTAGTACGTTTCCTCCAATCCCGAAGTAGTCTAGGATGTTCGTGAGTATTTGGTGGCTGACCATGTCGAACGCGCTGGACATATCGAATTGTAGGAGTAGCACATTGTTTCCAGTTGCAATTAGTTGTTTGAATTTAGTTATGAGTGTGATTAGCACTGTTTCAGTGCTATAGTTGGATCGAAATCCTGACTGTGATTCGTGTAGTACTGAGAATTTGTTTAGGTAGTTGGTGAGTTGTTTGGTTACCATACTTTCCATTAGTTTTACTATCAGGGGAATGGATACTACTGGTCGATAGTTGGTTGTGTCATTTAGTTTTTTCTTTAAGTCTTTGGGTATGGGTGTAAGTAATATATTTCCTTTGTCCTTGGGGAAGAGTCCATGTTGTAGCATGTAGTTCAGGTGTGATGTAAGGTCTGTTATGAAGCGTTTGGGGGCGGACCTTGTTAGGCTGCTGGGTTTTGGAGAATTTGTTGAGTGCTTGAATGATGGTATCTTCGGTTAGCATGTCGAAGTCATTCCAGGTTCGATCTGCTGGGTATTCACCAGGAGTAGGGTCTAGGCAATCCATAAATTTTTCGTGGTCAGTGGCATTGTGTGGTAATGTGGATCGAAGTTTTATAATTTTCTCATTGAAGTATTTGGCAAGTTGGTCTGCCGATGGGGTGTCTGTGCTAGCTGTGGTCACTGGTGTGGTGTCTATTAGTTTGTGCACGAGTTGGTAGAGTTTATGTGCGTCTTTGTAGTCTGGTCCTATTTTGGTTTTGTAGTATGCTCTTTTGGTTTGTCTTATTGTATACTTGTATTTTCTTTGTTTGTTTCTATTTTAATCTATATGTGCTATCTTTGCTTATGCCTTATGCTGTCTATTAAAATGTTATGATGTGTGTTCTCCGAGGACAAGCAGGCTGCTTGTTCTCACTGATGGGTGACGTCCACGGCAGCCCCTCCAATCGGAATCTTCACTAGCAAAGTCCTTTGCTAGTCCTCCCGCGCCCGCGCGCACCGCGCATGCGCGGCCGTCTTCCCGCCCGAAACCGGCTCGAGCCGGCCAGTCTTCTTTTGTCCGCACTCGGTACGGTCGTGTTTTCGCCGTGTCGAGCCCTGGAAAGTCGACCTCGCGCGTCCTTCTTTCGTTGACGTGTGTTTTCTTCGGAAAATCTTTAAAAAATTGTTGGGAAGTGCTCCTGAAGCCCCCCGGGCTTCGTTTGTCCCTTCCCGTATTTTTCAGTCTTTGCCCCGGTAAGTTTTCTTTCGTCGTCGGGGTAGGCCTCTTTCGGCCTCGGTCGAGATTTTCTCCCTAAAACTTTTTGGTGCTCAAATTCGCCATTTCGGATTTTGATTTCACCGGCGTGATTTTTCCGCCCATGACATTGAAGCCTTCCAGCGGCTTCAAGAAGTGCACCCAGTGCGCCCGGGTAATCTCGCTCACTGATAGGCACTCGTCGTGTCTTCAGTGTCTGGGGGCCAAGCACCGTCCTCAGAACTGTAGTCTGTGTTCCCTGTTACAAAGGCGGACTCAGGTAGCGAGATTGGCCCAGTGGAATATTTTGTTCTCGGGCTCTTCGTCGGCATCGACACCAAGGTCATCGAGTGCATCGACGTCGTCAGCGTCCAGACCTTCATCCTCGGCCGCCAGTGCATCGAGTGCATCGATGCAACAGCTCGGCAGATGTTGAGATTGCTGGGCCACATGGCCTCCACAGTTCATGTGACTCCCATGGCCCGCCTTCACATGAGATCTGCTCAATGGACCCTAGCTTCTCAGTGGTTTCAGGCTGCTGGGGATCTAGAAGACGTGATCCACCTGTCCACGAGTTTTCTCGAATCCCTGTATTGGTGGACGATTTGGTCCAATTTGACTCTGGGACGTCCTTTCCAAATTCCTCAGCCACAAAAAGTGCTGACCACGGATGCGTCTCTCCTGGGATGGGGAGCTCATGTCGATGGGCTTCACACCCAAGGAAGCTGGTCCCTCCAGGAACGCGGTCTACAGATCAATCTCCTGGAGTTGCGAGCGATCTGGAACGCTCTGAAGGCTTTCAGAGATCGGCTGTCCCACCAAATTATCCAAATTCAGACAGACAACCAGGTTGCCATGTATTACATCAACAAGCAGGGGGGCACCGGATCTCGCCCCCTGTGTCAGGAAGCCGTCAGCATGTGGCTCTGGGCTCGCCGTCACGGCATGGGGCTCCAAGCCACATATCTGGCAGGCGTAAACAACAGTCTGGCCGACAGACTGAGCAGGATTATGCAACCTCACGAGTGGTCGCTCAACTCCCGAGTGGTGCGCCAGATCTTCCAAGCGTGGGGCACCCCCTTGGTGGATCTCTTCGCATCTCAAGCGAACCACAAAGTCCCTCAGTTCTGTTTCAGGCTTCAGGCCCCCGGCAGACTGGCATCGGATGCCTTCCTCCTGGATTGGGGGGAGGGCCTGCTGTATGCTTATCCTCCCATTCCTCTGGTGGGGAAGACTTTGTTGAAACTCAAGCAAGACCGAGGCACCATGATTCTGATTGCTCCTTTTTGGCCGCGTCAGATCTGGTTCCCTCTTCTTCTGGAGTTATCCTCCGAAGAACCGTGGAGATTGGAGTGTTTTCCGACCCTCATCACGCAGGACGAAGGGGCTCTTTTGCATCCCAGCCTCCGGTCCCTGGCTCTCACGGCCTGGATGTTGAGAGCGTAGACTTTGCCTCTTTGAGTCTGTCAGAGGGTGTCTCCCGCATCTTGCTTGCTTCCAGGAAAGAGTCCACTAAGAGGAGTTACTTCTTTTTATGGAGGAGGTTTGCCGTCTGGTGTGACAGCAAGGCCCTAGATCCTCGCTCTTGTCCTACACAGACCCTGCTTGAATACCTTCTGCACTTGTCTGAGTCTGGTCTCAAGACCAACTCTGTAAGGGTTCACCTTAGTGCAATCAGTGCATACCATTACCGTGTGGAAGGTAAGCCGATCTCAGGACAGCCTTTAGTTGTTCGCTTCATGAGAGGTTTGCTTTTGTCAAAGCCCCCCTGTCAAGCCTCCTACAGTGTCATGGGATCTCAATGTCGTTCTCACCCAGCTGATGAAACCTCCTTTTGAGCCACTGAATTCCTGCCATCTGAAGTACTTGACCTGGAAGGTCATTTTCTTGGTGGCAGTTACTTCAGCTCGTAGAGTCAGTGAGCTTCAGGCCCTGGTAGCCCAGGCCCCTTACACCAAATTTCATCATAACAGAGTAGTCCTCCGCACTCACCCTAAGTTCTTGCCAAAGGTCGTGTCGGAGTTCCATCTGAACCAGTCAATTGTCTTGCCAACATTCTTTCCCCGTCCTCATTCCTGCCCTGCTGAACGTCAGGTGCACACATTGGACTGCAAGAGAGCATTGGCCTTCTATTTGGAGCGGACACAGCCCAACAGACAGTCCGCCCAATTGTTTGTTTCTTTTGATCCCAATAGGAGGGGAGTGGCTGTGGGGAAACGCACCATATCCAGTTGGCTAGCAGATTGCATTTCCTTCACTTACACCCAGGCGGGGCTGGCTCTTGAGGGTCATGTCACGGCTCATAATGTTAGAGCCATGGCTGCGTCGGTAGCCCACTTGAAGTCAGCCTCCATTGAAGAAATTTGCAAAGCTGCGACGTGGTCATCTGTCCACACATTCACATCTCATTACTGCCTGCAGCAGGATTCCCGACGCGACAGTCGGTTCGGGCAGTCAGTTCTTCAGAACCTGTTTGGGCTTTAGGATCCAACTCCACCCCCCGAGGGCCCTGTTTGTTCTGTTCCAGGCTGCACTCTCAGTTAGTTGGTAAATTTTTTAGGTCAATCTCAGTTATGTCCTCGCCGTTGCGAGGCCCAATTGACCATGGTTGTTGTTTTGAGTGAGCCTGGGGGCTAAGGATACCCCATCAGTGAGAACAAGCAGCCTGCTTGTCCTCGGAGAAAGCGAATGCTACATACCTGTAGAAGGTATTCTCCGAGGACAGCAGGCTGATTGTTCTCACAAACCCGCCCGCCTCCCCTTTGGAGTTGTGTCTTCCCTTGTATTGTCTTGCTACATACTGGACTGGCCGGCTCGAGCCGGTTTCGGGCGGGAAGACGGCCGCGCGAGGACTAGCAAAGGACTTTGCTAGTGAAGATTCCGATTGGAGGGGCTGCCGTGGACGTCACCCATCAGTGAGAACAATCAGCCTGCTGTCCTCGGAGAATACCTTCTACAGGTATGTAGCATTCGCTTTGCGTTGACATTGTAATTTACCATACTATTTTTACTACTGTCATTGTCTGTTGCCTATGTTTTGACTTATTCTTGCTGCACACCGCCTTGAGTGAATTCTTTCAAAAGGCGGTGAATAAATCCAAATAAATAATATGGGGTGAGAGGTTCTTGCCCTTCTAAGGACATGAGGTGAAACTTATGAGTAGGTATGTGTTTTATTTTTTTTTACGGCCAATCTATTTTTCTTTTAAAACAGTATTACTTAGTTTTCCTGAAAAATATAAACTCTGCATTTTGACTCTCTTCTGCCTGTGTCATTTCTGGTTCTTCTCTTATTTTGTGTGGTTTTGTATGTGTGTGTGTCCTTTGTTCAGCTTTTAATATAGAAGTGCTCAATCTTAGCTGTCTCTGACCTTGATGTTACTTCATTTGTTTTTACTGTATTTTTTAAATGACTTAGGAATATTAATTTCATAAGTAATTGGTAAAGGAAAGAACTGAAGCAAGCAGATTTATTAAGACTTAGTTATTTAGTGAATTATTTTAAGTGTCATCCTTGCTCGATATGAATTTTACTTCATTAATTTTATACATTGAGTCACAGTTCACATACATACCAGTAAAGAAAAGTCTATAAAATGTGCATATGAAAAGCATTATCTCTGTTCTACCTGGAAATGTGGGATATTAAGTCCTCACAAGTGGGTGACATGATCCAGTGGAGCCTGGGTCAGGCATATGCCAACAGAGCTTTTTATTCTTTCCAACCCAACAGATTTCTTAAATTATGTCAGTTGAACCTAATTAGATGTGCTTTTTTTCTTGAACATTTTTGAGTGTTGGTGCAAACTATTATTCTATTTTAATTTCATTACTGTAATGTTTTATATGTAATACTGCACTCGAAACTTAACAGATTACAGATTTTACAAAGTACTGCAGCAAAATTGATATTCGGATGCCATAGATTTGATCATGTAACACCATTGTTGAGAAATTTACATTGGTTGCCGATTCGTGCACAAGTAGAATTTAAGGTTGCTTGCTTAGTATTTAAAATCCTGCGTGGTTATTGTCCCTATTTGCATACACAGTTAATAACGTTTACAGTTTTTTTGAGAAATTCTCGTTTTCATTCTACATTGTTATTTGGATTTCCAGCTATTAAGAAAGTTTGATATAGAGAGTCTTAGATAGTTCATTCATGTATCAGTCAAGTAAAATTTGAAACTCTATTTTAAACAAATTTGTACTTTTCCAAAGTGTCTCTCGTTGCATAAAGCTCTGAAAACATTTTTTTGATACGTGTTTTACATAAGTACATAAGTAATGCCACACTGCGAAAAGACCAAGGGTCCATCGAGCCCAGCATCCTGTCCACGACAGCTGCCAATCCAGCCCAAGGGCACCTGGCAAGCTTCCCAAACGTGAAACATTCTATACATGTTATTCCTGGAATTGTGGATTTTTCCCAAGTCCGTTTAGTAGTGGTTTATGGACTTGTCCTTTAGGAAACCGTCTAACCCCTTTTTAAACTCTGCCAAGCTAATCGCCTTCACCACGTTCGGCAACGAATTCCAGAGTTTAATTATGCGTTGGGTGAAGAAAAATTTTTAATATATGATCTGATAATTTACCAAATGATCTTTGTGTTTCATATCTTATTGTAACCTGCTTGGATTCCTTGTTGACATAAATGGGCTATAAATACCAAGAATAGAATAAAACAGAGCTACCTGTCAATTCTTCTGTCTGGGGGCAAATTAAATAGAATGGGATAAAACTTGATATGAGTTAAAAAAAGGTGAACATAAGCATAGTAGTACTGGATCAGACCAATGATCCTTCTAGCCTAGTATCCTGCTTCCAGCAGTGACTAATCCAGGTCACAAGTACCTGGCAGAATCCCAACGAGCAGCAAGATTCCATGCTACCGAAATACAAGCTACTGACCATGAAAGCACTTCAACTCTTTATCTTCTGATCCAAAGTCAGACGCCTTATCCATTAGGACACACAGCTTTAAAATGGGCAAATCAGACTCAGGTTTCCAGAGATAAACACCCCTCTTCTCCCAATAAAAATGACCCAGTGCATTTCTGTGGAAGAAGCAGATCAAGCTTCTGCAGCGTAGAAATTTATATAGAGTGAAATAGAGGATGAAAGATTGTTTATTTTAGCCTAGAAAGGGGAGTACATACAAGATAGTTCATAGCAAGAATAGAAAAAATGGTACAAATGACATCTGTAGATTCAGTAAGAGAGAGCTGAAAACTATTACTCATCTCATAGCTGACTGTGAAGTTCTGATTAGAGAGCTGCATGGGAACGGGGATAGCAGGATTCCTGCGGGGGTCCCCTCCAGGACAATGGGGATGGACCAAGGTCCACAGGGATTCCGGGGAGATGGACCCGGGTCCTGCGGGACGGAAGGGGAAACAAGAGACTACCCTGTCTTCAACTTCCTCCCTCCCTCCCTCCCTTCCATCCACCTCTCTTCCAGCCCTGGATGTCTTCCCCACACATACCTCGCATCATCCTTGTGGTCTAGTGGCTTGCTTAGGGGCAGGAAAGGTCCCCACCCTTTTCTGCCCGCTGCCGCTGATCCTTTCGCCACCGCCACATGCTTAAGATGGCTGCTGAGATGTCAGTCTCACAAGGCTGTTGCTTGAATTATTGGCGGCTATTTTAAACAAGTGGCTGTGGTGAGAGTATTTGCGGGCAGGAAAGCATGGGGGGGAGGAAGGAGCCCTGCTAGGTACAGTACAAGCTTGGCTTTGCTGCTACAAGCAAGGATGGATGCCTTGCTTACGCTTGCCTCGCAGGTCCACAGCAGCAAGCAGGTCACAGCTCAGCAGATGTTGAGGTTGCTAGGCCACATGGCCTCCACAGAACATGTCACTCCCATGGCACACCTCCGTTTGAGGGTGGCCCAATGGACCCTAGCTTCCCAGTGATTCCAGGCCACAGGGAACCTGGCAGGTGTCATCTATGTCCCTCTAGAGCTAGTTAATTTCCTACTCTGATGGAGACTATGGTCGAATTGCATCCGACCTCTGATGGGGAGATCATGTAGATGGGCTTGGGACATAGTCTGCTCAGGAGACAGATCTTCACATCCACCTCCTGGAAGTAAGGCCATTTGGAACGTTCTGTAGACTTTCAGAGATCGGCTGCTGAACCAAATTGTTCTCATTCAAACTGACAACCAGGTTACAACGCACTGTGTGAACAAGCAGAGGGATACAAGATCCTACCCCTTGTGTCAGGAAGTGGTGGGAATGTGACAGTGGGCTATCTTTCATGGGATGGTTCTGTGTGCCTCATACCTGGCTGGCAAGGAGAACAGCCTGATAGACAGACTGAGCAGGGTGATACAACCTCATGAGTGATCTCTCAATATGGGCTTAGCCCTCAAGAAGTTACAAGAGTGGGACAACCCTTCGGTAGATCTTTTTGCCACTCATCTTAATAACAGTTTCTCAGTTCTGTTCCAAGGCTCAGATCGCACAGCAGACTAGCGTTGGATGCCGTTCTTTTTTTTAATTTCTTTATTTATTAATTTTTTACATCTACATCTATAAAACATAAATGTTACGGAAATTTGGAAATTAAACATTGTTAGGTAATACATATTACCGAAAATTCTTAAAGGAAAATATTTTATAACATTTGTCCACAATATTTGAATCAAGATCTAAGAAATTATAACATAAGTAACATTTTTTTAATACTAATCAGCGGAAGGGTGAAACATATATCCACAGCCAAATATTAACAGCATTCTCTTAATTACAGGTTCACCTCCAGAGGCGGAACACTTTTTTCTTTTGATTCAATAAAATCTAACAACTTCGTAGAGTTAAAGAAGAGGTAATTAACCGAGTTAAAGGTAATACAGCACCTGCAAGGAAATTTCAAAATAAAGGTTCCCCCTAGCTTTAAAACTCTAGCTTTATAAATCAAAAATTCTTTTCTTTTCCTCTGAGTGGCACGTGCCATATCAGGGAAAACTTGTATCCTATGTCCCAAAAATAAATTGTTTATATGTCTGAAATATGATCGGAGAATATTATTGCGATCAGGCTCAAGCACGAATGTTACCAATAATGTTGTTCTTTCAGAAATAAATTCAAGAGAAGTTTCCAGGAACTCTGTCAAATTCAATTCAGCAGGAGGATTTGCTTGAGATTTATCTTTAGGTAATCCAGGTCTTCCTGTAATGTATTGGGTTCTTGTTATAGGCGGATATGCCTCCTCCAGAATCCCCAATACATCCTTAAAATATCTTTTAAGCATATCCACTGCATTTATCAAAGGGGATTTCGGGAAATTTAAAAATCTCAAATTATTTCTTCGTCCATAATTTTCAAGGTATTCAAGCTTTCTGTCCTGGATGTCTCTTTCCTTAATTAAAACTTCTGTAAGATTGTGCAATTTCTGAATTTCTCCTTGGTTTTTTTAAATCTTAGCATTCTGTGCTTGGATTTGTTCAGAAAATATCTGGTTAGATTTTTTTAAATCAGTTATTTCACTATTTACTGAAGTATTCATTTCAATCAAAGTGCTCTTCACTCCCTGGATAGCGTCCCATAACATACTCATAGTAACTACCGCTGGTTTCTTCATTCCTCCGGTACTCACGGTCCCGATCTCCTGGGCAGTTGAGGCTGATTCACAAACGGAATCCTGCGTCGCTGTTTCTCTGCCTGGGGTAGAAGTCCTCATGGGTCCTCCTTCAGACGCTGAGGGTCCAGGAAGTTCCATGGCCTCCATGCGATGTGACCCCATGAGTGACGAATCGTCTCCGGGTCGCGGAGGTGCAGTATGAGAGGGAGGGCTCAGCGTTACTCCCTCAATGCTGCACTCGGTCCTCTGAAGGGCCGGGTCATTCGAAGTGGAAATACGCTCACCAGGAACCCCGACTCTGAAACTATCCAAAGTCGTCTGGCGTGAGGCGGGAGTTAGCTGCGGGACCATGGAGGTAGGAACCGCTGTTTTCCCCTTTCTCTTTCCCATCGCTAGGTCAGAGAAATTAACCCTTCGGCAAGGCGTTTGAGATAGGTTCAGGAGCTTCGAGTCCCGACATCCGCTCTTGTCGCCATCTTGATTCTGAATCTGGATGCTGTTCTTCATTGGGTGAAAGGTCTTCTCTATGCGTATCCTCCCATACCTCTCATAGAGCAGACATTGCAAGATAGGGAAACTATGATCCTCATTGCCCCATATCGGCCGAGGCAGATCTAGTTCCCACATCTTATAAAGTTGTCCTTTGAAGAACTGTGATTGGAGTATTTTCCGACCCTCATTTCACAGAATGACGGGTCTCTTCTGCACTCCAAGCTCCAGTCCCTAGCCCTCACAGTCTGGACATTGAGAGCTTAGAATTGCAGACCTTCAGTCGGCCTGAATGTGGTTTTCAAGACGAAATAAGACTAACACAAAGTTTGATGCATGATGTTTGAACCTGAGTTTTTCTGGCCATTGGTGTTTCCCTTGGGTAGCCTCTTTTTTTTTTTCTGCTGGTTGACAGTGGTATAAGCTTTATCTTCAAGGTATACTGAGCACTTTTCTCCAACTGTTTTCCGGCCTCTCATTAGTGTAGTGTATCCTTTACTCCTGTCGGAATTCTGCTGAGCACAGGATTCAGCATTGTTGCGCAGAATCCTGCTGATTTTGTCCATTTGGGCCAATTGGATGACGAGATGCATGGCACGTGAAACGTTTTTAATCAAATACACTGTTCTAATACCATGGCAATGTCAAAGGGGGGGCAAAATTTTTTTTACTCTTGCTCCTTTAAACTGTAGTGGTAAAGCTGCGATGCTTGCTGGCTGCCCGTCGACGCTCCCTTGCTTGTTGTGGCCTCACTGGTGGTATCTTAGTACTGTTCACCACATCATGCAAGCCACTGTGACGTGGTGAACAGTACTAAGATAGCACCAGCCTAAAGACAGGATCAGCCGTGATCCCTTGAGGAAGCATTCTGCGAAACGGGTGCCTGTCGGGGTCCTGGTGGCTGATACATTCACCTTATTTGCCACCTTGAGAGATACTGCATTGAAGAGAGTTTTTGTGTATGTCAAGCATGCATTGGGGTCATTGCACCATAGTTATTTAAAGACCCGGACACGGGATAAGAAGAAACACATTGAAAAATACTAAAAATTAAGAAGAACTGAAAAAAATTGAATTTGGTAGGAAAGGGTCTAGTCAATGATTATACGAGGACACCGTTGGGCACTACCCTAGTATCGGGTTGTACGAAGTTGCATGGAAGCCCGGGTGATTTTATGATTTTCTCTTCCTCAGATCCAATCTAGGATTGAGTTGAGACACATTGTTTTGAACTTGTGATTTCTCTAGATCAGCAACAGTGGAAAAGCAAGCTGCAGCAACCACAAAGCAGGATTCTTCATTCGTGTGGCTGTTGGTGTTATCCCAGAACAGGAACTGACATCCAAGGGGCAGGACTGTCAATTGCTCTTACTGAGAGTCTGGCCCTACAGTGGCTGCAGGTTGTTTTGCTGCTGCTATTGCTCATCTAGAGAAGGAGCATCAGCAGCTTGGGTGGCGGTGGGCGAGAGGGAGGTTGGGAAAATATGCCCCAGCACCCCTGTGAGTTTGCTGTGATGCCCTGGGGTGGTGCGGCACACAGTTTGGGAACCACTGCTCTATGCCAAATCCTTCTGACAGGAACTGAGAAAGCATCTAGAATTTACAAAAAAATACAAGACTGAAGCCTTTTAGGGGCAAGAGTTTGATATTAACCCATTGGAATTTGACTGGAATCTGTTTTGGAACAAAATTCTTCATCCTACTATGTAATTATGCACAAAGCATACTAGAGCCCTATCAAACTGGCTAGAATAACGAGAAAAGACAAATTAATCTTTTGTTGGTCATGTTCAGAAGAATTAGGATCATAATCTCATTTATTATTCTGCTGCAAAAATATTCACTCTCATTGGATATTATGGAATAAAATCTCACAGGTTCTTAATATATCTAAGGACACACCTATCTTCTACAAAATAGTGATTTTGTATTCAACCACTCCTGATTTAATGTTAACAGAATCCCAATCCAAACCCCAATCCAAACTTTTTAATATGATTTCTCTGGCTATCCATTTCATTATCTACAATTAGAAATACAACTGAAAACTTAATGTCTCTGAATGAAACCTCCAGAGGAAATTGGAGAGTCATGGGATAGGAGGTAGTGTTCTATTGTGGATTAAAAACTGGTTAAAAGATAGAAAACAGAGAGTAGAGTTAAATGGTCAGTATTCTCAATGGAGAAGGGTAGTTAGTGGGGTTCCCCAGGGCTCTGTGCAAGGACCGCTGCTTTTTAACATATTTATAAATGACCTAGAGATGGGAGTAACTAGTGAGGTAATTAAATTTGCTGATGACACAAAGTTATTCAAAGCCGTTAAATCGCAAGAGGATTATGAAAAATTAGAAGTGGACCTTACGAGACTGGCTGGGCGTCTAAATGGCAGATGACATTTAATGTGAGCAATTGCAAAGTGATGCATGTGGGAAAGAGGAACCCGAATTATAGCTATGTCATGCAAGATTCAACGTTAGGAGTCACGGACCAAGAAAGGGATCTAGGTGTCGTCGTCGATGATACGTTGAAACCTTCTGCTCAGTGTGCTGCTGCGGGTAAGAAAGCAAATAGATTGTTAGGTATTATTAGGAAAGGAATGGAAAACAAAATGAGGATGTTATAATGCCTTTGTATCGCTCCATGGTGCGACCGCACCTCGAATATTATGTTCAATTCTGGTCACCGCATCTCAAAAAAGATATAGTGGAATTAGAAAAGGTGCATAGAAGGGTGATGAAAATGATAAAGGGGATGGGACGACTTCTCTATGAGGAAATGCTAAAGCGGCTAGGGCTCTTTAGCTTGGAGAAAAGGCGGCTGAGGGGGAGATATGATAGAGGTCTATAAAATAATGAGTGAACGGGTAGAAGTGAAGCGTCTGTTCACGCTTTCGAAAAATACTAGGACTAGGGGGCATGCAATGAAGCTACAATGTAGTAAATTTAAAACGAATCGGAGAAACCTTTTCTTCACTCAACGTGTAATTAAACTCTGGAATTCGTTGCCAGAGAATGTGGTAAAGGCGGTTAGCTTAGCGGAGTTTTAAAAGGTTTGGACGGCTTCCTAAAGGAAAAGTCCATATACCGTTATTAAATGGACTTGGGGAAAATCCACTATTTCTGGGATAAGCAGTATAAAATGTTTTGTACATTTTTGGGATCTTGCCGGGTATTTGTGACCTGGATTGGCCACTGTTAGAAACAGGATGCTGGGCTCGATGGACCTTTGGTCTTTCCCAGTATGGCAATACTTATGTACAATTCAAGGACAGATCTAACTTCTAACGGCTATTGTAACATGTCTAAGCTAAAACATAAAGGAGGTAAAAACCCTCACGAAACCGTGAGATATAAAACAAAAAGTGAGGAGAGTAACATGTCAACATGATGTAGCCTGTGATTGAGCCACATTGAACTGACCACCTGGTTGGGAAATGTGGGGTACAAATGCAGAAATAAATATGAAGAAGCCATTGCCACAAAAAAATAATAATGTTTTTTCAGCCTTAAAAACTTGGGCACCTCTGGATTCTTTCTGAAATGATCCTTTGAAACAATCCCCTTTGTACATTATTTTGTATAGTGCAGCTATTCTATATGCTTATGTACAATAGAAATGTCTATGTTCTTGTTTTATATCAGCTCTTGAAAATGTTCCATAAATTGTCAGTAGAAAAAAAAGAAAGAAACAAAAGTAATTGGAGATCAACAGGCAACACATTCCAAATAAACGGGACCTCACAACAAATTGTGTACAGTAGACTATAAAAGAAAATCTTTAGGTGATGGCAACCTCAGTTTGTAAGGAAAATGGGAAATAGGACTTGATATACCGCCTTTCTGAGGTTTTTGCAACTACATTCAAAGTGGTTTACATATGTTCAGGTACTTAATTTGTAGCAGGGGCCATGGAGGGTTAAGTGACTTGCCCAGAGTCACAAGGAGCTGCTGTGGGAATTGAACTCAGTTCCCCAGGATCAAAGTCCAGTGCACTAACCAGTAGGCTACTCCTCCACTACAGTGAAACAAAGCCTCAATTGCCCAAGGTAAATGGGACCAACATGTTGTCAGATAAGTGAAAAGTCGAATAATATGGAAAACAATGGTAACCCCTCAAGCAATGCATAAACAAAGGCTATAAAAGCAGGGTCCCCGGTCTGAAACACATTTTCTCAGGCGTAAAACTTCCTCTGTGCTACGCCAGAAAATGGAAAGCGAAACGATGTCGTCACTTGGTGGGGGGGGGGGGGGGGGGGGGGGGGGGGTCTTAGATGTGCTGGATGGTTGGATTAGCAAAGGTCGGATAATGGAGACTATACTGTATCAGTTAATCATAAGTAATTATCTAAAACATTTAATTCCAACTTACCATGTTTAAGATGGCAACAATCCATAAAGATTCTTGTATGTGAACATTAACAATTTAAACTATGTTCTAGCTAGAACAAATAGCCAGTATAGTTTAGAAAAGGAATTTCTGTCACCCATCTAAAGCCTCCCCAAACTAACAGTGCATTAGTATGTTTAATTTAATTTTGGCATTTATAATCCGGGTATGCACTGAATTGGTGTCAGAGATATCCAAATTGCTCACTAAGAGCATCTTTCATCAGCTTTCAGCACAAGCAGGTGGTTGTAGAGAAAATCTTCGACTTTCTACAGGCCCAAGCAGTTGAACCTGTGCCACCAGGGGAAGAAGGGATTCTATTCTAGGTACTTTCTTGTGACTGAAATAATGGGGGGATTCCAGCCCATCCTAGACCTAAGGGCCCTGAACAGGTTTCTGGAAATCAGTTGGCTATGCTGTCTGGACTTGAAGGTCACAGGAAGTATTTCAAATTTCTCAGGAAGGAGGCCACAAAGTCCATGCGCCTAACTATTCAGGTGCTGGAACTACTGGGGTTTGTAATGAACTACCCTAAGTCCCACATACATCCAGTTTGCCGATTGGATTACATAGAAGCCCTGCTTAATACAGTGCAGGCTTGGGCCTTCATTTTCTTTAGCAATGTGCGCCTCATAGGTCTGCAGCAGCCAGTATGTCTCAGCTCGGCAAAAGTTGAGATTGGTGATCCATGTGGCTTCAACATTGTATGTCACTACCATGGCATGTCTCCACTTGAAAGCAGCCTAATGGACCTTAGCCTTGCAGTGGTCTCAGGTGACAGGGAAGCTAATTGATGTCATTCGCATTCCCCTGGAGCTGGCTCACACCTCTGGTGGTCACTCCGGTCCAATTTGACCCTGGGACTTCCATTCCAAATTTCACCACCTTGAAAGGTGTTGACAACAGATGCATCCAACCTGGGTTGGGGAGGTTATGTAGATAGGCTTCACACTCAAGACCAGTGGTCCGCTTAGGAGGTACAGTTCCACATCAGTGTCGAGCTCTGGGCCTTTCTGGCAAGATCAGACTGAGCGGGATATTGCAACTGCATGAGTGGCCTCTCAACATGGGCGTAGCCAGGAAGATCATCTAAGAGTGGGGCACCCCCTCAGTGCATCTTTTTGCCACTCATCAGAATAACAAAGTCCCTCGGTTCTGCTCCAGACTCGGGTCAGACAGTAGACTAGCATCAGATGCCTTCCTCCTGCATTGAGGATTAGGATTCTTTTATGCGTATCCTCCCATACTTATCATAGAGAAGACTTTGCTGAAACTCAGGCAAGAACGGAGAACCATGATTCTCTTTACTGGCCACAGCAGATCTGGCGCTCTCTTCTTCTGAAGTTGTCCCTCAAAGATTTTCCGACCGTCATCAAGCAGAATGAGGGTTCCCTTCTGCATCCTAATCTCCAATCTCCAGCCCTTACGGCTTGGATGTTGAGAGTGTAGAACTCGAACCCCTGAGATTGCCTGAGGATGTCTCATATTTTGCTGACTTCCAGAAAAGATTCCACTAAGAGTTGTTACTCTTTTAAATAGAAGAGGTAACATAGTAAATAACTGCAGATAAAGACCTTACGGTCCATTGTCATATGGTGTGAGGGCAAGGCCTTAGATTCCTTTTCTTGCCCCACACTGAAACTGCTTGATTACCTCCTGCACCTCTCTTAGTCTGGTTTGAAAACCAGCGCTATAAGGGTTCATCTCCATCCAATTGGTGTAGGAGGCGAGTCAATCTCTGTACAGCCTTTAGTTGCTCGCTTCATGAGAGGTTTGTTGCTGTCAAAACCTACTACCAAACCTCCCGCCATTTTGTGTGATCTCAACATAGTCCTCACCCAGCTTATGAAAGCTGCTTTTGAGCCTCTGAATACCTGTCAGATGAAGTTTTTGACCTGGAAAGCTGTGTTTCTGGTGGCAGTCACTTCAGCTCGCAGAGTTGGTGAGCTCCAGTCCCTGGTAGTTCATCCCCTGTAATTTCATCACAACAGAGTAGTTCTCCACACACACCTTAAGTTCCTTCCTAAGGTAGTTCGGAGTTCCATCTTAACCAGTCAATTGTTCTGCCAACATTTTTCCCAAAACCTCATGCCCATCCTGGTGAAAGTGTACTGCATACTTCAGACTGCGTGCGAGCCTTAGCTTTCTATCTAGAGCAGACTCAAGCCCATAGATAGTCAACCCAGCTTTTCATTTTTTGGGGCGTCAACAGGTTGGGGGTGGCTGTCAGCAAATGAACAATTTCCAGTTGGTTATTAGGTTGCCAGCCTGGACTGACTCTTGAGGGACATGTCACAGCTCTGTCTACATCAGGATACCTGATGCGACAGTCATTTTGGACGGGCAGTTATGCAGAATTTGTTAGGTGTCTAGAATCCAACTCCACCTTCCTAGGCCCTGTTTTATTCTGTTTCAGGCTGCACCTACACTGCTTGTATGTATATAGTTTAAGGTTGATTGAAATTTTAGTCTCAACATTATCCTTGCTTCTTTTAAGTGAGCCTGGTAGCTAGGGATTCCCAGATGTGAGAATAAGAAGGCCTGCTTGTCCTCGAAGAAAGCTGTAGCTGGTGTTCTTCGAGGACAGCAGGCCGATTATTCTTACATACCCTCCCACCCCCCCTAGGAGTTGAATTTAGTTATAGAGTATCTGCTCTTTGCCTTTTCACCTAACTGGAGGACCCATGCTCGTGTATCAGGCAGGAAGACACCAATGCATGCACAGTGGGATGCTACTAGAAGTTTCTGTTTCACTCGCTAGTCAGCATCTGCACCAGGCTCCATCAGATGATATCACCCAGATGTGAGAATAATTGGCCTGCTATCCTTGGAGAACACCAGCTACAGGTAAATATCTTTGCTATCTTAGTGATTGAAGAAGTAATAGTAAAATAAACAAGAAAAAAAACATAAATACAATAAATGAGGTAAACTTGAAAACTGTAAATTGAAACCTAATAATAGAACCGCTGTGAATCAGTATAAAAAATATACACATTTAATATCACTGGAGTGTAAAAACCAGAGATATAATGCAAGGTTAGCATGATACTAATGGTACACCTAATAAGCATGCATTAGAAACATTCAACTAACATAGATATGCTGCTAAAGATTTTTTACAATACAGCCTACCATATAGCTGAGGGACCAAGAGCAAATACAGGATGGGAGAAAGATGCGTAGTACAGAGTCAGTTGGGATAATTTGGTGGTTAGTTAAACTCAAGGCAAGTTCATTGTATAGTTAAGCAAGAGATAAGGAATTGATCTAAGTTACAGTGTGTGTATCAAGCTAGTCCAGGTGCAGATTGAGTTTATAGTCAGTCACCCTATGTATTAATCTCATCCAAACAGACAACCAGGTTCCTGTAGTTTTGAGTTTAGCCATTCCTATTAGAGCAGCAAGCTGGTCCCAGGAGTAGGCTAGTGGTACCACACAGCCATCCCTATGGCTTTTTTTGTACATTTTTCTCTAGGATGGAAAATGTTACCTAAAGAAATATGTACTGAGCACAAAAATGTCTAGACATGAGTGATTTTCAAAACCAAAAAATATATAATTTTCCCATTCGAAAATTGCTATATTCAGGGTGAGAATTTTAGACGTTTTTACTAAAACATCTAGAGTTGAACTGGGATGTCACATTGAAAATGCCCCTTCATGGATCTCAAGGGGTCAGAATTGATATCCTGGAGAAGAGGAACTCTCGACTCTGAACATTGTTTATCGTTTATATAGGCTTGCTAAAGCTTCATTTTTTTTTTTTTACAGTATAAGTCAAGGCAGCGTACAATTATAATTTCTAGAGAAAGGAACTACATGTCATATAGGAAAGCTATCAGTCACACAATAGAATCAAGCATACACCATAGTGATTGGCTGCATGTTTCCTCTGGCTAGGTATCTAATATAATATTTTGCACCTCCAACGTTCTAAAGCTGACTCCATGGCAGTGAAGCCCTGAAGTGTTTGTAGGCTTCGTAATCGCTCCGCCCTCCAAGGGCAGGGAAGGCTGCATGCTAACGCAACATCAGAAAGAGAAGGGACCAACCACAGGCAATCGCACTCGCTTTCAGTGCCCCGCCCTCAGAGCCCTCCATCTTCTGTTCTGATCGCTCGCCGTGTCCCACCCTTGGAACCCTGCTGATCTGAAGAAAGAGCCACCTGACTCAGTTCCTTATGCCGTGTCCCGCCCTCCTGCCCTCAGAGCCCTCCAGAACAGAAAGACTCAGTTCCTCGCGCTGTGTCCCGCCCTCGGAGCCCTCCTGAACAGAAGAAAGAGCCGCCTGACTCAGTTCCTCGCGCTGTAATCCTGATCTCAACAAACAGCCGCCTGACTCAGTTCCTCGTGCTGAAATCCTCCTCCCGCTGAAATCCTGACCTGAACAAACAGATGCCTCACTCACTTCCTCGCGGTGAAATCCTACCTGGAGCAAAGAAACCCCACATCAGAAGCACCCACGCCGCTACCATTCTGCCCCCCTCCGAGACTGGCCCCGCCGAACTCCCTCCGTGCACGTTGCTCCCCCTCAAAAATAGCCACCCCCCCTCTCTCACTCTCACAGACACAGAGAATCTATCACACACAGACACTTCCTTGCGATGCCTTCACCCACTCCCCTCCCCGACACTGGCCCCGCCCATCCCCCTACGTGCACGTCACCCCCCCCTCCAAAATCGCCAACCCCCCTCTGCTACCCTCACCTCCCCCCCTCTTACTGGGATCCCTGTGGCAGCAGTGAAAGGCGAGCAGGCTCGGTGAGTCGGCTGCCTTTCCTTCTCTTCGCTCTCAGCTGGGCCTCTGGTCCCACCCTTGTGGAAACAGGAAATGAGGGCGGGACCAGAGGCACAGCTGAGAGTGAAGAGAAGGGAAGGCAGCCGACTCGCCGAGCCTGCTCGCCTTTCACTGTTGCCGCCAGGACCCCGGTAACATGACTTTTAAATTCTGGGTGGCCGGCACGCAGGAAGGTGAGGGGCAGGCGAAGGACTGTTGTGGGAGTGGGAGAAGAGGTCGACCTGGAACTGAGTCGAGTCGGAGGGAGGGAGGGGGGTCTGAAACTGGGAGGGAGGGTGGGGAGGTCTGGAACTCGGAGGGAGAGAGCGAGGGAGGGGGTGCGATAACCTTGCTAGCGCCCGTTTCATTTCATACAGAAACGGGCCTTTTTTACTAGTATCATAATAAGCTCTTTAACCAGAAATTGCCGATTTGCATGTGCACCTTAATTGTAGTGAGCCAATCAGCATCAATAATCGGCTGCTAACAATTATTGGTGTTAATTGGCCTTAATTGGGAGTTACGTACACATCCTATTCTATAACGATGTGCGTGGAACTCCTATAGTGGAGCATTTCGTGGGCGTTCCCAGAATTTATGCATATTGTTACAGAATAGACTCGATCGGTGCCTAAAGTTAGGCACCATTTATACGCTTACCGCTATTTTATAAAGGATGTGATTCCTTTATAGAATAGTGCTCAGCATGTACATTTTTCAGCACCTTCTATAGAATCTAGTCCCATTTGTTTATACACCTGACGCCATGTGTAAAATGGCATTTTGGCAGTAATTAATGCCTGCTTCGGGGGATATAAACTACTCAAAATAGGATCACCCTATTATCTTATAAAGCAAAGTTTATATTAGAAACATTCTAAAGGCCTTTAGAGTCCCAATTTCAAAAGTAAAACTATCACAGAGAAAAAAACTTGCATAATTTCTATCTGACCATCATGCCTTCACTAAACAGGACCAGCTCCAGTCTTCCTTAAGTGGTGGTTTTTATATCACAGGTTATTTTTTTCTCCCATTATTTTGATTATTGCACTTGCATATAGGCCAGCATCTGAGGACTGGAACACTTATGTGAAAGAAGGAAAACCTCTTGCACCCTTATTTAGTACCTCTTTTACAAAGCCACATTGGCAATTCTTGGTGCGGCCAATGAGAGGAACCCCATTCAATTCTTATGAGCTTCCTATCATTTGCCGCACGGGAATCCCTAGCACAGCTTTGTAAAAGAAGCCATTAGCAAATATAGCAGTATGCTGAACCTCTTATGTTCCCACCAATGAAAAGTGGAGTTGCCCAGTCCTAGGATTAAATCAGGGATTCCCACCAGACAAATGAATGGAGAGACTTTATATGATTTTTCCCTACCATTTTCAAGCTATTTTGGAATGACCTTATAAACTTGTTTGTTTGTTTAAGGTCTCTTAATTTTAGGTAGTGGAAATGTAGCATAGTAACATAGTAGATGACGGCAGAAAAAGACCTGCACAGTCTATCCAGTGTGCCCAACAATTCAAACTCATATGTGCTACTTTATATGTATACCTGACCTTGATTTGTTTGCCATTTTCAGGGCACAGACTGTAAATGTCTGCCCAGAACAAGGCCCACCTCCCCCCACCGGCTCTGCCACCCAATCTCGGCTAAGCTCCTTAGGATCCATTCCTTCTGAACAGGATTCCTTTATGTTTATCCCACGCATTTTTGAATTCTGTTACTGTTTTCATTTCCACCACCTCCCGCGGGAGGGCATTCCAAGTATCCACCACTCTCTCTGTGAAAAAATACTTCCTGACATCTTTCTTGAGTCTGCCCCCCTTCAGTCTCATTTCATGTCCTCTCGTTTTACCGCCTTCCCATCTCTGGAAAAGGTTCGTTTGTGGATTTATACCTTTCAAATATTTGAACGTCTGTATCATATCACCCCTGTTTCTCCTCTCTTCCAGGGTGTACATGTTCAGGTGCGCAAGTCTCTCCTCATACATCGTGTAACACAAATCCCATACCATTCTCTTACCTTTTCTTTGCACCACTTCAATTCTTTTTACATCCTGAGTAAGATACGGCCTCCAAAACTGAACACAATACTCCAGGTGGGGCCTCACCAATGACTTGTACAGGGGTATCAACACCTCTTTTCTTCTGCTGGTCACACCTCTGTCTATACATCCTAGCAACTTTCTAGCTACAGCCACCGCCTTGTCACACTGTTTCGTCGCCTTCAGATCCTCAAATACTATCACCCCAAGATCCCTCTCCCCGTCTGTACATATCAGACTCTCCCCGCTTAACACATACGTCTCCCTTGGATTTCTACACCCTAAGTGCATCTCTTTGCATTTCTTCGCATTGAATTTTAATTGCCAAACCTTAGACCATTCTTCTAGCTTCTGTAGGTCCTTTTCATGGGTGTCCACTCTGTTACAAATTTTAGTATCATCCGCAAAAAGACAAACTTTACCTTCTAACCCTTCGGCAATGTCACTCACAAATATATTGAACAGAATCGGCCCCAGCACCGATCCCTGAGGCACTCCACTACTCACATTTCCCTCCAAGCGAATTCCATTTACCACCACCCTCTGGCGTCCGTCCGTCAACCAGTTCCTAATCCAGTTTACCACATCGGGTCCTATTTTCAGCCCATCAAGTTTATTTAAGAGCCTCCTGTGGCGAACCGTGTCAAAAGCTTCGCTGAAATCTAAGTAGATTTCGTCCATAGCACGTCCACGATTCAATTCTCCAGTCACCCAGTCAAAGAATTCAGTGAGATTCGTTTGGCACGATTTCCCTTTGGTAAAACCATGTTGTCTCGGATCTTGCAACTTATTGGCTTCCAGGAAATTTACTATCCTTTCCTTCAGCATCGCTTCCATTACTTTTCCAATAACCGAAGTGAGGCTTACCAACCTGTAGTTTCCAGCTTCTTCCCTATCACCACTTTTGTGAAGAGGAACCACATCCGCCGTTTTCCACTCCCACAGAACCGCTCCTGTCTCTAAGGATTTATTAAACAAATCTTTAAGAGGACCCGCCAGAACCTCTCTAAGTTCCCTCAGTATCCTGGGGTGGATCCCGTCCGGTGCTACGGCTTTGTCCACCTTTAGATTTTTAAGTTGTTCGTACACACTCTCTTCCGTGAATGGTGCTCTATCCACTCCATTTTCATATGTACTTTTGCCAGTCAATCGCGGTCCTTCTCCAGGATTTTCTTCTGTGAAAACAGAGCAAAAGTATCTGTTTAGCAAATTTGCTTTTTCTTCATCATTATCTACATAGCGGTTTGCAGCATCTTTCAGTCTCACAATTCCCTTTTTTGTCTTCTTCCTTTCACTAATATACCTGAAGAAATTTTTCATATTCATATTCATAAAGGTTAAAGGAGGACACTAATTGACCACTAAGGTTAGTGGGAAAAGTTTGGCTTGCCAGTTTGGGCTTCATGGATCCATCACAACAATTCTGCAACATTATAGGACTGCAATTCAAGCTGCCCGGCAATCTGTCTAGAATTAATTTGGTATAACCAATTTGGTTAACTCTGGATTTCCTACTGAAATGACTTGTAATGGTTCAAAATTAAAGCTCATCTTTACTTTTCACCAATAGGGGTAATGTCTGCAGTGCATACAAAAACTTGGAGATCATTATGATCTTTACTAGGGCCACCCGTCCCAGTAATGAGGAGGCAGTTCATTTTATCATTGACAGAGCCCTTAATTTTTTTTAGTGTTATCAATAATGTTATGTTGATGATAATGTTAGGTTAATGTCACAGAAACGCTTAAAGCTCCTTAGGGTCCTTGAAACATAAGGCCTTACTTTGGTATGTAAAGCGCACTCTAGCCAGGTATTGTAGAGTCACCTTAATGCCTCTCTTATATAGCTTAGTGTCATATGGTGCCATATTTTTCCTTCGAGCTGCCACCACTGGAGAAAAATCCTAGAATAAGAAGACCTTGTGATATTCATAATTCAGCTGATAATTCATATAATATTTATGTAGCACCAGCTCCTTATCAGCATAATTTAGCATGTGAAAGATGACTTGTCGATGGTCCTGGCTCCAACTCTGGGGCCTGAGGAAGCCACACTTCAAGCAAGATACAGAGGTCAGAGACTTTAACTGCTTCAGGAAACCCCACATGGTGGAAATTATTTCTTTGTTAGGGGTGAGATGATACTTCAGCAAAAGAAAGCAAATAGAATGTTAGGTATTATTAGGAAAGGAATTGAAAATAAAACGAGGATGTTATACTGCCTTTGTATTGCTCCATGGTGTGACCGCACCTTGAATACTGTGTGTATTTATAGTCACCACATCTCAAAAAAAGATATGGTAGAATTAGAAAAGGTACAAAGAAGGGCAATGAAAATGATAAAGAGGATGGACGACTTCCCTATGAGGAAAAAGCTGAAAAGACTTGTGCTCTTCAGCTTAGAGAAAAGACGACTGAGGGGAGATATGATAGAGGTCTATAAAATACTGAATGGAGTGGAACAGGTAAACGTGAATCGCTTGTTTACTCTTTCCAAAAATACTAGGACTAGGGGGCATGCATTGAAGCTCCAAAGTAGTAAATTTAAAACAAATTGGAGAAAATATTTCTTCACTCAGAGTGTAATTAAACTCTGGAATTCATTGTCGGAGAATGTGGTTTAAAAAAGGTTTGGATAGCTTCCTAAAAGAAAAGTCCATAAGCCATTATTAAAATGGATTTGGTGAAAATCCACTGCTTATTTCTGGGATAAGCAGCATAAATATATTGTACTGTTTTGGGACCTTGCCAGGTACTTGTGACCTGGATTGGCCACTTTTGGAAACAGGATACTGGGCTTGATGGACCTTCGGTATGGCAACACTTATGCAGTGTTTGAATTTTTGATTTAGGGACCTTTTTCTAAAGCTGCTAAGCAGTTGGCATGCTGGCAAGACAGCACACATTAATTCGCTTGCTAACTGAATTAACTTACTAACTGAGGCAGGAAATGGGGTGTTATGAGTATGGACTGAGCATTGTAGTTAGCATACAGTCACTTGCTGTACGCTGTCACTGATGCACTTTCTTATAAAGGAGGCAGTAAGTGAATACACACTATCTGCATCTGCACAGTAAATTACTTTTCTACGTAGTAAATGTATGGGGGGGGGGGGGGGGGCATGCAGGGAATGCCCCCAACATTTAATTTACAGGTTTTGCACTTAACCACACATTAATTTTTGCATCTGTCAGACTTTCCATGCACAAGTTTATCACATTTTAGTAAAAGAACCCCTTAGCGTTGATCCTTTCACTATATGTATGTCTAATGCAGCTCAGGTGTCCTGTGGTAATTGCCAAATGTGTGTGTACTAATGTTGTGCTAATTGGTTTTTTTTTTCCTTTGTGAGGGGTGCGTGTAAGGGAGTGGAGCGTGGGTATTCCTGCACTATCCAATTAGTGCAGCTACATTACTGTGGGCTAACTGGCAAACACAGGAATACTGAGCGAGTACTTAATGCCTACAAAGTAAGTGGCAGTAAGTGCACACTTGGCAGTTTGACAAAATGGCCACACTCTAATGGTAGAATGCCATTAATACAAAAAAATAGGAAAAAGCCACTTTTTACCACAGCTTAGTAAAAGGACTCCTTTGATAATGATACAACATCTGTCCCATCAACCATGTAGTCATTCCTGTATTTAATTTATCCTACTCCTTTTTTAATCAGTTACAAAGATAAAATGCATTGATGGATTCTGGCAGCCCTAAGTTCTTTAGAGCTTGTTTTGTACTGATTTTTTAGTATGCTTATTACAGATTTTTTTTAATAGTTCTTGAGATTACTTTTTTTAAATTAAAGTTTATACGTTGTTACATAGAAGCAACTATTCAGCAATTGCATATTAAAAAATATATATAAGGAAATGTACAGCAAATAGCCCACATCTCTGGGAACAATAGGGAGCTAAGATAAGGAAAACACGATCCAGAAAACAAGAATCAGTAACAGGCCTGGACAAATAAATCTTTATACCCAATTACACCAGCTAACACACAATTTATAAAACAGTAACTCCTCTAACTGACAAGAAACTTTCGAACTGAATGGGATCAGATAATATATACAAGCTATTCCCATGTGTAACCAGGCATTTGCAGGGAAATTTTAAGAAAAAAGTGCCTCCGACAGCCAAGACTTTAGGTCTAAGCTGTAGGAAGGCCTTGCGTCTCAATTGGGTAGGTCTGGATACATCTGGAAATATTTGAATCTTCTGACCACAGAAGTCTGAATCCTACTTTTTGAAGTAAGCTTTCAAAATCTCCATGTTTATTTAATCAGTAGAGCAGAAAGAAACCAACAATGTAGTATGCTTTTCTATATGATCTCTTGAAGTTTCAAGAATTTTGTAAGGTGAGATTACTTTTCCATGTGAGTGTTTTACATTTTGTTGATAACCTTCCTCCTCTCTTGTCTAGCAACAACCAATTTATACAGCAGAAAGGAAAAGTCAAAATTTCCAAGCATTGCAGGCATATATCTTTGTATTTTGTTGGTGGTTTTATTTTTTTTTTTTTTTGGGGGGGGGGGGGGGACTTCCATTTTCAGTGCAAAAAGATTTTCTTGTCTCCTTTTGCACTTTTCTGGAAATAAAATAATTAAAAATTCCCTTTTTAAAGGTTTTGTCAAATAGTAAGAATATTGGTAGAAACTCTTGTATCTCAGTTTGGCTAAGCATGGCTAAAGCCAGTGTAACATAGTAACATAGTAGATGACGGCAGAAAAAGACCTGCACGGTCCATCCAGTCTGCCCTACAAGATAACTCATATTTGCTGCTTTTTTTGTATACCCTACTTTGATTTGTACCTATGCTCTTCAGGGCACAAACCGTATAAGTCTGCCCCGCACTATCCCCGCCTCCCAACCACCAGCCCCACCTCCCAACCACCGGCTCTGGCACAGGCACAGACCGTATAAGTCTGCCCAGCACTATCCTCACCTCCCCAGCCCTGCCTCCCAACCCCGGCTCTGGCACAGACCGTACAAGTCTGTCCAGCACTATCCCCGCCTCCCAACCACCAGTCCCGCTTCCCACCACCGGCTCTGGCACAGACCGTATAAGTCTGCCCAGCCCTATCCCCGCCTCCCAACCACCAGCCCCGCCTCCCGATCTTGA
The DNA here is from genome assembly GCF_901765095.1 of Microcaecilia unicolor. Classification (NCBI taxonomy): domain Eukaryota; kingdom Metazoa; phylum Chordata; class Amphibia; order Gymnophiona; family Siphonopidae; genus Microcaecilia; species Microcaecilia unicolor. Next base: position 335,369,381 of record NC_044032.1, read on the forward strand.
CTAAGTTCCTGAGGATCCATTCCTTCGGCACAGGATTCCTTTATGCTTATCCCATGCATGTTTGAATTCCGTTACCGTTTTCATTTCCACCACCTCCCGCGGGAGGGCATTCCAAGCATCCACTACTCTCTCCGTGAAAAAATACTTCCAGACATTTTTCTTGAGTCTGCCCCCCTTCAATCTCATTTCATGTCCTCTCGTTCTACCACCTTCCCATCTCCGGAAAAGATTCGTTTGCGGATTAATACCTTTCAAATATTTGAACGTCTGTATCATATCACCCCTGTTTCTCCTTTCCTCCAGAGTATACATGTTTAGTTCAGCAAGTCTCTCCTCATACGTCTTGTAACGCAAATCCCATACCATTCTCGTAGCTTTTCTTTGCACCGCTTCAATTCTTTTTACATCCTTAACAAGATACAGCCTCCAAAACTGAACACAATACTCCAGGTGGGGCCTCACCAACGACTTATACAGGGGCATCAACACCCCCTTTCTTCTGCTGGTCACACCTCTCTTTATACAGCCTAACAACCTTCTCGCTACTGCTACCGCCTTGTCACACTGTTTCGTCGCCTTCAAATCCTCAGATACTATCACCCCAAGATCCCTCTCTCCGCCCGTACCTATCAGACTTTCCCTGCCTAACACATACGTCTCCCGTGGATTTCTACTTCCTAAGTGCATCACTTTGCATTTCTTCACATTGAATTTTAATTGCCAAACCTTAGACCATTCTTCTAGCTTCCGTATGTCCTTTTTCATGTTTTCCACTCCCTCCGGGGTGTCCACTCTGTTACAGATCTTAGTATCATCCACAAATAGGCAAACTTTACCTTCTAACCCTTCGGCAATGTCACTCACAAATATATTGAACAGAATCAGTGAGTGCCCTACTGTTAGTAGAAAGTAGGGGTATAAAAATTTTTGTGCATACTAAATAGATTTGGGGGGAATTCATCAAGTGGCATTAGGGCCTTAAGCCACATTAATTGGCCCTTACTGCAACGTAAACACTCCTAACACCCCTTGACTAAAAATATTGCAACAATATTTAAGTTACTGCAAGTTACACACTAATGAGATGCAGAACTACAAATGCCTATTTTGCATCTCATTGCTATTTAAATACCATAATATGACATGCGGTGAAACACCTCAAGTCATGTTATAGCCTAGAAATCACAGTAAAAAGCTGGTGTTATTTCACCTCCTGGTAGCATTGAGTTGCAAAGCCTTAGTCTGATGTTTCTGGTCCAATGTGCATAGGGCTGTGTGTAAACCCCACCCCCCAATCATCCACCCCACCAGCGTTCTTCCCTCCTGATAGCCCCCCTCCAAGTAACATTCTTCCCTTCCAATAGGCCCCCCCTCATGCAGCATCCTTCCCTCCTCCCATACAGCATCATTCTCTTCCCATAGGCCTCCCCACCAACACAGCATTGTTCTCTTCCAATAAGCCCCCCTTACATGGTGGTCCAGTTGTTCCCGGGCAGGCAGTGGTTCTTGAGCTTTGGAGCAGCAAAGGCAGATTGTTCCTGCCTGGCAATCACTGGATCATCAGGTGAGGCCCCTGAGCCCTTTTGTGGGGGAATAGGGACCTAACAGGAGAGAACAATACTGGGGAGGGGGGGAGGACAGAGGAGGGGATGCTGCATGAGGGAATTGGGAGGATATTGCTGGGGGGGCAGGCTTATATGCAGGCCAGGAAGCATTGGACTGTGGCTATGTGGCCTAATGCTCTCGAGCACAAAGAATAATGGTGCCTGCAAGCAGCATTATTCTATTACCACGAGGTTCAGCAATCTGCGGTACCAGGATCTTGCAGGTTGCTGAATCCCATGGGGAATCAAGGTGCAGTAAAAGGGAACTCTGCCCCAAATACCTTAATTCACTGGTTGACACATGTTAAATCAATTTAGCATACACTAAAAAGTCCCTATGAAAACAAATTTGTGAACTGAAAAAAAAAAAACACTCAAATATTGGGAAATATTTGTGACCCCCCCCCCCCCCCCCACACACACACACACATTTTTCTTGGCTGTGTACATGTCTGTACCAGAAATTTGCCCATGCAAGTTTTTTCATTCTTGTTTCTCTTCACTCAGACTTGCCATAGTCTAACATATACCTTTTCCAAATAGCTTTCCAGAGTGGAGGAATAGCTTATTGGATTGAGAACTAAAGAAACCAGGGTTCAAATCTTACTCCTGCTCCTTATGATCTTGGGCAAGTTGCTTAGGGGCCATTTTACAGAGCGGCAGTAAGCCCAACGTGAGGTTGGATTACCACAGGCCTAATGTGGCCGCTGGTGGTAGTCCCACCCCGAGTGTGCACCATTTCTGGGGAAAAAAGAAAACCCAAGGAAATGTCTTGTGCGATGGTAACCCGGCAGTAATCAGCCATTGTCGTGTGCAGGGCTGTGCCAATGCGGTAAGCAAGGCAGGGGGGCGCCTGCCTTCGAGGGGCGCCGCGGCCCTGCCGGCCCTGTCTTCCGCTCACTTGCAAAATCTTTTACCTGAAGTTGCGATTCTCCTATCTCCTGCCCTCCGCCCTCCTTTTCATGGCAAACCGGAAGTGAAAGCAACGCAGCAGTATTCACTGAGGCATGCAGGCTCTTCAAGTTATTTGAAAGAATGCAACCAGATTGCTATATATGCTTTGGTTTGGTGATAACTCCTCACTCAGGGTGAGCTTCAGAGCTTGAACAGCATTCAAATTAAAGAGAACCTGAAATTTTAAAAGTGCTAAAAATAAGTTTTAAAAGTATTTGCATTAAATCTTATTGCAGGATTCAGGTGCTGGGAGTCTGTACTTGGTTGTCATATGCTCAGATTTGTTTAAATCATATGCAAATTAGTCTGTTTTTGGGAGGTTCTCATTTGCATATTTATGGATAAAAAATGATGGAATGTTTACAGCCTTAATGTTAGGTCATGGCTCTGATCAAAGGTGTAAAGTTTGATCCAAAAACGAAGGGTTTATCTAGTGTTTTTCACAAAAAATTCCCATGAGTGTCTGTATGTTAATCTGCATTCAAATAGAGCTCTCTGATTGGATGATCAGCTTCTGTTAGAAATCTGCCAGGAAGGGAACAGAGTGAGACAGCAACTGACTGTCGGTTTGGCCAAGAGAGACATGCAGCTGTGAGTTCCTGTGTGTGTTGACTGAAATTATAAAAGAGTGCCTGATTATGTGTTAAATAAGAAAATATGAATGAAAAGGTTGGTTGGTGGAGATTGAAGTTTCTCTAGTGAGAAAAGGATCTGAATATTTCAGGATTACTTGAAGTTTATGAAAAATAGAAAAGGGTGAATTTCAGTTTGAGTGTTTAAATCCTATAAGCTATATAAAGCTAGGTAGATTTAAGTGACTGTAAGCAAGGAAACCTTAATATTTGATCTGAAATAAATATTTGATCTGAGATAGTTGATCAGAGATAAATGTTTGATCTGAATTATATCCTTTGGTGCAAAGGAGATTAGAAAAAGAATCTTTGGAAACTAAGAGGACTTTGCTCACATTTTGAATTAGCATTCCTATTTTGAGTTGGAAATCTTTGAAGTGTTATGAAAATACATTTTGCTTTAATGAAATTGCTAAACTTTAGAGTCAGAGACTTATCAATGAGGGGATACATACAGTGCTATTTTTTCCTGAGGTCCGGCTTACTTGCCTGCTCCCTTCTGTTCCTGCTCTGCTAGGGGGGGGGGGGCACCAACTGATAGTCTGCAGGGGGGCACCAGAGACCCTAGGCACGGCCCTGGTCGTGTGCTGCCCGGTTACTGTCCGGTTAGCGCAGGAGCCCTTATCACCACCTCAGTAAGAGTTCTCTTACCGCATGGCCATGTGTGCCTGGGGTCTTTTTACCTGCTATGGTAAAAAGGGCCCTGGCGTGTGGAAAAAATGTCCCCCACCGCTAGTGCAGGACCCTTTTTCCCACAGCTTGGTAAAAGGACCCCTTAACCCTACTTAGCCTTTGATTGAAAAATAAATAAATAATTTATAAGCTCTTTGAGGGCAGAGGAATATAAAGGTCCTGCAATGTAACTTGCCTTGAGCTACAAGTGAAAAGGTGTGAACTAAATCCAAATAGATAAAACTTACTTAATATTGTTGACCAATGTTCTGATTATTTTATGGTGGTAATAGAAACAGAGAAAAATTTAGAGGGATGGGGGAGACCGTATGACCTATCCAGTCTGTCCATCCATGCCATCTGTTCACCCTATCAGAGATCCTATATACTTCATCCAAGCTCTCTTGATTTCAGATATTGTTTTCACTTCCACCGGGAGGCCGTTCCACGAATTCTCCACCCTTTCCGTGAAGAAGTATTTCTTCAGGTTACTTCTGAGTCTGTCTCCTTTCACCTTCATCCTATGCCTCCTCATTCCAGAGCTTCCTTTCATTTGAAAGAGACTTGCCTCTTGTGCATTTATGCCACATACATATTTAAATGTCTCTATCATATTTTCCCTCTCCTGCTTTTCTTCCAAAGTATACATATTATGCCTGTCCCCATACGTTTTATGATGAAGACCACTGACCTCAGCACTGTACTATTTTCTGGAAGGCATGAATTTTCTTTAGAGCCTTCCTTCCACTTCTTATTCCATAGCAATATTCTACCTAATCATAAATTGTCAAGTAACTTAAGAATTATCAGGAGTCTAGTTTAATCCCTTTGATTAAAGCACCTTAAGTCTTTGTGTGTGTTTTAGAAAGAAAGCCTGTTATATCTTTTCTTTAATTAAAGTACTTTAAAAAAGTAATTATTCTCTATTCATTTCCTTTTGCATTATACAGAGCTAATGAATATTGCTTGTTTTATTAAACCTTTTGTTTTGTTGCAGTGATTTGTGATGGGCCAGCTTTTAGCAGCAGTGGTTTTGACAAAGCACCAGAGGATTCTGTTAAAAAGTTGTGTTTAGTAATTGTAGTTGTCGTGTCAGACCATCTCTGACTTGGAGCTGAAGGATTTTTGTGAGATGAGTAGCTTTGCCAGCAGGGTCCTAAGTCTCCTGGGCCAGCCACGCTCTCATTAAGATTTGCCGCTAGCAGTGGCGGTGTTTGGCGAGTATGTGACGTGCATTCTGTTATTGTATGCTTGGCTTGTCAGCCTGCAGCTTTCTGACACTCACTTATGTCACTCTTTATTCAGAGAGGAAGAAGCTTTTGATAATTTGACAAGACAAGCTCTTAAACGATCTAGGTCATGGCCTTCACTGTCTGTGATTGTGAACATATTTCCTGAAAACCCTGTCACTCATCACAGCTACATTTTCTCCCGGGGAGCCAGAGGCCTGTCCTGCTTTCTTGTCAGCTCATACATTTTGGTTATTCATATCCCAAATACAGTAATTTTTTTCCTTTTCCTTTTGCAAATACTAGCATGTTAGTGAGGCTAATCCTTTCTCCTGTGTTGTGTTCCCAGCAGGGTTGTGTACAAGGATTCTCTCTAGTACAAGGCAGACAACTGGCCAAGGGGAGCTGAAAGGGAGGAAAGGCCGCTTAGTGCTGTTTTTGTGTTTGCTCACTGTTGTGGAAATATGAGAACTGGTGGCAAGGGCCTTGTCTATTGAGCACTTGAGTCTCAGTCTGCTGTCAGGGGCTGGTTAAGATTGAGTGTTTTATTTTCTTTGATGTTCACATTTGAGAATGGGGAAGTGGGAATTAAACAACAGATGCACTAAGCCGTTGTTCTCGTAAAACAATAATTAGCACCTGATAAAATTCAATATGGGATGAAATGCACAATATGCACAAATGCACAATTTAGACTCGATTCATCATGTATGGCAAACTAGGTTGATTCACGTTTGAAATTTATGAATATATTATCCATCTCAGTTATTCAAAAATTATTTATTATATTTTTAAAAAAATGGATGAGGAAACTAACCATAACTCAGAAACGGATGCCAAGACCCACTTAAAGCACTCTTTAGAAGCATATTTGGTTGTTTATCCATTTGTAAAGGAGCTATGCAGCTTTAAACTGTCACCCACTTGTGCATGTATAACCTAAATGCAAGGGAGCTGTCTGATCACTAGTGCAGGCAGTGAAAGCAATTTTATTTTAATGTATTTCATCACTCTGTCATCATGCCCTTATACTGGCTTAAGTAAAAGCTTCACTGCTTGTTAAATTTGGTTATGTGGTTTCCATAAATCATACTTTTGTTATTGCTGTCAGAATGCAGCAATAATTTGTTTTATTTTTGCTTAAGGGCAGTCCAGGAGCACTAATACTTTTCTGATGGAAAATAAGTGCGGTTGTAGACTGAGGGGGTCTTTTACTAAAGCTTAGCTTGAGTTATCTGCAGCAGGGTCCATTTTATTCCTATGGGCCATGCTGCAGATAACTCGAGCTAAGCTTTAGTAAAAGACCTCTTGAGAAAGGTAAAAGGAGGATTTCAGTTTTTAGTTGAAAGTCTCTTTTGTTGGTGAAACCAAATTTGCAGATATATAACACTATTGCCATTGTAAACATCAATATTTTCCATTTACGTTATTGTTATTGCCATCATTCTCCCTATTGTAACTAGAAAAATATATGCAAACATAAAGTTGTTTTTTTTCACAAACCCCTTATGGCTTTTACATAGTACCACAGTCCCCACCCCCACCTCCTCACTATTCTAGAGATCATTCACATTCACTCCTCCTTCCACTGTATAATCCCAGCTTATCAGTACACCTAGCTATCTCCTACTTGTCCCCCCCCCCCCACCCCACCATATTCATGTATCTCAGATACGTCCCTTGATGGCATTCACAGCCGTACTCCACGCTCTAGGGGTCAGAGACTGAATGTATAGGCCCTGTATCAAAAGAAATTGCTTTTTTCATTTAGGATTGGTTATCCCTACTTGGTGCTCTCACACTGTCAACTGATGCAGCTTATTTTAACACAACCATATGGATGGTGGCTTCTCTTGCACCCAAAATTGCAAAATGCACTTTTTGTCCACCAGTCAACATTTCCATATAAACAAACACTGTCCCTTGCCCTGTATCCCCAATGCATCCACCTTATTAAATAAATCCATCAGGGGAAATGTGAGTTCCTGCCTGATTTGTTAGCTTTTATTTATATGTGGGGGTTTTTTCTAGGTGCCCTACAGTGTCAGCTTGTACGCAGTTGTGATTCAAAGCAATGGTTACTCAGTAGTTATCATATTGAATGTAGCCTGTGTTGAGAAGAACAAACTGATTATTCTAAACCAAATAATTTTGTAATTAAATTGCTACTCTATAAGTAAAGCTCATATGGCAAAGTATCATTTTGCCAGCATATGACAAGTTAGTGATTACGATTTTTTCAATCATTTGATTCTGGAGACACTGTGCTAATCAAAAACTACCCATAACTAATTTAGAAATAACTTCTGATGCCCCATGGTAAGTCAATGAAGATCACATAAAGGGCTGTTGCCATTCTAGGAAGTTGAATTCTGCCAATAGGTGAAACATTTTGATGTGTATATGACATATAAATATGTCAATAAATATGCAACAAAACATTTATTCTCCATTTTCTGTGATGCAGTACCTATTTCTTTTTATCAAGCATTCTGAATTATATTTAGTTGAGTTCAGAATGTACATTAGCATATTTAGGGAGTATAAAACAATTTTGTATATAAAGGGGGTGATTTTATAAAACCTTTTCTGTTTGTAAAGCATGTTCTACCCAATGGCCCATATAAAATTGCATAGGGTGTATACACGTGCCAACAAGAGTATGTGTACTTTTATATGGACATACACACAAGCATTTCTGGGTATGTATTTTGACTGAACAGTGGCAGAGTTCTGATTTGCGTGCATGCATTTTACACCTATCTTGGAGCAGTTAGAAATTCATGTGAGATTGTTTGTGATCTGTTGGAGAGTTCTGGGAGCTTATTTTATAAAGGTAGATGTTGCTCTTATACAATAGATGACTTTTTGAGCTTTGTGTGTTAGAGGTCCCTGGCCGTAAAATTACCCTCATATGTCCTATATGGTTGTAGCACAGGTTAATGGGACCATTATTCCAAACTTTACTTTTTAGAAGTTCCATTCTACAGTTATGTATTGGAAATACAAGAGAGATTTATTGATTTGTTTTTTCTTAATATATCCCTTACACCACTATAAGCATGCATGGAAGCATTAGTTTTAAAACTATTTGCCTATAAAGTGAGTATTAAACTGAAAAAAGGGAAATGAGGTCTCTGAGGTCTTTTTTCGCCTTTTTATTTTTCGTCTCCGTATTTGCTAATATGTTACTTTATACGTTAATTATTTCATTAATTCACTGGCACTGTGTGGATTTTGTTCAGACCAAGCATTATTTTTAAAACGTGTAAAATAATAAATAGCAATAAATATTACTGATGTGATTGAGACTTTGAAACCAAAATAAAAAGACAGTAAAAGCAGTACTTGAGCTGAATTTAAGTTGCATTTTTTGAGAATGTTCCTGCCTTTTATGTTTGAAAATTACAGGATGGAATCCTGTTTTTGTTCGAACGGACAAGAAGTTGTTGTTGATGTGATGACCAAAATTACAATACATTGGAAAACTATAGTCACTGTCTTTTGGATTTAATTATATGGTGCAAAGTTTTTGTGTTTATGTATATAATAATAAGGAATTTATAATACAATTCACATTAACAGGTCTTGATATATTTAACTGATGTTTTATTGGTCACTCTTTATTTTCCCATTAAAGTTGTTCTTGGTGTTTTCATAGTATGTAGAATTACATCTCTGTTTCAGATTGAAAAGAATTCTGTATCTTGATCAATGAGAAGTGAAGATAAAGGAGGAAACCAAGCAAGAGCCCAGTAATTGTACAACCAGGGCCTTTAAATTCTTTTGCTTGCAGACAATTTCTGTTCAGTGTTGTTTATTCATAATCATGCTATAGATGGTATTTTCTTGATTGCATTACATGAGGTTTGTTAATTAGGTGTGTTTGAAGTTTTAAAATTATTCATTCATAGTGTACGGTGCCTTTATCTTTATCTGAAGCTTGTTGATGTACAGACTGGCATGAATGGTTTATTAAGGGTTTCTGCTTTTAGGATGTATTTCAAATATATAACTGGGGTATCATTTCATAACAGGACGTATATATAGATTTCCTTAAATGTGTACATGTTATATTCTGTTCTCACCAAAATGATACATATGATTAAAAATTGTGAAGGCGGAGTTTGGAACCTGTGAATTTGATGTGCAGGTTCCTGGCCTCATTTATGATAGTCCCATAGTAGAAAAAAGAATGTTATCCCTCATATTACAATGATTTGAAATTCTGGATAATCTAATTTGTTGTTTGAAGTGTTTAATGAAGGGCTATTGTTGATTGATACACTTCTCTATGGACCTTTATATTGGGTTATTTTATAAAGGCAACATACACATATATGTGCATGTATAAAATCATAATCCAGAATAGTGCATAAATGCTTTCACAAAAAATTACACCTGCTATGAGGCAGTGCAACTTATGCATGTATATATGTATTTTATAAAACGTGTGTCACCTCACACGCCACCTTCAAGAACACCCGTGAATGGACCCCATATATGGACAAGTGCTCTTCTCAGCATGTGTGTACAAGTTGAAATTGTATAATAGCCACTTTTCTTGTATGAAAATACTTTATACTTAGAACAAGTTATATAAAATTATAACCTGTGGGGTAATTTTATAAAGATCACAAGACTTGCTATACTGAGTCAGACCAAAGATTCCTCAAACCTAGCATTCTGTTTCCAACTGTGGCCAATCCAGTTGACCAATACCTGGCAGGATCCCAGAACATAGATAGTGTCTGTGCTACTTACCTCTAGATATAAGTAATGTCTTTCTCCATGTTTACCTTATTAATGCAAAGATACCAAGGGAGGCCCATGCCAAAGCTGGAGACTTACCACCGCTATGCCAAGAATGCTGAAGGTTTTTCTTGCAGGCCCTAGCCATGTCTAACACTAGCTCTGGAAGGTGTACATTCCAAAATCTAATCACCAAAATAGTAATACTTCATTGTAAACACTGTGTTCAGTCTTACATACTGTTCAATATATTTGTAAGTGACATTGCTGAAGGGTTAGAAGGTAAAGTTTGCCTTTTTGTGGATGATACTAAGATTTGTAACAGAGTGGACACCCGGGAGGGAATGGAAAACATGAAAAAGGAGCTAGAAGAATGGTCTAAGGTTTGGCAATTAAAATTCAATGTGAAGAAATGCAAAGTGATGCACTTAGGTTGTAGAAATCCACGGGAGACGTATGTGTTAGGCGGTGAGTGTCTGATATGTACAGACAGGGAGAGGGATCTTGGGGTGATAGTATCTGAGGATCTGAAGGCGACGAAACAGTGTGACAAGGCGGTGGCCGTAGGTAGAATGTTGCTAGGCTGTATAGAGAGAGGTGTGACCAGCAGAAGAAAAGAGGTTTTAATGCCCCTGTATAAGTCATTGGTGAGGCCCCGCCTGGAGTATTGTGTTCAAAAGAATTGTAAAAAGAATTGAAGCAGTGCAAAGAAAAGCTACAAGAATGGTATGGGATTTGCGTTACAAGACGTATGAGGAGATACTTGCTGACCTGAACATGGAGGAAAGGAGAAACAGGGGTGATATGATACAGACGTTCAAATATTTGAAAGGTATTAATCCGCAAATGAACCTTTTCCAGAGATGGGAAGGCGGTAGAACGAGAGGGCATGAAATGAGATTGAAGGGGGGCAGACTCAAGAAAAATGTCAGGAAGTATTTTTTCATGGAGACGTGGTGGATGCTTGGAATGCCCTCCCGCGGGAGGTGGTGGAGATGAAAACGGTAACGGAATTCAAAAATGCATGGGAGAAACATAAATGAATCCTGTTCAGAAGGAATGGATCCTCAGAAGCTTAGCGGAGATTGGGTGGCAGAGCTGGTGGGGGGGGGGGCAGGGCTGGTGGTTGGGAGGCGGGGCTAGTGCTGAGCAGACTTCTACGGTCTGTGCCCTGGAAATGGCAGAAACAAATCAAGGTCAGGTATACACAAAAAGTAGCACATATGAGTTTATCTTATTGAGCAGACTGGATGGACCGTGTAGGTCTTTTTCTGCTGTCATCTACTCGAAAAAGTTATATATGTTTATATATGAAAAATAGGAAGGAAAAGCCTCAGACTTCTGACGGGTACCTTTATACTTTTCTACTCATCCATATATACATCACAGGCATAAGAACCTTCCAACCTCCCTACTTTCACTCAAACTTTATTTTTAAATGGCATGTTTCCGAAAACTTCCATTTTAATTGTAGTTAGATTCTCGGCTTAGTTTCATGGTATCCCCCTTGAAGTTCTTTTCTCCAAACTGAGACTTTCCAGTATCTGACATATTCTAATCACTAAATAGAAAATAAAATTCTGTTTTCTACCTTGGTTGTATAGTCATTTTATTTTTCTAATTGTGTGCTGGTCCCAATCTCTGGTTTCTGCTTTCCTTTGTCTCTGTTGCCAGGTTCTTCATGTCCATTTGGCATTTATCTTCTCTCCATGTCCACAATCCATCTTCTCTATGTGTTGCTATCCACCCTGTGTCCCTGCCCCTATCCTCCTGCCATTATGAGCATGTCCTCTCTGTGCGCCTGTTGTTACCCTGTCCAACATAATCCTTCGTTGTACCTATGCCTCCCCCCTCACATGTCCCAATCCTTCTGTGTCCCTATGCCTGCCCCCCCCCCCCACTTGCTCCTGGGCAAACATCTTTCCATCTCTCTTCCTTTCCTCCTGTCCCCCTCAACCGGGTCAGCATCTCTCTTCCTTCTCTCCTGTCCTCTCCCTTGCCCCTCCTGGTATCTCTACCTCTCTTTTACCTCTCCCTTACCCCCCTCCATAGGGGTACAGCAAATGTTCCTCTCCTCCCTCCAGTTTTGTCTCCCCCCTTGGAAATCCCCCCCAGCAGTCCTGGCATCTCCTCTTCTCTCCTCCTCCAGACTCTTTCTCTCCCTTTCCCTGTTCCCACAGCCCAGCATCTCAGTTTTTTTTTAATCCTGTGGGCCTCCAAACTTGTTTCTGACCAGTATCACTGCAGAGATGCTGCTGCTTCCAGCTGACACAGGGCCTTTCTTCTGCTGCGTCCCTTCCCTGGAAAATGGAAGTAGCATCAGAGGAAGCCGAACGGTGCAGAAGAAAGCTCATGAAAACAAGTTTGAAAGACCACAGGGGTAGAGAAAATGAGGGATGCTGAACTGCAGGAGTAAGGGAAGGAAAGGTTGAAGAGAGAGATACCAAACCACCAGCAGGGAGGAAGTGCTAATATGTGAGATCAGAGTACTTAAGCATGTGAGCTAGAGTTAGGACTCAAATGCATATCATACGCCTAATGTATGTGACTTTGCATGTCTGTTAATGGGTTTTAGAAGTAATGTGTTCCAGAGCCTAACTATTTGTTGCATGAAAACATATTTTACTATAAATACTATTACTACTATAAATCACTTCTATAGCGCTACCAGTCGTACGCAGCGCTTTACAATTGAACATGAAGAAAGACAGTCCCTGCTCAAAAGAGCTTACAATCTAAATCAGGACAAACAGGATCAATAAGGATAAGGGAAGGACAGACAGAAGGACACAAGGATAAGATAAAAGTGACAAGTCAGGAGTCGAAAGCAGCATCAAACAGGTAGGCCTTTAGCCCAGATTTGAAGGCAGCCAGGGATGGAGCTAGACGTAATGGCTCAGGAAGCCTATTCCAGGCATAAGGTGCGGCGAGATAGAAGGAGCGGAGTCTGGAATTAGCGATGGAGGAGAAGGGTGCAACTAGGAGAGATTTGTTTGTTTTGAGTGTGCTACTTTGTAACTTCATAGAATGTCCCACTAGTTTTTGTAGCTTTTGAAAGAGTAAGTAAGCAACTCTACTCATGGTTTTATAAGACCTCTATTATGCCTCCCCACAGTCACGAGCTATGCACAATTTTTATAAAATACGTGTTAGCTGCACAACTGATATACATGTATATGGTTTCATTTTAACCATGATTTTGGCAGCTTTTATGGAACAGCTTTTTTTAGTCACCCTTTTGACCTTTCAACCTAGAAAACCCGTTTTTACTCTTCACATGCAGGTAAAGTGGTAGGGTAGCCATGTCAGTCCACTTTGAAAGGTAATAGAAATAAAACAAAGAAAAGAAAATAAGATGATACCTTTTTATTGGACTAACAATACATGTTTGATCAGCTTTCAAAAGTAACCCTTCAGATCTGAATTTCTGATCTGAAGAAGAGTTACCTTCAAAATCTCATAAAAAAATGTATTATGTTAGTCCAATAAAAAGGTATCATCTTATTTTCTTTACTTCTTTGTTTTTGTTTTATTTCTATTTATTATCTTCCCATGCATAAATGGCATCTGCTTTTGCCTCATGTAAATCTAAAGTTCTAGGGGCCCTTTTACAAAGCTGTGTATGCGCGTCCTCGCACGTCAGTTTTGAACTACTGCCTGGCTACTGCATGGCCCGGGTGGTAATTTCATTTTCTGTGTACACCCACTATGCGCCCCGGAAAATTTTTGGTGTGCGGCGCTAACCAGGCAGTAATCAGCATTGTTCGCGTGCTGGCGATTACTGCCCGGTTAACGTGCAAGACTTTACCACTAGTTCAGTAGGTGGCGGTAAGGTCTCGGGCCCAAAATGGACAAGCACCAAATTTTATTTTGCCACACATCCATTTTCGGCTAAAAAAAAAAAGGGGGGGCCTTCTTTGCAGGTTCACTGAAAAATGGACCTGTGCACGTCCAATACACGCGACTACACCAGCGCAGGCCACTTTTCAGCACACCTTAGTAAAAGGACTCCCAAGATAGGAATAAGTGTGTAAGTTGCATTGAGGTGCTCTGCTGGAAACTTATCCCTTTTCCCTGATATGGCAGTGCCTGAGCCATTTGTGTACTATTCAAAATAACTAGTTCTTGTTCTTTGTATATTACTCCTTTATTAAATCTTCTGAGGTTCATGTCCCTTGCTATTTTAATCAATATTATTTCTTCCAAAGCAATTTGGTTTGAAATTATGAGTATTAGTTTAAAAGGCATTTGGCTTGTAAAACAGAGTTGTAGGTTATTAATTACGTATCTGACAGTTATGTTTTTCCTGTTTTGTATGTGTATATTTTTAAATCTTCTGTAGAGACTGGAAACCACTTTGCTGTATTTGCTATGAAAGGTGGTATAGCAAGCTGTGACTAAACTGTATGTATTTTGGTATGCTTTAGATATGTATGTTTTTATTGTAATCAGACTAGGTTGTAGGCAGACTGTAAATGTAAAAAACAAAATCTAGAACTTTAGTACTCTTTGGTTCTCATTTTGAAAGCATTTAGAGTCCCTTTTACAAAGGCGCATAAGAACCTACATGCATCCAGCGCGCACCAAATCAGCCTTACCACCTGGTTACCGCGTGCCCCAGGTAGTAATTCTGAGTTTGGTACACGCCAAAAACACATGGTAGAACATATTTTCTACTGCGTGGCGCTTACCCCTTGGTAAACAGCAGTGGATGCTCACTGCATGCTTGCTGGTTTTTATTTTGCCACACATCTATTTTCTGGCCCCTTAAAAAAGTGCCCTTTTTCCAGGACACAGCAAAAATTGGCCCAGCGCATGCACAAAAGATGCACTCACACTGCTGCAGGCCACTTTTTGCCACAGCTTATTAAAAGTTACATTACTATGGGGCTCATTTTCAAAGCACTTAGACTTACAAAGTTCTGTAGGTTACAATGCAACTTTGTAAGTCTAAGTGCTTTGAAAATACACCTCTATGTAACTTTGTAAGTCTAAGGGGCCCTTTTACTATGCCATGGTAAAAAGTGGCCCGAGCTAGTTTTGGTGTGTGAAATTGGCGCTTGCTGGGCTAATTTTTACTGCGGCGGGAAAAAGGCCTTTCTTAAAATGGGACAGTAAATATCTGTGTTCTATTTAGTAGGTGGTAAGGGCTCATGTGCTAAACCCGTGGTAATTGGGCAGTGTGCGGCTATGTAGCCATGCTGTTGATTACTACCAGGAACACCCCCCTGTAGTAGAAAATAGAAAATTATTTTCTAACACGGGGAAAGTGCATGCACCAACTTCAGAACTACCACTGGGCTCCCGTGCTACCCCTGTGTTAGGACCAATTTGGCATGTGCTACTCATGCGGTAGCCCTATCACACCTTTGTAAACGGGTCCCTAAGTGCTTTAAAAATGAACCTCTTGTAGAAAAGGCTAACATATTCTCTAGAGTATATACCCCTGAACACAAGCATATTCACCCTTTATATGCATAAGTTTATCCGACCTGGGCAGAGGCATTCCTGGGGGTGGCACTGGAGTAGGATGTGGACTGAAGAATATTATATATAAAATATATATCTGTAAAAAAATTTGGAAATGTTTGCAAACAGCTATAGCACTAGTTAGATTACCTCTTTTAAAATTTACCGTCTTTGTTCACAGTATCTGTCTTGTAAGAGAATTGAGAAGTAGAATTAGGAGTTAAAATTTAAAAAAAAAAGATTTTGGTTCTCACTTAAGGAGATTTAAGAAAACTTTAGAATATGAAATAGTTTAAAATGCAGTGGTTTTTTTCATATCCTGATTCCAAAAACGTAACTTTAAGAGGAGAAAGTGTGTGTGTGTGGGGGGGGGGGGGGGGATGACTTTAACTTGCAGGGATTTTTTTTTTTTGACATTGTGACTGGGAGTGTGTTAAACTTAGTGTAAAATTCAATTAAACTGTGTAGCCAAGTTTGTGAAGGTGAAATGAAGGCCCTTTCAGTTAAGCTTCTTATTTTCTTGTGACTGAAACCAGTGAATACTACGCAATGCCAAAATCAACAGGCTGTAATGCACCTTGTTTCATGCTCTCAACTGATCAATATTTTTATTTTCCAGGCTTGTCCAGAAATATGGAGGCAGTATCATTTAACTGTAAGTAGAAACAAATTTTTTTTTAATTTTCTCCAGTGCACAACCTGTTTATTGTTCTATGAGCTTCTGCCTGTAAAATATAGACAAGTCTCTGGATGAAGAATAATGCCCCAAACTCCTAGTTTTTCATATTTTTTTAAATTGCTGATTTCTGTTGTTACTGTGAGTCATTTTAATTGTGGGGTTTTTTTTTAACATCCTGCTGCTCTGCCTTTTGTATCTATGAAGGCTACATACTGTGTATTTGCAAAGAAAAAGGTTTATTGCAAGAGACATACATACACAGCAATGCTACAAGTGCTTTTAAGTGATTTAATCCTTGTCCTTGGTAAACACTGGATTTAATCAAATAGAAACAAAATAGCAAACACCTTAAATTGACTCTGGGAAACCTGTTTGTATGATTATTTTAGATATGGTTCTTCAGTTACAGATTTTAGTTAGTAGTTTTTCATTTGTTGTTACAGCATTTAAACTTTATGCCGCCCAAAGAAAATCTAAAGCTCGCTTCAATGGTTTTCTTCCTGCCAGTAGTAGTACAGTAGGACAGTGAAGATACTTGGTGGTCTTTTATGCACCTGCTGTACTCACTAAGAATCCCTAAAATAATCAGTACTTGATTCAGGATAGTAATTAGATACTTGAGTGAAATCAAAGTTTATTTTAGTAGTTTACATTTGTTAAATTGAAATTATGGTAGTTCACCGGAGCTTATAATTAACGATCTAGATCAGTAATAATATAATCAGCTTGCATACATACATTGTATACTTTATTGGATTTTGAGTGTAGTTTATGAATGTTTTTTTATGTATTCATTGTCTACCATTTATCTATTTGGTACATAGTTTGCTTAATAGTTTTTTTATGGTTGTTGTTTCTAGATGTGCTTCATGCTAAATGAAAGTGTGTACTTTTTTTGGTTACTAAATTTCTGGGGGGAAAAAAACCTGTAAAATAATTTTATCCTTTACTATTTCTGAACTCCAGTTTCCAACATGAGTGTTTTGATAACTCTCATTAACAGTATTGATTTTGTGTTGAGAAGTTCCTGTTGGAAATTTTTGAATTTCCAGCTCTGTTATATCTCATGTTTTAAGTTACGAGGGCCAATATAAGCTTAGAAATACAGGCATTCATTTAAATTCATGTTTGTATAATAAAGGTAGAAACTGAAAAGAATCAGGTTTCAAGTATTACGATTCCTTCCTCAAGCAATGCCAAAGACTTACAGGTATCATGAAAGCTTGTACAACAACTATTTTGTTGGCTTTCTCTTAATAAATTCTATTTATGGTTTTATTAACTCTGTACTTTTCCTGATTTGCTGAATCGCTGACGGTTTTTCCAGGATAATACAAGGCCCTAAGCCATAGAAAAACAGTTTTTTGAATAAAAAATGTTTTTGAAATTGTTGGCCTTCCTGTTGAGAGAATTTTAACTGATTATTATTTAATAGAGAATTTTGGTCATCACTACTAACCACTCAATAACTGCAAGTAAAAATTGTTTTGATGCTTACATAGAAATATGTATTAATCATTGCACATTATCTGGAAATATGCATGCATTCTCTATATGTCTATATGTTAATAAAGTGTAACATTTACAGAGATTCAGTGCTGTGCAAAAGTAGTACATTTAACTAAAAGGCCTGTATGGAAATAATCTATTTTGCAAAACCACTTCTTTAGTTCATTATTGCTTAAATCTCTTCTGCAATTTTGCTTTTTATGTAGATGGACATTAGGTCTATAGCAAACTAAGGGGCCCTTTTACTGAGCGTCAGTAAGTCCCACCCCGAGCGCAAGCCATTTCTGGAGAGAAAAAGAAAACTCCTGGAAATGTCTTGCGCGCCAATAACCCAGCAGTAACTGGGCATCACCACACTTGGGCTAGTGTGGGAGCCCTTATCGCCACCTCAGTGGGTGGCAGTAAAGGTTCCCTGCCACATGGCCATGTGTACTGGGGGCTTTTTTACCCACTGCGGTAAAAGGGGTCCTGGCACGCAGGAAAAACGGCCCCCGCCACTAGCACAGGGTCCTTTTTCCCGCAGCTTGGTAAAAGGACCCCTAAGCAATTGTTAAGCTTGCTGCACTTTCACAGAACTAGATTTGTTCAGTAATGACATTAAAATTCTGGTTATTGTTAGTTTGCTGCAAGTGCAGCTTTCTGTGAATAGCTACGGGTGGCTTGCTGGTTGAGGTGCAGAAGTCAGATATAAGGTGGGATAATGTGGGGTACAAATGCAATAAATAAATAAATATACGTTCATAGTACAGGCAAGGTCACGAGTTAAAAACTGCTAACCAAAATTAATCTAGACCACCATATTTGTATATTTCCAGATATTAACTTAACATCTGTAGCTACATGGAAAATATTATGCAGTCTGTCAACATCACTTAAGAACATCTTTCTTAAGAGCTTTATGCAAATTAGTTTTAAAGATCACATATAAAATTAAGTTGATTAATTAAATGTCTATAACTAACATACTAATATGCTCTTTTGTTTTTGTTGCTTTCTGAGATTTATTTACTTTACTCTTCCTTATATTAAGAGAGAGAGTGCCATCTACTGTCACACAGTGACCCTTACACACTACACAACTTCAACCTCAAAAATTAACAATTGATATTTAATTTATTTTGATATTCATCATTGTCGCAACACTCTAGTTAGCAAGGTATTTTCTTATAATCTCGAACAGCTGGATAGACATAATTCATGTTGTATTTGCATAATTTTGGCATGAAAGGAGTTAAATTTAAAATGATTATGTATTTGTTAAATATATTTTTGATGCCACTCACAAACATGCACAATAGTAAGATTTGATAGGTAAATAAGTGCAGTAAAAGGATAAAAGTATATGATAATGCCTGCTCGACACAAAAGACAACCTAATCATATTAGCCATAGGTAATATTTAAAAGCTGTATGATCAGCACTGCACAAGTGATAAAGCGTACCTCTGGAAATTTGTTTTCAACTTTGTAAATTAACAGGGGCTAATTTTATGACAGGGCACCTATGTGAAAAGTCCATAAGGGTGTTTATTTTATAAAAACAGCATAAGCACCTATGTAGCTTTATAATATGATCCCCAGTAAAGGACAGATGCTCTCATGAAAATTTACACTTGCTCCAAAGAAAGTGTAAATGTTTATACGCTTACCCCCTTATTTACTAAGCCGTGCTGGCGGTGTGGTACTACTGACACAGCCCATTCACAGCACGGCTTTTAAACAGGGGGGTTAATCTGCATATACCCGTGTATTTCAGAAAATGTGCAGATAATAGTGCAGCACTACCCTGGCTTTGCTCAAACTAAGCCTCCGAGAATGCTATACTGAAATGATTCTTATTTCCCGTATATAGCCGTGTGCAGTTTTATAAGAGCTTGTTTCTGCTTGTAAAGTATGATATTTCCATGTATAAAAAATTTTATAAAATTACCGCCATAATGCTTTAAATCAAGCTAGTATATATTGAAATATATATTTTTTTTAACTTTGGAATCTAGGAGATCCATTAAATCAATTAACTCTACACTATAACAATTCAATTTACTGTATTACCAACATTTTTTTATTTTTACCATTATAATCCAGAAAGAATGCATTTAGTGCCAAATTTTGTTAATAATAAGATACAGTGCATCACTCAGTTTTTTTAAGGGGAAGGCCACCAAGAATCTGCAGTGTATGAAAGCTAGAAAAAAAATCAACAATGAACTGTTTGGCATATAGGCAAAATGTGTTGCATTGAGGGCTGCTAAAATAGAGTAGATTGAAGTGCAGTCCAGCAAGGAAGAATGTGAAACCAGCTAGGTTCTCTGAGCAATTAATACTAGAAGACCGTGTAACATTCAGCATATGTCTTTCCATTTTATATCTCCCCTGGTGTAGTGGGGGCCATATGCTTTGAGAATGTCCACTATTATAATATGTTGCAGCTTTAATTTTGTCATTAAGTTTAGATTCATTAGTAAAACAGTAAAATACTAAGTAGCTTTTGTAACGAATCCAAAGTAGATTTTTTACCACTAAAAATATTTGAGCCAATATTCAAAGGAATTTATGTGTTGTCCACCACATACATTCCCTGAGCTGTGTATATTCAGAATTTCTCAGGATAATATAGGTATATTTAGGAGGAAATTTATCAATTTGGACTTACTGTTAAGATGTGTTATTTTACCACTAACTTGTATTGTTGTAGTACAGGTTCCATTCTATGCAGTGAAACCTAGTTACTAATAACTGGTGATAACAGTAAAGTAACACAACTTAGCGGTATCCCACATTAATAACTTTTCTGCTTAAATTTTCAGATGGCCTGACACTGTCCGTATATTTGTGGGTTTGTTTTGGGGTATGGTGAAAGCTGGTTTAAAAATTATCAACATAGCACTGATATTCAACTGCTAAATGAATAATTTATAAATTAAATGGAAAGTGCCATACAGTGGCTGCACTATCCATATATTTAGCACCATACCTATGTGGGTAGTGGTACTGAATATACGGATTAATTAAACACACTGGCTACCATATCAGTTGAATGTCGGCCCCATTGTTCTTATAATAGGGGATCTTAGAAACAGAATTCATTGTACCTGTACGTTTTACTTTGTATCCACTTATTTTTTCAAGCAGTTCAATTAATGTTTATATGATGTTTGTTGTTTTCATCGATTTGGTAAGGTTGTTTTTATATTTTATTAAACCAAGCTTAAACTTGGATCAAAAAATTGAAGATTTATTGAGGGCACCTATGAAAATCACATCCAGGGAACAAAAAGGTGTCATTACAATCTATATTAGCCATATGTTTCTATGCCAGGGAATGAAACGATGATTTGTTTTTCAGCAGCAATCATTGTAATCAGTTCAACATTTTTGGCTTTAATGTTGCAGTGCAGCTTATGTGTAGTTGCACGGTTTAATGAACTGGGAAAAATAGCAAATGCAAGTGTTTGAGGGTTGCAATGTTGTGATTTATAGGATATTCATGTTTATAAAATTTATTTGCTCAAAGATCACTTGTTTGTGGTTAATTTAGATTGTATCCCTATCAGTGTCTTTCAGAGTTTACAGTTGACAATTTTTGTACTTGTACAAACTGCAAGACTCTATTTTTCCTATTGTTTGCTGCAAAAATAGGAAATAGTACTAAAATTCCCTCTTTAAAGTCTTATTTCACCTTAAGAAACACAACAAAGTTAACTTACTTATCCACATAGCATGAGCTAGCTTCATACTTTTATTCTGATGATATATATATATCTAGTTCCGTTCGTTCTGCCTAGCTTATGTCTAATTATGTTCTGCTTGTTTGTGGGGTTGATAAGTATTTTCAACAGTAACAAAACAAAAAAAGCATCAAGGGCCTCCAGAACTGAGAATAGCAAACAGAAACCCTTGGTGCTTGTTTTGTTGTTGTTGCTGTTCTACGTTTTGTGCTTTGGTTTTCCGCTCTTTTTTTTTACCATAAATATTTAAACAAGCAGTAGCATATTAGGTAGAAATCAAATTCTGAATTATATTTAGTTTCATAAACTAGTTTTGAAAATGAAAATCTTGTCAAATTGATCAAACTATGTCATTTCATTGTTCATTCTTGCATATTGATGTGGATGGCATTTTTATTTCTCTGTTTTAAGGTTTTCATTTTATTTATTTTTCTTAACAGTTCTTTTTTACCTTTCCAAGTTATGTTCAAGTTGTAGGAAGAATCAAAAGGAGAATTAATAAAACAGTCACATGTGATAAATGATTGATGCAAAAATTCAAAAAGGAAAACAGCATATAGTATAAGCCTCATATTTTGTTATGGTTAATGATTACAAAGATTATATAAGGAGCACACTACAGATGTAATACAGAGTTGTTCTAAAATTGAATTCATTTTAATCAGGGAAACTAGGAACAACTGCAGTGTGGTTATATCTCTCAGTAAGAAAGATTCTGTGAGAAAAAGCTGGATAGCAGCCCTCATGTAATGATAACATTATCGGATGGAGCCCAAGTTGAAACTGAAGCTTTAGCTTACTTTACATTATTGGCTGTTTAGCCTCACCTCAAAGCCCAAAGCGAATTACAATACAAAATCATGTTTACTTTCATATTTCCATCCAGATAACTCATCTTAATAAAACCATTTCCTAAAAAAATCAAGCCTTCAAAGAGTTCTTAAATCTTTCATAACATATTTGACAGAGCTCTAAAGGTAACTCATTCCCAATTTAGGTTCCCGTACTTTAAAGGACCATTTATAGATAGACTGTAATTTGACCTTGCTCGGTATTTGAAGCTGATTTAAGATGCCTACTCGAATTATATTACTTCAACAGGTCCAACAAATATGAAGGACCCTCTAATTGTAGAACCTTATATACCAAACATAGTAATTTAAAAGAAATACACTGCTCAATTGCAATTCTGCCAAGATCAGTAGATTGTTCTTTACTAACTGGGCCATCATGTTCTGTACCAGCTATAGTTTTTTTACTTGGTATTTTGGTAGACCACCGTACAAACCTTTACACTAATCAACCATAAAGGTCACATAAGCATGCATTAAAATATCAAGATCTTTTTTTATCAAGAAGGGAACATAATCTAAGAAGCAACTATAAGCTAGAAAAGGCAGATTTGAACCTCAAATGAAATCTGTTAGAAAACTTTAGGTATTTGTCTAACCAAATTCCTAAGATTTTTACATCAGTTTTTTTTTTTCAGTTAAAGGAATATCACTGTTCCCTTTGAGCTGAGCAGGAGTTCTCCACTTACAGTCCTGCCAGTGGGTGGTGCTGTTTTATTATCCCATGTTCGATAGTGAGAGACAGGCAAGCTCTGCAGGACTCCAGGGAACCTGCCTGTCTCTAGTGATTGAAAACACAATATTGAAGTATCACCTCCCACTGGCAGCAATAGTGGACTCCTGTTACCTTAGAGGGAATAGTGGTTGTGGTGTCTGATTTTTGCCCTTTCCAAAGGACATAGAGTTCTTTCTGAGAGAAATGACTGACTGACTGAATCCATCCATTCCTTGTCATCAAGCAGATGAAGCCATTACGTATGGGTTATGTCCATCAACCAGCAGGGGAGATAGAGAGCACTCAAACTTTCACAGTGCCCTCTTGGCCAGCTAGCTCCACTGCCTCTTCAGTATTCTCTATCTCCCCTAGCAGGGTGGCTGCAGCTTGTTCGAGCTCCAGAAAAATCTGCCAGGAGGTGGTTCCTGGCTTGCCAGTTGTTAACCGGGTTGGTGGAGGCTATAGCAGCTTCACTTTAAAGGCACATAGGTTAGCCCTTTCCCTGCCTTACCCATACCTCTGTGGATGTGGACATATTGCCTTGCTTTCCCTGTCCTTACCCACCAACAGTGGATGCAGGCATATAGGTTCGCCCTTTCCCTGCCTTTCCCACTCATCTGAGCCTCCGGAGTCTTCAATACCTCTGCTTTCCTCACAGCTTAAAAAAAAAAAAAAGTCGCGTCGCATTTTTAAACGCAGAGACGCTGGAACAGAGGTTTTTGACCTGATTTTCAGCAGGATCGTAGTTGTACACTAGATTCTTTGAGGTAAGAGTGTTTTCCAACTCCTCCGGGGTGTGCCCGCGATCGGGGCGATTTTGGCGCGAAACCGCCATTTTGGATTTTTCCGCCGTTTTTCGGCGATGGCTGCGGACAATGTAAAGCGCTGTTCCACTTGTGGCAAGCGCAAATCAGCAGCAGGGCTCTGTAAATCGTGCTGTACTGGCGTAGGAGCCGGCCCGAGCATGGCGAGCGATGTTTCTTCCCGCTCTGAGCTGGCAGCGGGCGCCATTTTGCTTACACCGCATGGCGCGGCCTCCGTGGACACGGAGAGACCTGAGCCGGGTGGGGCACCTCGAGATGAGGTTATTTCAGGAGTGGCTAGCACCGGACAGGATTTGGGTGCCCAGGGTGAGAGTTTCTCCCCGGATTTTGTGCTTTTGCTGCATAAAGCATACATGATGAAAAGAGCCCTTCCTCAAGGGTCGCCTGAGGCTCCTCTGATTGCCCCCCCCGATGGATTCTGGCCTGGGACTGCCCAGTGAGGTTTTTTTTTCCCGGATGCTTGGCCTAAAGATAAGCGCAGAAGGGTTCATTCCCCTTCAGATTGTGGTGCACCTTTTTCCCCCCCTTGGTCGGGGTGTGAGGATTCGGAGAACTCTGACAGACGTTCTTGGTCTGAGGAACCAGAGTCAGGTGCGGATTTACCACAGGATCTGGATGATCCCTCCGCAGTGAGGATTTTCCACCGTGATGAGCTGCCAGCGCTTATTTCAGATACCCTGCAGGCCCTCTCGATTGAAGATCCTGACTGTGGCATGGCCTCCTCGGGTAATCCCAGGATGACTAGTACCAAGAAAGCTGCTCGGGCCTTCCCTTTGCATGACTCCATCCTAGAGCTTGTTTCGGCTCAGTGGGCTGACCCCGAGGGACCTTTGAGAGTTTCCAGGGCTATGGGGCAGTTATACCCTCTGCGTGAGGGACATATGGCTCATTTTCAAATGCCTACAGTGGATGCCCTAGTCACTGCGGTGACAAAGAGAACTACCCTCCCTGTTGAAGGAGGTGTTGCCCTGAAGGATGTTCAAGACCGTAGGCTGGAAACAGCATTGAAACGGTCCTTTGAAATTGTAGGTCTCACTGTTCGGGCGTCTGCATGCAGCTGTTATGCTGTTAGAGCCTGCCTAGCTTGGCTGCAACAGGCAGTGGCTCAGCCCGGAGATGGAGCGGAGCCCTTCTTGGATGTGGCTCCGCGGATGGAGGTGGCCTTGTCCTTTCTGGCTGATGCCCTTTATGACCTTGTCAGAGCTTCGGCTAAACAAATGGCAGTAGCAGTGGCGGCTCGCCGTCGTCTGTGGCTACGACACTGGGCAGCGGACATGGCCTCTAAGCAAAGGTTGGTGAAGTTGCCTTTTTAAGGACTTCTCCTATTTGGTGAGGAGTTGGAGAAAATTGTGAAAGGCCTGGGTGATCCAAAACCCCAGCGCTTGCCCGAAGATAGGCAGAGGCCTTCCTCTAAGGGCCAGGCGGTCCACTCCTCGTACAGACCTCGCTTCCGTGAAGCTAGAAGGTACCGCCCGGGGCGTTCTGCTGGGTTTCACTTCATGTGCCCGTGGTCAGCAGAGGAACTCCTTTCGCTCGGACAAGTGTTCCACAGCCGGTGGCTCAAGACCAGGAGTTCAGGGGCGACCCTCTCAATGATGGTGCGCCGGCCCTCTCCTCGATGCCTGTCATCGGAGGACGGCTTTCCCTCTGTCGAGGAGTGGGCCAAGATTTCCTCAGATCAGTGGGTTCTGGACCTGATCAGAGATGGATACAGAATAGAATTCAACGCCCCAGTAAGAGACGTGTTTGTGGAGTCCCGATGCGGTTCTGCTGTCAAACGGGCGGCGGTGGAGGAGACTTTACAAGGTCTGATCAGTTAGGGGCAGTGACCCCGGTTCCTCCCGCCGAGCAAGGCTGCGGCTGATACTCCATCTACTTTGTGGTGCCGCGAAAAGGTGGGTCCTTTCGCCCTATTCTGGACTTAAAAGAAGTGAACAAGTCCCTGAGAGTGCAGCATTTCCACATGGAATCCCTGCGCTCCGTCATTGCGGCGGTACAGCCAGGAGAGTTTCTCACGTCTCTAGACCTGATAGAAGCTTACTTGCACATACCGATTTGGCCCCCGCACCAGAAGTTTCTGAGGTTTGCGGTGTTGGGAAAACATTTCCAGTTCAGGGCCTTGCCTTTTGGCCTTGCCACAGCTCCCCGAACCTTTTCGAAGGTAATGGTGGTAGTAGCTGCTTTTCTCAGGCGAGAAGGTATCAGGGTTCACCCGTACCTAGACAACTGGCTCATCAGAGCAGACTCTGCAACAGAGAGCTTACAAGCTACAGCCAGAGTGGTCTCAGTACTGCAATCTCTAGGCTGGGTCGTCAATATGGCCAAAAGTCACCTGTCCCCTTCACAATCTCTAGAGTTTTTGGGGGCCAGGTTCGACACAGTCTCGGGCTATGTGTTCCTACCCGAGCTAAGGCGGTGCAAGCTTCAGAATCAGGTCCGTCTGCTCCTGAGGATGCCCCGCCGGCGAGCTTGGGACATTGTCCAGCTGCTGGGATCGATGACAGCCACGATGGAAGTGGTATCCTGGGCGAGAGCGCACCTGAGACCTCTACAGTATTCCCTACTCCGGAGATGGTCTCCTATTTCTCAGGATTACCAATGCAGACTTACTTGGCTCCCTGCGGCCCGACTCAGCATGGAGTGGTGGCTCTCGGACAGCATGCTGCGGCGAGGAATGCCGCTGATGCTCCCCGTTTGGTGCCTAGTGGTAACAGATGCCAGCCTGAAGGGCTGGGGCGCACACTGCAAGGGGAAGCATGCCCAGGATCTATGGACACCCGAGGAGTCGGAGTGGTCCATCAACCGCCTAGAGTTGAAAGCGGTGTTTCAGGCGCTTCTGGCCTTTCAAGTGACCCTGGAAGGATTGGCTGTCAGAGTGATGTTGGACAACACGACAACGGTGGCCTATATAAATCGACAAGGTGGAACAAGGTGCAGAGCACTAGCCGCGCCGGCCGAACTGATTTGCCACTGGGCCGAGCTGCATCTTCAGTGTCTGTCGGCAGCTCATATTGCAGGTCAGAGCAATGTGCAGGCCGATTATCTGAGCAGGCATCAGATCGATCCAGCAGAATGGAATCTGGCAGACGAAGTATTCCTGCAGATCTGTGCCAAATGGGGCAAGCCCGTGATGGATCTAATGGCGACAAGTGCCAATACCAAAGTCCCGTGCTTCTTCAGCAGATGGAGAGATGCTCGCTCGGCGGGGTTGGATGCCTTGGCTCAACCCTGGCCTCCGGGTCTACTTTATGTGTTTCCCCCATGGCCCTTGATAGGGCGCCTGCTCTTGCGGATTCGGCTGCACCCAGGAGAAGTGGTCCTCATCGCCCCGGATTGGCCAAGGAGACCTTGGTATGCAGACCTCCAACAGATGCTCCTGGAGGCTCCTCTGCCGTTACCTCTGGTACCGAACCTGTTGACTCAGGGACCGGTAGCCATGGAGGATGCCGGCCGCTTTGGTCTTACGGCATGGCTATTGAGAGGGCACAATTGAGGGATAAAGGTTATTCCAATAAAGTTATTTCCACTCTCCTGCAAGCCCGCAAGCGGTCCACTTCCGTGGCTTATGCCAGGATTTGGTGCCTATTTGAGTCTTGGTGTGCTTCCAGAGCCATTGCTCCAATGCGGGCTCCTGTCTCGCCGATTCTGGACTTTTTGCAGGAAGGTGTACAAAAAGGCTTGGCCTATAATTCCCTGCGGGTGCAGGTGGCAGCGTTGGCCTCCCTTCGTGGTAAGGTGGAAGGCGTGTCTTTGGCTGCTCACCCAGATGTGGCACGGTTTCTTAGAGGGGTGCTTCGGCTCCGACCTCCAGTGCGAGCACCCTGTCCAGCTTGGAACCTGGGGCTAGTTTTGAAAACCCTGCAGGCATCTCCTTTTGAGCCGCTTCGGCAAGCATCGGAGAAAGATTTGACACTGAAGGCCGTTTTTCTGGTGGCCATTATCTCGGCGCTGTCCTGTAGAGACCCATTTCTGCAATTTTCAGAGTCCGGAGTCACGGTTCGGACCGTGCCTTCCTTTATGCCTAAGGTGGTTTCAGCCTTTCACCTAAACCAGCCTATTTTCTTGCCCTCTTTTTCAGAGGAAGAGTTTCCAGAATCTTTTGGGCAGCTGCACCTTTTGGATGTGCGCAGGACTCTGCTGCAGTATCTGCGAGTTACTAACTCTTTCAGGACTTCTGATCATCTGTTTGTTTTGCTATCCAGTTCTCGCAGAGGGTCTCCAGCGTCTAAAGCAACTATTGCCCGCTGGCTCAAAGAAACTATCTTTTCAGCTTATCTGCTGGCCGGCAGGGTTCCGCCTGTAGCCTTTAAGGCACATTCTACTAGAGCGATTTCTTCCTCTTGGGCTGAAACTGGAGCACTCTCTCTTCAAGAGATATGCAGTGCAGCAACATGGGCTTCTAAGCTCTCCTTTGCCCGACATTACAGGCTGGATGTGGCTGCCAGGAGGGATGCGCGTTTTGGTGCACAAGTGTTAGCGCGTGGTGTGGCTTGTTCCCACCCTATCTAAGGATTGCTTTGTTACATCCCATACGTAATGGCTTCATCTGCTTGATGACAAGGAAGGGAAAATTAGGTTCTTACCTTGGTAATTTTCTTTCCTTTAGTCATAGCAGATGAAGCCATGAGCCCTCCCTGTATGATTGTCTGTATGCTGTGAATCTGTTTTTCAGGTTCTGTTCTAATTTCCTGAAGTTCCTTCCTTGGGAGAAAGTTGGAAAACAATCTTCAGGATTCATGTTCAGTTTAAATTTAGGAGGATGTGTTCATTCCCTCCAGCATGTTTTTTTTGGAGGATGTGTTGATTCTCTCCAGGAGGCGCGTGTGTTCCCCTCCAGTTCTATAAATAGGAGGATGAGTTCATTCCCTCCAGTGTGTTGGGAGGATGTGTGATTCCCTCTAGGAGGCGCGTGTGTTCCCCTCCACTTCTACAATAAGGAGGGTGAGTTTATTCCCTCCAGGAGGATGTGCATTCCCTCCTTTATGAGTTCATGCCCTTGTGATGGGCCATCGTTCGCTGTGAGGAAAGCTCTTGTGATTCCCATTGCGGTTTGCCATACTGCTTTGGAAGCTTCAAATACTGAAGAGGCAGTGGAGCTAGCTGGCCAAGAGGGCACTGTGAAAGTTTGAGTGCTCTCTATCTCCCCTGCTGGTTGATGGACATAACCCATACGTAATGGCTTCATCTGCTGTGACTAAAGGAAAGAAAATTACCAAGGTAAGAACCTAATTTTCCCATAACATCTCCTCTAAACCCTAGCATAATCTAATAACTGAAGTTTCTTGTCATCAGCAGCAGATGAATCCATTACGAATGGGTTGTGTCCACCTACCAGCAGGGAGAGAGAGAGAACACTGAAAACCATAGTGCCTCCTGGAAGGCTAGCTCCATCTGCCTCTCAATATTCTCTAACTCCCAGCAGGGTTGGACGCAGCTTATTCAGCTCCTTCAAGAATCTGCCTGGGGTGGCTCCTATACTTTTGCCAGTTGTAGCAGTGGTGTTGTGGCTATTGCAGCTCCTCTTTAAAGGCACATAGTTTAGCCCTTTCCCTGCCTTACCCTTCCCCCTATGTGGATGCAGGCATATAGGTTTGCCCTGTCTCTGCCTTTCCCACTCTCTTCTATGTGGATGCAGGCACATTGGTTCGTCCTTTCCCTGCCTTTCCCACTCTTCTGTACCTCCGGAGTGCCTCTGTAGCTGTTGCCTCTAACTTTCCTCACAGCGTTAAAAAAAAAACAAAAAACGCGGTGCGCTTGTTAGCACTGGCGATTCTGAGGCTATATTCTGTCTGTGCAGCGTGACTGGAGCTCTGGACTCAGTCTGTTGAGGTAAGAGCGTCTTGTAGCTCCTCCAGGGAGGGCCCGCGATTGGGGCATTTTTGGCGCGAATCCTCCATTTTGAAATTTTACGCCGTTTTTGGCGATGACTGCGGAGGTTGTTAAGCGCTGTTCACGTTGTGGCAAGCGCAGATCAGCAGCGGTGCTCTGTAAATCGTGCTCTTCAGACGTCAGGGCCGGCACAAGCATGGCGAGCGATGTCTCTTCCCGCTCGGAGGAGCTGGCAGCGGGCGCCATCTTGGATGCGCCGCATGGTCCGACCCCCGCAGGAGCAGAGGGGTCTGAGGCCGGAGGGGAGTCTCGGATAGAGGCTACCAGAGGAGCTGCTTGCCCCGGATTGGAACCGGGAGGCCAGGGTGAGCCTTTCTTCCCTGAGTTTTTGTTGCTTTTACATAAAGCGTTCATGTTAAAGAGGGCTGTGCCGCAGGTGTCTGACTCTGCGTTGCTACCTGGTTCCCCTCCGGTGGAGGCTGGCCTGGGATTGCCATCAGGCGTTTTTTCCCCAGACAGTTGGCCGCAGGACAAGCGTAGAAGGGTAAATTCCCCTTCAGAGAGTGGCACACCTTCCTTTTCCCCCCGTGGTCGGGCTGTGGGGATTCGGAGGGATCTGGCAGGCCTTCGTGGTTTGAGAAGCCAGAGGAAGATGCCAGATTGCCACTGGATCCAGATGATCCCACCACGGTTAGGATTTTCCACCACGAGCAGCTGCCAGCGCTTATTTCTGACGCCTTGCAGACCCTCTCTATTGAAGATCCTGTGCTTGGCGAGACCTCCTCTGGTAATCCGAGGATGGCAAGTACTAAGAAGCCTGCTCGAGCCTTTCCTTTGCATGACTCCATCCAAGAGCTTATTTCAGCTCAATGGGCTGACCCCGAGGGGCCTTTGAAGGTTGCTAGGGCAGTGGGGCACTTATACCCTCTTAGTGAGGAGCTCTTGGCACGCTTGGCCGTGCCTAAAGTAGATGCCCTAGTCATGGCTGTGACGAAGAAGACTACCCTCCCAGTAGATGGAGGGGTCGCCCTGAAGGACATGCAGGGCTGACGGCTGGAATCAGCAATGAAACGGTACTTTGAAATCTCAGGCCCAGCCTTACGGGCGTCTGTGTGCAGTTGTTATGCTGCTCGAGCCCGCCTCGCTTGGTTGCAACAGGCAGTGGAACAGCCCGGGGATGGAGCAGAGCCCCTTGTGGAGGTGGCACCGCGGATGGAGTCGGCCTTGTCATTTTTGGCTGATGCCCTTTATGATCTGGTCAGAGCCTCGGCTAAACATATGTCTGTGGCAGTGGCCGCTCGTCGCCTTCTAAGCAG
The DNA here is from genome assembly GCF_901765095.1 of Microcaecilia unicolor. Taxonomy (NCBI): domain Eukaryota; kingdom Metazoa; phylum Chordata; class Amphibia; order Gymnophiona; family Siphonopidae; genus Microcaecilia; species Microcaecilia unicolor. The sequence continues at coordinate 335,400,143 of NC_044032.1, forward strand.
AGGTTGGTGAAGTTGCCCTTCCAGGGCCTTCTCCTATTTGGTGAGGAGTTGGAGAAAATTGTCAAGGGCCTGGGGGATGCTAAACCCCAGCAGTTACCCGAGGATAGGCCGCAGCCTTCTTCCAAGGGTCAGGTGGTTCCCTCCTCTTCCACACCTCGCTTCCATGAAGCTAGAAGGTACCGCCCGGGGCGTTCTGCTGGGTTTTCTTCGCGTGCCCGTTTTCGGCAGAGGATCTCCTTTCGCTCGGACAAACGCTTCGCAGTGGCCGGTTCAAGGCCTGGAGTTCATGGGCGACCCTCTCAATGATGGTGCGCTGGTCCACTCCTCGATTCCTGCAGTTGGAGGGCGTCTTTCCCTCTTTCTCGAGGAGTGGGTCAAGATTACCTCAGATCAGTGGCTTTTGGACCTGATCAGAGACGGCTACAGATTGGAATTTACTGCCCCGATGAGAGACGTGTTTTTGGAGTCCCGATGCGGCCTTGCCGTCAAACGGGCGGCGGTAGAGGAGACCTTGCAAGGCTTGTTGCACCTGGGAGCGGTGATCTCCGTGCCTCCCGCCGAACGCGGCTGCAGCCGTTACTCCATTTACTTTGTGGTGCCGCGAAAAGGCGGGTCTTTTCGGCCCATTCTAGACGTGAAGAAATTCAACGAGTCACTCAAAGTACGGCATTTACGCATGGAAACCCTGTGCTCCGTCATTGCGGCGGTTCAGCCAGGAGAGTTTCTCACGTCTCTGGACCTGAAAGAAGCTTACTTGCACATCCCTATTTGGCCCCCGCACCAACGGTTTATCCGGTTTGCGTTGTTGGGAAAACGATTTCTTAGAGGGGTGCTTCGGCTCTGTCCTCCCGTGCGGGCACCTTGTCCGGCTTGGAACCTGGGGCTAGTATTAAAGGCTCTTCAGTGTTCACCCTTCGAGCCGCTGAGGCGAGCTTCGGAGAAGGATGTGACTCTAGACTAGAGAGCTGCACGGTTTCCGTCCCCGCGGGAATCCCGCGGGGACGGAGGCAGTTCCTGCGGGGTTCCCGCGGGGATGGAACAAGTTCTGCGGGGTTCCCGCGGGGACGGAGGCAGTTCCTGCGGGGTTCCCGCGGGGATAGAACCAGTTCTGTGGGCTTCCCGTGGAAGTGTAAGCTGCACCTGCACCAGCCTCTCATCTACCTAATACCAATTTATTTGAGTGCTGTCTCCTCCTCCTCCTCCTCTTCTTCCTTGCTTTAACAGCATAAATGTGGAAAGTCTTCCATTAAGGAGGTGGTAGAGTCACAAATGATGACGGAATTCAAAAAGGCATGGGATGAACACAGAGGATCTCTAATTAGAAAATGGAAGTTATATAAAAGCTAACCTTAAATGGCTGCATGTGTGTGGATATGTCAAGTGACACTTAGATGGTGACTCTGGCTGTGATAAACTAGATCTGATACCTGGCAGACTTGTATGGTCTGTGTCTCATACATGGCAATCTGGTGTAGGATGGGCTGGAAAGGGCTTAGACAGCAACTTCAGTGGCTGGAACATGGGGACAGTGCTGGACAGACTTTTACGGTCTGTGTCCCACAAATGAGAACATGAATAGGCTGGAGTGGGCTTTGATGGCAATTCCAGCAGTTGGAACATAAGGATGGGGCCAGATAGACTGCTGTGGTCTTTGTTCCAGAAACACGAAAGAAAAACCATAATCAAGTATATAATATCACACTTGTTGATTTAATGATGAATTGATCATGAGTGTGACTATTGGGCAGAGTGGATGGACCGTTCAGGTCTATTTGCTGTCACTTACTATGTTACTATTAATCCTCTTTGCTCCCAGGCTGGTGCACAGACCTCAGCTCTGACACAGGCACGAGAATCAGATGTCACCTGACCTACTGGCGCGTGCATGTGGCGGCCTCTCAGCACACACTGCCAGTGAATCAGAGACAAATCTTACATGTGCGCACCAGAGTTCCAAGTTCCAACTTCCGTTCCTTCCTTGCCTACAGTGCTGTGGCTCAAATCCAGAAAGAGACTGAGGGAGCTGACTGGAACTTTCTTTTATGTACTATTAAATTCTTGTGGGGATGGGTTAAATTCTTACGGGGATGGGTGGGGATGGTTTAAATTCTTGCGGGGATGGGTGGGGACGGGTTGGGATCGTTTAAATTTTTGCGGGGTTGGGTGGGGATGGGTAAGATTCCAGTGGGGGTGGGTGGGGACGGGTAAGATTCCAGCAGGGATGGGCAGGGATGGGTAAGATTTCTGTCCCCGTGCAACTCTCTACTCTAGACAGTCTTTTTGGTGGCCATTACATCGGCAAGACGGGTGTCTGAGCTCCAGGCGCTATCCTGTCGAGACCCATTTCTGCAATTCTCAGAGTCCGGAGCTACGGTACATACTGTGCCTTCCTTCCTGCCTAAGGTGGTTTCAGTGTTTCACCTAAACCAGCCAATTTTTCTGCCCTCCTTTTCTAGGGAGGAGTTTCCGGAATCTTTTGGGCAGTTGCACCTTCTGGATGTGCGCAGGGCTCTGTTGCAGTGTCTGCAGATGTCAAATGCTTTCAGGACCTCTGATCACCTTTTTGTATTGTTGTCAGGTCCTCGCAGAGGGTCTCCAGCGTCTAAAGCCACTATAGCCCGTTGGCTTAAGGAAGCCATTTTTTCTGCATATCTGCTATCTGGCCGGTCTCCGCCTGACGCCTTTAAGGCACATTCCACAAGAGCGATTTCTTCCTCTTGGGCTGAGACGGGAACACTCTCTCTTCAAGCAGCTACTTGGGCTTCTAAGCACTCTTTTGCCCGTCATTACAGGCTGGATGTGGCTGCCAGGAGGGACGTGCTTTTTGGAGCACAAGTGCTTGCACGTGGTGTGGCTTGGTCCCTCCCTATCTAGGGATTGCTTTGATACATCCCATTCGTAATGGATTCATCTGCTGCTGATGACAAGGAAGGGAAAATTAGGTTCTTACCTTGGTAATTTTCTTTCCTTTAGTCACAGCAGATGAATCCATGATCCCTCCCTGATTGACTCTGTTTTGTGTTCAGTTTTTCCTGCAGACATGTTCCCTCATTGGGAGAAGTTGGAAAACAGTCTTCAGGATTTCTGTTCTACTATAGGAGGTTGAGTTCGTCCCTCCTTTCTGTTATTGCTCCTGTTCTGGGACGTTCATTCGCTGTGAGGAAAGTTCATGTTATGCTACTTTGCGGTTTAACACTGCTTTGGAAGCTTCAAATACTGAAAGGCAGATGGAGCTAGTCATACAGGAGGCACTATGGTTTTCAGTGTTCTCTATCTCCCCCTGCTGGTAGGTGGACACAACCCATTCGTAATGGATTCATCTGCTGTGACTAAAGGAAAGAAAATTACCAAGGTAAGAACCTAATTTTCCCATAGACACATCTTTCAATAAACTTATGCAAAAATGGTAATTGTGAAACCTGTCTATATGAGGCGAGAGTACCTTTATCCAAATTTACATACGGTACTGAACATGCACAGTAATGTCCTTTGTCACTGTGCTCATGAAGGAACCCCTGCACTTTATTTTTGCTGTTGTGGCCTTCTGCAGTTCAGCTATTTTTTTTCTCACCTTTTTGAATCTTAACAGGTCAATACTCAAAGTGGTGTAGAACAGGTAAAAGTGAATTGTTTACTCTTTCAAAAAGTACAGAGGCTAAGAGACAGTCAATAAAGTTACATAAGAATACTTTGAAAACGAATAGAAGGAAATATTTTTTTCACTCAATGAATAGTTAAGCTCTGGAACTCGCTGCCGGAGGATATTGTAACAGTGGTTAGAATATCTGGGTTTAAAAAAGGTTTGGAGAAGTTCCTGGAGGAAAAGTCCATAGTCTACTATTGAGACAGACATGTAGAAGCCACTGCTTGCCCTGTGATTGGTAGCATGGAATGTTGCTACTAATTGGGTTTCTGCCAGGTACTTATGACCTGGATTGGCCACTGTTGGAAGCAGAATACTGGGTAGATGGATCATTGGCCTGACCCAGTATAGCTATTTTTAAGTTCTTATGTGTTCAACATCTGTGCTAACTATACAAGTAAATTATTATTATTGTTGTTGTTGTTTTTCCTGGAAAATGGTTTCATTTTGTTAATATAATATACCATCAAAATGTATCCACTTCCCCTCCAATACTTAAGTGGATACATTTTGATGGTATATTATATTAACAAAATGAAACCATTTTCCAGGAAAAACAACAACAACAATAATGTGGGATCCAAAGTTATGCAGGTAGGAACAATATTTAGCCATTATGGAGGCACTTTTATAAAAATACTTATAAATGATCTCAAATGGCTCTCAATCCTCTACTGCTGTGTTCAAATCATGCATCAAATAAGTTAGACTGTACGGTTCTCTATTTTCTTCTAACTAATGCTTGAGAATATTCAGGTAGGAGGAAAAGGTCTCATAAATCACAGAGATTTATCACTATGTGGTGATATGAGTATAAACCAATCCCGCTCTTGTGATTGGAAATAATCACAGACCAAAAAAACCTCCTCCTTCCTCTGCTATGCTTTACTTTAATATGTAGCAAACTAATGTTCTTTCTTTCTTTCTTTCTTTCTTTCTTTCTTTCTTTCTTTCTTTCTTTCTTTCTTTCTTTCTTTCTTTCTTTCTTTCTTTCTTTCTTTCTTTCTTTCTTTCTTTCTTTCTTTATGTTTATCTTATTCTAACCACAAAATCCCAAATGACCAACAGTTCAGCAAGAGCGTATATTGTTCCACTTATCTTTAAGCTCAGCCGGTCCCGACAGACACCTGTTTCGCTGCCACTTTCTCAAGGGACTGGAGCTGGGAACATTATTGGTTGTCTCACTGCTATCTTCTGTTAGTACTCCTACCTGAATATTCTCAAGCATTGGTTAGAAGAAAATAGAGAACCATAGTCTACCTTGTTTGAGGCAATTTTATAAAGGCCTTTATACATGTATATGACAGAATATATAGGTAAAATGCCGCTTATAAAATTCCCATTTCCTTGGCAAAAAGTGTGCATGGTGGCAAGAGTGTACATTCTTTTACACAACTCGAGTGTAGGTGTGTTCAGGGGTGGATTTTGGGTGAAGTTATGATTTATTAGTGAAATATGAAATATAACATAGTAACATAGTAGATGACGGCAGAAAAAGACCTGCACGGTCCATCCAGTCTGCCCAAGAAATATGTGCATCCAGTCTGCCCAAGAAATATGTGCATTCATGCATACTTTATGCACAAACATTTATACTTGCAGGTTTTACAGAGGAATTTTATTTAACTTTTTATTTATCAATTTTAGTTGAACACACGAATGCCCAGAAATCACAGTATAATCACAGTATTGTCAGGTTATATAAATAATAAGGAACCCAATCAAACCTATAAATGGCAAGTGACCGACTCACCTGCAAATGCGCAGTAGAGACTTCCCTCTCTGTCCCGCCCCCGCATCAAGACGTGATGACGGGGGGAGGGGGGCGGGACAGAGAGGGAAACTGCGCGGAAGGGGAGGGAGGGAACCGCTGACGTCGCTACCGCTCCCCCCCCAAGGTAGCCGCTACCGCCCCCCCCCCCCCCCGGAGTCGCCACCACCCCCCCTTTCACCCGGCCCGGGCCCTCTCTTCGTTATTCAACTTACAGCAGCGCCGAAACAGCAGCAAGCAGCTCAGCTTCAGCTCCCGTCGGCCTTCCTTCCCTGCCTGTGCCCCGCCCTCGCCGACGTGACGTCACACGAGGTCAAGGCACAGGCAGTGAAGGAAGGCCAACGGGAGCTGCTGCTTGCTGCTGTTTTGGCGCTGCTGTAAGTTGAATAACGAAGAGAGGGCCCGGGCCGGGTGAAGGGGGGGGCGGGGGCGACTCCGGGGTGGGGGGGCGGTAGCGGCTACCTTGGGGGGGGGAGGGGACATGGGAGGTCTCAGAAGGAGGGGGGGCCTTGGAGCTGGGAGGGCTGGACTGAAGGGGACCTTCCAGCTGGCTGGGAAGAAGGCACGGGGGGGGGGGGGCAGGGGGCCTTGGAACTGGGAGGGAGGGCAGGGGGGCCCTTACAGTTGTGAGGGAATGGGACCCTTACAGTTGTGAGGGAGAGCAGGGGGCCTTGGAACTGGGAGGGAGGGAAGGGGGCCTTGGGAGCTGGGGGGAGGGAAGGGGGCTTTGGGAGCTGGGGGGGAGGGCCTGGGGCCTTGGAACTGGGAGGGAGGGAGGGCGGGCAGGGGGCCTTGCAGCTGGGAAGGGGGGAGGACTGGAGCCTTGGAGCTGGGACGGAGTGACAGAGGGGGCCTTGGAGCTGGCAGGGAAGGAGGATGGCAGGGGGCCTTGCAGCTGCAACGGGAGGGGGGCCTTGGGAAAAAAAATATTCCAATACGCGCCCGTTTTAACGGGCTTAACGGCTAGTTATTATATACACTGCTGTTAGTCCTCAATTTGGCGAGAGAAAACATCAAATAATGCAGAAACATATATCAAGGCAGTTTTATAAAGACATATAAATACCCGCACTACTATAAAATAGACTCAAACAAAGCACCTTCATGGCCTCTTCACTTAGGCAATATGTTATAAAATTACCCTCCATTTCGATATGTTTTCAGTTGAATTGGACTGCTTAAGTTGTAGTCCTGTCTTTAAATGGATAACTTAGTGTATAAGTTTATGATTACATATTCAGAACGGCATCTTAAATGGATAGACCGGCTGAAAATCTGCTTATGGTTTACCTTTATGTGCGGGGTCACACCACTGATTATTGAGCCCTTAAGTAATTTTGTCAACATTTAAAGTTTTGTTGCTGTGGTTCTGCACTAGTGTTGGGCGTGTTGAGCAGTGTCAGTCAGCTTAATTTTCATGACTGAGTTGATTTTACTGTGGCTGTGTTTTTGTCATCAACGTCTGAAAAGGAGAAGAGGGCCTGCAGCTTCAAAGCTGCTTTCAAAGACAAATGAATAATGAGGAATGATGACATTTTCCTGGGTCACTTGAGGTGTATCATTGCCAATGATTTGGGCCCTTGATATCCATTGATGCATGGTGCTAAGAACAGGGAGTTACTGGTGGTTGCCATATGGCCTCTCAAGGTTACTCACTTTTAAAAGAAACTGTTAAATTGCATCTGTCTCTAAGGGCCCAAATCACTGCCTCTAGGTAAATGGTACTACTTCTGATTTATTTATTTATTTGTTGAATTTCTATCCCACATTTTCCCACCTGTTTGCAGGCTCAATTTGGCTTACATAATTTTGTTGATACATTGTCATTCCAGGCTATCAGATACAGTTATTAGTATGGTATAGAGATTTAGTAATAGAAGAAAGAAGGAAGTAATTAGGGGATAAGTATAGAAGGTGGACTTTCAAACTGGGTGGTTTGCTGAAGTGGATTAGTGAGGTTATAGGTTCTCTTTGTAGGCCTTGTTGAAGCAATATGTCTTCAGAGATTTGCGAAAGTTAGTTATTTCGTCAATTGTTTTCAGGTCTGTATGTAATGCATTCCATAACTGTGTGCTCAAGTAAGAGAAGGTAGTGGCATGCATCTGCTTGTATTTTACTCCTTTACAGCTGGGGAAGTGCAGATTGAGAAATTTGCGGGATGATCTTGTTGCGTTTCTGGAAAGTAGGTCCACGAGGTTTAGCATGTAGATTGGGGCGTCTACATGAATGATTTTGTGTACAATCGTGCAGATCTTGAACGCAATGCGTTCCTTAAGTGTGAGCCAATGAAGTTTCTCTCTTAGGGGTTTTGCGCTTTCATATTTAGTTTTTCCAAATATGAGTCTTGCAGCGGTATTCTGGGCTGTTTGGAGTTTTTTGATAGTCTGTTCTTTGCAGCCAGCGTACAGTGCGTTGCAGTAGTCCAGATGGCTTATTACCATTGACTGTGCCAAGCTATGGAAGATGTATCTCGGGAAGAAAGGTTTTACTCATTTAAGTTTCCACATGGAGTGGAACATCTTTTTCATCGTGTTCTTCACGTGGGTATCAAAAGTGAGGTTTCGGTCAATGGTAACTCCAAGAATTTTCAAGTTTTGTGAGATAGGAAGAGAGCAGTATGGTGTGATTATGGTGGAGAAGTATTTTGTGTTATGTTGTGAGGTGAGTACAAGACACTGCGTTTTTTCTGCGTTAAGTTTTAGTTGGAATGCATCCGCCTAGGTTTGCGCGATTTGGAGGCTTTGGTTAATCTCGTTGGTGATTTCATTTAGATCATGTTTGAACGGGATGTAGATTGTGACATCGTCTGCATATATGTAGGGGTTGAGGTTTTCGTTGGCTAAAAGTTTGGCTAAAGGTGTCATCATTAGGTTAAATAAGGTTGGTGAGAGGGGGGATCCATGGGGGTGATCTGTCCATGTTTGTTGTTACTTGGTATGTTCTTGTGGTCAGGAATCCTTTGAACCATTTGAGAACTGTGCCTCCTACTCCGAAGTATTCTAGTATATGTAATAGTATTCCATGATTGACCATGTCGAAGGCGCTGGACATGTCGAATTGTAGGAGGAGTATGTTGTTACCAGTTGCAATTGTTTGTTTGAATGAGTTCATTGCGGACACTAGGACCATTTCGGTGCTGTGATTTGATCGAAATCCTGATTGAGACTCGCGCAGAATTGAGTGTTTAGGTATTCCGTAAGTTGTTTCGTCACTATGCCTTCCATGATTTTGATAATGAGTGGAATAGATGCTACTGGGCGATAGTTGGTTAGGTCCATTGTACTTTTCTTAGCATCTTTTTTGCAGTGGAGTAAGTAGGATGTTTCCTTTATCCGTGGGAAAGAGCCCATTTTGAAGCCTGTGATTTACGTGATTCGTGAGGTCTGTTTTGAATTGTTTGGTTGCAGTTCTTATTAGATTAGTAGGGCAATTTGGCGTATTTTCCGAGCCAGTGTGAGATTTCATTTGATGAAAGCGTGTCAAAGTTGGTCCATGATCGATCTGCTGGGCACTCCCCGGGTTTTGGGTCAAGACATTCAAGGATGTTTGTGTAATCCGTTATATTGGTAGGTATCGTGAGTCGGAGCTTTATGATTTTTTTCTTTGAAGTAATTCGCAAGGTTGGTTGTTGATGGGGTGTCTGTGTTGTTGGTGGTGACTGTTGTAGTATTTAGGAGATTATTTACGAGTAAGAAGAGTTTGTGTGTATCCTTATAGTTTGGTCCTATTTTGGTTTTATAATACGTCCTTTTAGTTTGTCTGATCGTGTATTTGTATTTTCTTTGTAGTTATTGAGTTTTTTCTGTGTGAGGTTCTGGTTTGAAGTGGTGCTATACTGTCTAGTATTGTTCTGCATCTATTATCCCATTCTTAGAGAAATTGGGATGAGTCTATAGGTGTTGTCCATTCGTCGGTGTAGAATTGTTGGGTCTATTTTGCCTCTCGTAGTATAGGTTTGTTGTTCTTGTTTTTGTTGTGTCTTTTTTATTTTCCAGTGGAGGGAAAGGTTTGCAGTGTAATGATCGGACCATGGCTTGGCTGTCCATTTTACGTCTGTTAGTGTGAAGTTTGGTTCTGATGAGAATTTGTGGGTAATGATATCTAATGTATGTCCTTTGTTGTGGGGGTGGGTTGTATGTTTGGCCAGTGGAGCTCCCATAGTTGGAGGAAGTCCTTGCATTCGCGTACATTGTTTGAGTTAGTATCTTCAAGATGAAGATTGATGTCTCCTGCTATGAGAAAGTTCTGGGTGGAAACACAAGTATTCGATATGAAATCCAGAAAGTGCGTTTGTGCATCTTGCCAGTTGCCCGGGGGTCTGTAAAATAAGATTAGGTTTAGGTGATCACGTAGGTTGGAGTGGTTGATTCTGACTGAGGCTATTTCGAGTTGGGGAAGAATGGATTCTGCTGCTGTTGTGACTGTGAATTGAGATTTATAGATTATTGCTATGCCTCCTCCTCCTCTTTTTCCTTCTCTTGTCCAGTGGGTAATTTTGTAGCCTGGAGGACAGAGCTCTAAAATTATTGGATCTTTGGAGTCATGGATCCAAGTTTCGCTAATAAGTAGGAAGTCCGGATGGTCAGCTGTAATCCAGTCAGTTAGTATCGTGGTTTTATTAACTGCTGATCTGGCATTTATGTATCCTGTTTGTATTTGTTGGTGGTGTTCAGTTTGGTTTGAGGTAGTGATAATTTTTATCAGCTGTTGATGGCGGCCGTAGTTAGTAGGTTTTTCATGCCATTGTTTGATTTTTTGGCTAGGCATGTTGTGTATGGATTGTGTGTGGGTGGTTTGTGAATTGTGGGGGTGTCCAGTAGGGCAGATGTCTAATTTGCATTGCGATTTGGCGTATTTTCTGAGCCACTGTGAGATTTCATTTGATGAGAGCGTGTCAAAGTTGGTCCATGATCGATCTGCTGGGCACTCCCCGGGTTTTGGGTCAAGACATTCAAGGATGTTTGTGTCTACGTTAGGGGTTGTGAGTGCGTGGTGGGTTAGGTAGAGACAGTAGGTAATTAGGAAGAATTTGCTGGAGTTCATATCAGTGTTAGTTTGTGGATTAATATGTGTGTCTAAAACGTTAGAAGATTCGGTTATATTAGAGCATTTAAAGCTTTTATAGCATTTAAGGAAGTTTTTCAGCGTGCTATACCATTACTGAGCAGATAGATTGTTTAAAGCTTTTAAAAGAAGTCTTTCAGCATGCTATAACGTTGCTAAACAGGTAAAGCGTTTAAAGCATTTAAAGGAGCATTTAAAGCATTTGGAGGGAGAGCAAAGATATACTGTAAATACACTAAATTGTTTACCATTTGCTCAATATAATGTGTAAATGGAAAGCCAAATGGGTCTTATGGAAATTAAAAAACAAAAGCCTCAACCACCCCAAGAAGAGTCCTAGACTTTTTAACAAATCTCTGTGGGGATTCAATCATTGGCTTAAGACCAGCTGAAAAAATAATGGTGGAAAACAACTCTAAAACAGAGGGAAAAAGCCACCGTTGGAAAAACCAGCATTGGATCCCAACAATACACATAGACTGTCCATTAAACACAGTGCTATATTTGTCAAAAATCTACAATTCCCCACAAAATTTCAATTTTAAATTTTCTTGCATCTTCATTCTCTGCGCTTCTTCCTCTGGCATAAGTAAATATGCAGTGGCAACAATTTGCAAAACTGTGTTCCAAAGTCGTTGTCAAAGCTTCTTCAAACCTCGACAAGGGGCCCTTCTTGTCTCGCCGAAGCTACGTCAGGAGGAGAGAAACTGTACAGCGTTGTATTTAATGGACAGACCAATACAAGTTTCTGGTCTCCTGAGTTAGAAAGTCATGAAATAAATTTGCCAGAACCTGTTCTTGTGCCACAACTTATTATATATAATTACAGTATCTATTACAACATTTTTTTTATTTATTTACTAGTAAAACAGGCCTGTTTCTGATACAAATGAAACGGGCGTTAGCAAGGTTTTCCTCGGAGTGTGTATGTTTGAGAGAGTATGTGTGAGATTGACTTTGTGTGAGAGAGAGAGAGTGAGTGTGTGTGTGACAGAGAGAGAGAGAGTGAGACTGCTGGGTGTGAATGTGTCTCCTCCCCTGCTCCCCCTCCAGCCACCCAGCGATTCTACTTTTTCCCTTGCCCCCCGCCAGCCACCCACCGATGCTCTTCTCTCCCCTGCCCCCTCCAGCCACCCAGCGAGTCTCCTCTGTCCCCTGCTCCCCCTTCAGCCACCCAGCGAGTCTCCTCTGTTCCCTGCCCCCCTCCAGCCACCCAGTGATTCTCCTGTGTCCCCTGCCCCCCCTCCAGCCACCCAGCGATTCTCCTCTCTCCCCTGCACCCCTCCAGCCACTCCTCCAGTTTAATCAGCATATATTAAATTCCCCCCATGTGCTATTGCAAACCTAGTCACATAAACAGTGGATCATTTCATCTTAAATTTTGCAGTTCAGTAAATAATCTGATCACTCTCCAAGGCAAAGTCACAGTAAATACAGTTTCCACCTTTCCAGTGACCTCTTTTGATTGGTGAACATGGTTGACTACATGGTAAAAATGATTGGGTCAAATATTCCCCAAGATTACTGCTACCAAGTTATGCAATCCTAGAAGATTACCATCATCGTGGCATACAATCCTGGAAGGTGGTTTGAAAATTTTGTGGATCTGTAGTACAATCCCCATTTATAGACACATTTTACAATGTGCAAAGGATGCCTTTTTTCAAAAAAAGGTGTCCAGATATGGATTGTTTTTAGAAAATAATATACAATCTTATATAGAATAGCATTACCAACTGTTTTATATGGTGCTGTTTCTTTAATGAGAAGTGTGATTCAAGGTGTGCTTAAGAGACAAAAATGCCAAAGCAGGAAATGGATTTCCAACCTTAGCACAGTCATGTATAGTGGAGTTTCACAAAGAATATGTCACGACCGTGTCGTGTCCGCCCTCAACCCGGCTCACCTGGATCTTCGTCCGGGCCAATTCCTTTGACATTCTTCTGAGCTTCCAACGTGCTCCTGAGGGGGGGGGGGGGTGGCGTTGTGGCGGGGGTGCTCGTGCTGCTGTCGTGCGGTAGTAAAACGCACCTCCAATGTTATCCTGGGGGGGGGCGTGGCGTTGCGGCGAGGGCGGCAGTGGTGGGGCCTCGTGCTGCTGTTGTGCAGTTGGTCAGTGCTGCGACTGACGTACCCAGAACTACATGTCGTCAATTGAGGAGATGGAGCCTTACAGAGCGCACGAATGCTTCAAGGCTTCACTTTATCGGCTTCAGAACGTTGGAGGTGCGTTTTATTATATAGGTTATTTAGCTCATACCTTTCCAGTAGTAGTTCAAGGTGAATTACATTCAGGTACAGTAGGGATTTCCCTGTCCCGAATCTAAGTTTGTACCTGAGGCAATGAAGGGTTAAGAGAGACACATGGAGGGGCATTTTCAATATGGCGTTTAAATCCAATCTTGGACATTTTTTGAAAAACATCCAAAACTCCAGTAGTGAACATGGCCATTTTCAAACCAGAAAAACGTCCAGCTTTTTGTTTTGAAAATGGCCATTTGCTAAGTGTTTTTAGGACTATTTTCAGGAAAAAAAATCCAAGGAAACATTGCACAAAAACAAGCCACTGGGATATATGGTGGGCCAGCATTCTTAGTAGACTGGCCACACAGATATCCCAGCAGAATAGTGGGGCACACTAGGGGGCACTGCAGTGGACTTCACATAAAAGGTACACATCTTACTGTTACCCCCTCCAAATCCTACCAAAAACCTACTGTACATAACTGTGCACCACTACAATAGCCATTATGCCTAGAGGTGTCACCGATATGTAGGTACATTAGGTGTTTAGTATTTTTTGGAGGGCTCATACTTTCCTTTCCTTCCATCCTTCATTTTCTTCATTTACGTGGTGAGTGATAACACTGCATCAGGCTTCCAAAAAGGCATTGAGTGATTATGATCAAAACCTAGATTTTGCACATGATTGACCAAATATTTTGGACAATGGCTTCACTAGTTCAGTAGCTGATTGGTTTATTAGAAAACTTCCTGGGAGAAGACTGACAGTCGTTCAAAAGTGCATGGTTCAGAACAAGGTATCTTTCAAAGTTATCACCAAAACAGGGAAGATAGGTTATCCTGATAGCGAGGTTGCAATAGAGACCATAGTAGACCAGGTGTCTTTAAATAAAAATCAGACAAAAGATTGCAAATTAACACTGTCAACTGTTGAGCAAGATGTAAATAGAAACAACAAACATAGTTTGAAATGTCTATATGCGAATGCCAGAAGCCTAAGAAATAAGATGGGAGAGTTAGAATATATTGCACTAAATGAAAAATTAGATACAATAGGCATCAATGAGACCTGGTAAAGGGAGGATAACCAGTGGGACACTGTCATGACAGGGTACAAATTATATCATAGTGATAGGGTAGATCGAATTGAAAATTCTGCAAGAAACAAAACACATCTTGGAATCCCTATGGATTGAAATTCCATGTGTAAAGAGGAAAAGGATAGTGACAGGAGTGTACTACCATCCACATGGCTAGGATGAACAGACATGTAGAAGTGTTATCAGAACTTAGGGAGGCTAACAAACTGGGGAACACAATAATAATGGGTGATTTCAAATACTCCGCTATTGACTGGGTAAATGTAACATCAGGACATGCTAGAGAGGCAAAATTCTTTGACGATTTCAAGGACTGCTTTATGGATCAGCTGGTACAGGAGCCAATAAAAGGAGGAAAAATTCTTTACCAAGTCCTTAGTGAAGCACATGATCTGGTGCAGGAGGTAATGGTGCTGGGGCCGCTTGATAACAGCGATCATAATATGATCAGATTTGATATCAGCTCTGGCATAAGTACATACAGGAAATCCAATTTGTTAGCACTTAACTTTCAAAAAGTAAACTATGATAAAATGAGAAGAACGGTGAAAACAAACTTAGAGGAGCAGCTACGAAGGTCAAAAATTTACATTAGGTGTGGATGCTGTTCAAAAATAACATCCTGGAAGTCCAGTCCAAATATATTCCATGTATTAAAAAAGGAGGGAGGAAGCCGAAATGACAGCCAGCATGGTTAAAAAGTGAGATGAAGTAATCTATTAGAGCTAAAAGAAAATCCTTCAGAAAATGGAACAAGGATCCAACTGAAAATAATAAGAAACAGCATAAGGCATTGCAAAGCACTGATAAAGAAGGCAAAGAGGGACTTTGAAAACAAGATTGCATTGGAGGCAAAAACACATAGTAAAAGTTTTTTTAGAAGCCGGCAAAAGAAACGGACCGCTATATGACTGAGGGGTGAAAGGGGGGCGCTCAGGGAAGACAAAGCCATAGTGGGGAGATTGAATGAATTCATTGCTTTGGTCTTCACCGAGGAAACAATGCATCATTATGATGCTGAAAAGAGAAGTACTGTGGTGGAACCAGAGGCTATGAAAGTACCAGAACCCAAGAATCATCCCCCCAAAAATGACAGATTGGTGAAAAGCAGAAAACTCTTACTGCTCAGAGACTCCATTATCAGAGGCATTAACCCTCGCTTCGCACCTTTAGTGTACACTCTGGTGGATCCTCTTCCACTTCTATTCCTCTACCAATCGGTGTACCTCAGGGTTCTCTTCTCGGTCCTCTCCTGTTCTCCATCTACACTTCTTCCCTTGGCTCTCTCATATCATCCCATGGCTTTCAATACCATCTCTATGCTGATGACTCCCAAATTTACCTCTCTGCCCCTGAAATCTTAACCAGCATCCAGACCAAGGTTTTAGCCTGCCTATCTGATATCGCTGCCTGGATGTCCCAACGTCATCTAAAACTTAACATGGCCAAAACCGAACTTCTCATCTTTCCCCCTAAACCTACCTCTCCTCTTCCCCCTTTCTCTATTTCTGTGGATGGCACTCTCATTCTCCCTGTCTCATCAGCTCGAAACTTTGGGGTCATCTTTGACTCCTCTCTCTCCTTCTCTGCTCATATTCAACAGATTGCTAAAACCTGTCGTTTCTTTCTCTATAACATTAGCAAACTCCGTCCCTTCATCTCTGAGCATTCTGCCAGAACCCTTATCCACACTCTTATCACCTCTCGTCTTGATTATTGTAACCTGCTTCTCACCGGCCTTCCTTTCAGCCATCTCTCTCCTCTTCAATCAGTCCAAAACTCTGCTGTGCGACTCATTTTCCGCCAAAATCGCTATGCACACATTACCCCCTCCTTAAGTCACTTCACTGGCTCCCTATCCGTTTCCGTATTCAGTTCAAGCTTCTCTTATTAACCTATCAATAGAAATCAAACAAAATAAAACATGGAAAAGAAAATAAGATGATACCTTTTTTATTGGACATAACTTAATACATTTCTTGATTAGCTTTCGAAGGGAGACCTTCGAAAGCTAATCAAGAAATGTATTAAGTTATGTCCAATAAAAAAGGTAACATCTTATTTTCTTTTCCATGTTTTATTTTGTTTGATTTCTATTGATAACCTTAAGAGTGGACTAACACGGCTACCACACTCCTCTTATTAACCTATAAATGTATTCACTCTGCTGCTCCCCAGTACCTCTCCGCTCTCGTCTCTCCCTACGCCCCCCCCTCAGGTACTCTGTTCTGTAGATAAATCTCTCTTATCCGTCCCCTTCTCCTCTACTGCTAATTCTAGACTCCGTTCCTTTTGTCTTGCTGCACCTCACGCTTGGAATAGACTTCCAGAGTAGAGAGCTGCACGGCTTCCGTCCCCACGGGAATCCCGCGGAACCCGCGGGATTCCCGCAGGGACGGAGGCAGTTCCTGCGCGGTTCCCACGGGGATGGAACCAGTTCTGTGGGGTTCCCGAGGGGGCGGAGGCAGTTCCTGCGGGGTTCCCGCGGGGATGGAACCAGTTCTGTGGGCTTCCCGTGGAAGTGTAAGCTGCACCTGCACCAGCCTCTCATCTACCGAATACCAATTTATTTGAGTACTGTCTTCTCCTCCTCCTCCTCTTCTTCCTTGCTTTAACAGCATAAATGTGGAAAGTCTTCCATTAAGGAGGTGGTAGAGTCACAAATGATGACGGAATTCAAAAAGGCATGCTAACCTTAAATGGCTGCATGTGTGTGGATATGTCAAGCGACACTTAGATGGCGACTCTGGCTGTGATGAACTAGAGCTGATACCTGGCAGACTTGTATGGTCTGTGTCTCATACATGGCAATCTGGTGTAGGATGGGCTAGAAAGGGCTTAGACAGCAACTTCAGTGGCTGGAACATGAGGACAGTGCTGGACAGACTTTTATGGTCTGTGTCCCACAAATGAGAACATGAATAGGCTGGAGTGGGCTTCGATGGCAACTCCACAGTTGGAACATAAGGATGGGGCCAGATAGTCTTCTGTGGTCTTTGTTCCAGAAACATGAAAGAAAGACTATAATCAAGTATATAATATCACACTCGTTGATTTAATGATGAATTGATCATGAGTGTGACTATTAGGCAGAGTGGATGGACCGTTCAGGTATATTTGCTGTCACTTACTATGTTACTATTAATCCTCTTTGCTCCCAGGCTGGTGCACAGACCTCAGCTCTGACACAGGCACGAGAATCAGATGTCACCTGACCTACTGGCGCGTGCATGTGGCGGCCTCTCAGCACACACTGCCAGTGAATCAGAGACAAATCTTACATGTGCGCACCAGAGTGTTCCAAGTTCCAACTTCCGTTCCTTCCTTGCCTACAGTGCTGTGGCTCAAATCCAGAGACTGAGGGAGCTGACTGGAAGTTTCTTTTATGTACTATTAAATTCTTACGGGGATGGGTGGGGATGGGTTAAATTCTTGCGGGGACGGGTTGGGATGGTTTAAATTTTTGCGGGGATGGGTGGGGATGGGTAAGATTCCAGTGGGGATGGGTAAGATTTCTGTCCCCATGCAACTCTCTATTCCAGAGCCTGTGCATCTAGCCCCGTCTTTGGCCGTTTTCAAGTCCAAACTTAAGGCCCACCTCTTTGCCATTGCTTTTAACTCCTAACCTTTACTCATTTGCCCTGTCCTTTATCCTCACCTATTTATTCCCTTACCCTTAATTGTTCTATCTGTTTACCTGTCTTATCTAGATTGTAAGCTCTTTGAGCAGGGACTGTCTTTTTGTGTATGGTGTACAGCGCTGCGTATGCCTTGTAATGTTAAATAGTAGTAGTAGGAACACAGTTCAAGGGTTCCAACCTAGTGAAATGCCTTCCAGGATCTTCAGCTACCAGATGTACCAACCAAATTCTGAAAGTGATCCTAGAAGAGAGTGAGGCTTCGAATATTGATGTAATTCACCTGGGGACAAATGACCCTGCCAACAATAGCAAATTTACAGCACAGAGAGTGTTCCAGAAGCTTGGGTAGGGACTGAAATCTTTGGTTCGGACTGTGGCTTTTTCTGAAGTAATTCCCACGTGGGAGAATGGAGAAGAAAGACTACACAAAACAGTGGAGTTCAATAAGTGGCTTGAGTCTTGGTGTAAAGAAGAAGGTTTTAGTCACATAGTGGCGTGGGGTAATATGTGGAAATATAACAGACTGTACTGTAATGATGGGTTACATCTTTCGGTGATGGGGAAAAGGATCCTTGGGGAGAAATTCAGACAGTATGTTTCTAGACATTTAAACTAGAAGGGTGGGGGTGACAAAAGGAAACAAGGGAATTTGGAAAGTCACCCCCAGAATAAACGATGGCAGAGGGAAAGGTCATCTAAATACAGAAAACCACCTAAATTCTCTACGCAGATGGAAAGCAATGAGCACAAATGCTCGCAGTCTAGGTAAAAAGATTCAAGACTTGCAAGCCCTGATGTTTGAAAAAAACTTGGATATTGTTGCTATTACAGAGACGTGGTTCAATGATTCCCATGAATGGGATGTGACTATACCGGGCTATAATCTTTTTAGAGAGTGCTGAAGGGGTGGAGGAGTGTCGCTGTTTGTGAGAGACAATATCAGAGCGGCTTGAAATGCGGGGCACCTGGAGAAAGGAAGAAGCTTTATGGATCGTCCTGGAAAGAGAAGATGGAACCTGTATCCACACGTGGGTTATCTACAGACCTCCGGCACAAATAGAGAAGCTAGACAAGGATCTGATAGAGGATATTCAAAAGATTGGTATGAAAGGGGAGATGCTACTTTTGGGAGATTTCAGCTTGTCTGATGTGCATTGGAACAACCCGTCTGCGGAATCGGAAAGAAGTAGGGAGATTGTGGACGTGTCACGTCTGTGGCCGTGACCCCTCTCAGACTCACCTTATTTCCTGTGGTCAGCTTCTGAGCTGGCTTCTGTCTGTTCTTTGTGAGTTAGTTCTGTCTCTGTCTCTGTGTGCTGGCTGTATTAGATTGTTGGTGTGCTGTCTCCCGTTCCAGATTTCAGCTCAGTCCAGTCCGGATCTTCCAGGCTGCCCGACCCTTAGTTGCCTGGTGATTGTTGCACCTGAGTCTCAGCTGCCTGCTGGGCTTATTAGCCATTTGGAACCTCTCTGCCTTTACCTTTGCATTGCGTCTAAGGCCATGGTATGTTAGTGCTTGTTGCTCTGCTGCCTAGTTTTGAATCCTTGCCTTGATTCTTGTCTGTTCTAGCCAGTCAGTGTGTAGTTAGATTAGGTTGTTGTTAGTTTGCTAGTCTTGTCTCTGGGCTTTAGTTTTGTGTTTAGTCCTTGTCTGTTTGTATCCTGCTGGCTGCTCTGCAGCTTTTAGTTCTGTGTCTTGTTAGTCAGTGTTTTGTTCCCTGTTTCAGTGGCTGCTTGCAGCTTCCAGTTTCTGTCCCCTAGCTTGTCCTTTCCCTGCCTTGTGTAGTTTGTCTAGCTCAGTTTCCTGCCTTGCTGCCCATGTTCCTTCCTTTCCCCTCTGACACTCAGTCCCTGTGCTGCCTTGCTGTTATCCAGTCCTGCCCTGTCCTGCAAAGTCCTGTCGGCCACCTGAAGCTGGGAGCTCAACTCCTGGTGGAAAGTGGCCAGGTACAGGTGAAGCCTAACTGTTGTCAGAGTTCTGCCTTGCCCCTGGTGTGGGGTGGTTTTGCCTGCCACTGCCGCTCCTCGGCGGTGGCCCAAGGGCTCACAACCCACTTCCTGCTTTGAGAACGTGACAGGACGCCTGTCAAAGTGCCTTGCTCAGACAAATGATGACGGAACCCATAAGGGAAGGGTCGATGCTGGATCTAGTGCTCACAAATGGAGGAAGTGTTTCTAATATCCGGGTGGGTGCCTACCTGTGTAATAGTGATCATCACACCATATGGTTTGATATAAGGGCAAAGGTGCAGTGTGGACGTACAAAACTAAAAGTACTGGATTTCAGACGTACTGATTTTGATAAAATGGGGGAATACCAGAAAAAGGAGCTGTTCAAGTGGGAAGGCGTAGGAGAAGTGGAACATCAGTGGTCAAAGCGTGAAGGCTGCTATAAATATGGCGACTGATCTTTACGCGAGGAAAGTAAACAAAACCAAGAGAAACAGGAAGCCTATATGGTTTTCCAACCAAGTAGCTGAAAAAATAAGAGCAAAAGAGGCTGTGTTCAAGAAATACAAAAGAACGCAACGAGAGGATCACGGAAAAGATTATCGGATTAAACTCAGAAGCGAAGAGGGAAACATGGCTAGCGAAAGCGCGAGTGGAAGAAAAAATGGCTAAAGATGTAAAGAGAGGTGACAAGACCTTTTTCAGATATATTGGAGAAAGGAGAAAAGATAGGAATGGAATTGCGAGACTGAAAGATAATGAGAATGGTTATGTGGAAAGTGAGGAGGATAAAGCGAATGTGCAAAACAATTACTTCTCTTTGGTGTTCATGGAGGAAAATCCTGGAGAAGGACTGCGGTTGGCTGCTGAAGGAATATTTGGGAATGGAGTGGATACTGTGCCGTTTACGGAAGAGAGAGTTTATAAACAGCTGGAGAATCTGAAGGTGGACAAGGCTATGGGGCTGGATGGGATACATCCCAGGATACTGAAGGAGCTCAGGGAGGTACTTGCGGGACCTCTTAAAGATTTATTTAATAGATCTTTAGAGACAGGAGAGGTTCCGCGAGATTGGAGATGAGCAGATGTAGTCCCTCTTCACAAAAGTGGAGAAAGGGAAGAAGTGGGGAAACTACAGACCGGTAAGTCTGCTGCTGAAAGGATAGTTAACTTTCTAGAAGACAACGGGTTACAGGACCCGACGCAACATGGCTTTACCAAAGGAAAATCCTACCAAACGAATCTTATTGACTTCTTTGACTAGGTGACAAAAGAAATAGATGAAGGCCGTGTGCTAGATGTAATCTACTTGGATTTCAGCAAAGCCTTTGATACGGTCCCCCACAGAAGACTTGTGAATAAGCTGAAAGGCCTGAACTTAGGACCAAAAGTGGTGAACTAGATAGAAAACTGGTTGACCGACAGGTGGCAGAGGGTTGGTGGTAAATGGAATCTGCTCAGAGGAAAGGATGGTGAGCAGTGGGGTTCCTCAGGGGTCGGTGCTGGGGCCCATTTTCTTTAATATATTTGTTAGAGATATTGCTGAAGAGTTGGAAGGAAAGGTTTTCCGTTTTGCGGATGACACAAAGATAGCCAATAGAGTGGATACCCTGGAGGGAGTAGAAACGATGAGAATGGTCGAGGGTCTGGCAGTTAAAATTTATTAATTACCATCAAATACTCCAGATTTTATTTATTTATTTATTGCATTTTTATCCCACATTATCCCACCTCTTTGCAGGCTCAAAGATTTTATACTTATTTTATTGTAACAACTTACAATAGCACAAATGCTATCCTAAAGCTCACTCAGAACTCTCTCTCTCATGCCACATTCATTACGTCATTCAGAAATATACATCAATATTGCTTAATAAATTTTCTTGTTGAATTATAACATCTGTAAAGGATCCCTCCGCTGCTCTCAGGAAAACTCTGGCCTCCAACCAAAGTTTTCTTTATGATATTCCACTTAGGTGCAACTCCCTGTAATCCTCCAGGTGTACCCTCCAACCTGAGGTACGTCGGCAGTACTATTCCAGCACAGCTCCCAAGATATCCGCCAGGGAAATTATCCCAGTGGTTTCAAGAATGCAATCCCAAAAACAAAGAGTTTAGAAAAAGTAGTTTTTAATAATGCAGTTCCAAAAGCAAAGCAGGAAACTCCACAGCTTCAAAAATGCAGTTCATAAACCAACAGGACATGAATCTCAGCAGTCCCAATGATGCAATTCAAAATAAGTAATCCCAAAAGCAAAAATGTTCCACACAGAAAACAAGCACTTCCAAACAGGCAGTTCAAACAAGCAGTTTAGATATCCCATCAGCAGTTCAGAGGCAGAGAGCTCCCAGGGGTCCCCTTCCTCTTCTGGCCAGCTCTATCTCCTGACTTCCTCCCACTTGACCCCGTCACTCTCTGGCTCCTCCACGATAGCCACTGCCTTCCCTTGTTTACCAAGACCCCACACCAAGCAGTTACCTGCTGTCTGAACCTTTTACCTGTGGATGTTGCCAGGGCTGCAATCTCCATCGGCTCCTCTTGCCTCACTTCTTCCTCCTTTTCTCCCCCCTTCCATTCCATGGGCTCCTTGCCCCACCCATTCCCAAGCTGATCCTGCTCCCCCTGATTAGCTCTGCTTAGAGGCTCCCCCTCCATTCCTGGCCTCCCCTCTGTGTCTTGGGTTTCACTTTTACCTGTCTTTCCCTTGGGCTCCACTGGGGGCTGCTGGGATAAGTACATAAGTAATGCCACACTGGGAAAAGACCAAAGGTCCATCGAGCCCAGCATCCTGTCCACGACAGCAGCCAATCCAGGCCAAGGGCACCTGGCAAGCTTCCCAAACGTACAAACATTCTTTTTTTTTTTTTTTTTAAATATCTTTATTGGTGCCAGAAGGAAAGTGAACACATAATACATTTCTGAACATGAAAACTCTATACTGTTATGATTGGGGTCTGAACCCCTCTCAAACTTACCTCTTTCCTGGGAGTCAGCTTCTTAGCTGGCTTCTGTTTCTTTCTCTGTCCTTTCTGAGCTTGCTCTGTCTCTCTGTGCTGGCAGCTTCCAGCAGCATGGGGTTAATTGTCTCTTCACTGCAGCTGTGGGTGTGGTCTGAGTTGCTCTACCTCTCCCTGGGGGTACTGGTTTCAAGAGCTTCTCGGTGCTGCATTGATGTGGGTTGGGCCTCTCGGGGTTTGAAGGTGTTCTGCCTGGCTCTAGGGAGAGTGACATCATCTGGGAGGGCCTTGATAAGGAAGTGGGTTCTTTCCTTCAGGGCCTTCGCAACGTTTGCTTCTGGCTACTTGCTTTAGGTCCAGGTTAATTTAGTGCAGTGTGCACTTGTGACTTGTGTGTTTGACTTCCCTGTTTTTCCCTGGACCAATTTCAGCTGTTCAGGGATCCAGTGGGTCACAAAATCCCTCAATTCTCCATCTTTCACTGATTCAGGGACACCGATTATTCTAACATTATTTCTGCGGCTCCTGTTCTCTAAGTCATCCGTTAGCTGCATCAGTTGCCTCGCCAGGTTTTCCACCTGCTCTACTCTCCCCTCCAGGGCTTCTGACCTGTCTTCTTGACAACCGATACGATCCTCTGCACTTTGAAGTCGCGCTGCTTGCCTCTCCATATTTTCATTTAGAGTGTCCACAGAAGCCTGCAACTTGGAAAGTCTATCATCCAGCACCGCTGTGATTTGCTTTGTCAACTCGCGAACTGCCTCCTCCTGCAACGTGATCACTGCGCTACTGGTCGCTGGGGACGCCATCTTGGAGCTCACGGGTTGTGCACGATCCTTGGGAGGCCTCGGTGTTTTTGCCGGCATACCACGGCTCGATCACCCTCCCAATCCCGGAACCTCACCCGCGAACACTCCGGAATGTGCTAACTGCAGGTAGGCTATTTTCGTTGCGGTGGGGGGCCGGGAGAGCAGGTTAATTAAGCAGAATATTACACCAGGGTCGGAGCAGGGCTTGTGAGTGTCTTATCCGCTTGCTGGCATCACGTGACCCCCCCCCCCCCCCCCCGTACAAACATTATATACATGTTATTCCTGGAATTGTGGATTTTTCCCAAGTCTATTTCGTAGTGGTTTATGGACTTGTCCTTTAGGAAACTGTCTAACCCCTTTGTAAACTCTGCTAAGCTAACCGCCTTCACCACGTTCTCCAGCAACGAATTCCAGAGTTTATGCATTGGGTGAAGAAATATTTTCTCCGATTTGTTTTAAATTTACTACATTGTAGTTTCATTGCATGCCCCCTAGTCCTAGTATTTCTGGAAAACATGAACAGACGCTTCACATCACCTGTTCCACTCCACTCATTATTTTTTATACCTCTATCATGTCTCCCCTCAGCCGTCTCTTCTCCAATCTGAAAAGCCCTAGCCTCCTTAGTCTTTCTTCATAAGGAAGTCGTCCCATCCCCGCTATCATTTTAGTTGCCCTTCGCTGCACCTTCTAGGATAGGAAGTCTTGTTTCTGTTGTAAGACTTCCTCAAGGGCTGCTGGGAATCGTAGTGTTTACCCTGCCTCCTGCCCTCTGGGGAAAATGATCTATGCTTTCTCCTGACATGTGGAACTCCCTGAGCTAAGAATCTGGGTTGTCCCCTCCTCTGGGCCTTATCTTCTCCTCCGCCGGTACCCCCCCCCCCCCCCTCTCTGTTCCCTTATTCCCTTCACACATCGCATATCATTATATGTATATTTTGCTATGTCCCCAACTTGTGGCAGCTTGCTTTGTATAGACAAAAGAGCCTTTTGTATCAAAGTTTTTTTCAAGCACCACCCGGTGTCATATCATATAAGTCACTTTTAAGCATACACAGAGATTTTGCCACTTATTCAATGTTGTTATCCACACTGCAATTATTTCATAGTATGCTCCTTCTGATGGTTGAGTTGTTAGTATATAACTTTTCACTGCACCATTCTAAAGTTCCAATTAATGTTCCTGCCGACATTCGAGTGTGGCTGAGAGGCTTCCTGGTGTGCCTCCGAAATAAATCAGACAGTTAACTGATCATCAGTTCCTCCATCTTCAGTTCTTCTATGCATGACCGCATTTCGTAGGACTTCTTCAGGAGGACCCAATTCCCATAATCTATATCAATTGCAACATCATATAATTTATCACAATCATCGTAATTTCATTAATTACACAATATACCATCAATCTATGTTATTCCTATTAATAATACATGTGGCTGCTTACCCACGGGACTATTGTCCTAACGGAAGCCTGGATTTCCACTACAGGTACTTCATGCCTGTTCCTTCCTCTACCGGGGTTAAATACTTGACCTCTCAATTTACCACAGCCTTGCTTAAAGAGAACATCCTTCACAGCCACTCCACCTCCAAGTTGAGGCCCTTAGAGGCCACCATACCCCATGAAAAAATATATCTCTGCTCAGTTGCCAAGTGTTGTTCACTAACGTCCCCACCTCTAAGGGGGGCGACGTGGGCCAAAACTACATTGGAGATCATCTATTGAATGGTTTTGTGCACTCCAATGAGCGGCCAGAGGTGCTTCCTTTCTCTGATGCCTAAGGTTGCTAATGTGCTCAACTAATATTTGCTTTAGCTGCCACTTCGTGTGCCCGATGTAATACATCGAGCAGGGACACATGATACAATATACAACTCATTCACTATTGCAGGTGGTATTGTGCTGTAAATAAAACTTTCTGGTGGTCCCTGGGATTAGCACCCAACTGTTGGTGACTGTGTGTTTGCAATGGACACACCTCCCACAAGGGGAATGGTGACATATCTTGTTATCTGGTACCGGTCTTTGTAACAGTTCACCTAAATTTGCTTTCCGTTTATATGCTATCTTGGGATGCTCGCTGAATTCGGGGTGCACAGCAAGAACATGCCAATACTTATGTAAAATATAACCTATTTTAGGAGCCTGCTGGGAATACGGGAGTGCGCATGCCAAAGCTTTATTCTTGTTTACCTGTTTGGGGAGGAATAACCAAGGTCTGTGAGCTTAAAGCACTCTGTTATACTGTATGCCTGTCTCACTACCCTTACCAGGTACCCCCTTTCCAAAAGCCGATCCCACATATCTTGTGACCAAGTTTTAAATTCCTCAATAGAGGAACATAGCCTCCTTAATCTGAGAAATTGACTGACAGGAACACCTCGTTTCAACGCCACATGATGGAAACTGTTATAATGCAATAGGGTGTTTCTGTCAGTCAGCTTTCTAAATATAGTGGTCTCAAAACCCCCAATATTGGATTTTGTAATTTTAATGTCTAAAATCTCGATCTCACGTTCATCTATCCTAGCCGTAAATTTGATGTGGGGATCAGCAGTATTGAGGTGCTCAATAAACATCATAAGTTGCCATTTAATGCCAAGAAGTGCAGAGTGATGTATTTGGGGTGTAGAAACCCAAAAGAGAGATACCGAATAGGAGGGGAGAGATTAGCATGCTTGACTCAGGAGAGAGACCTTGGGGTGTTGGTGTCGAAGTATATGAAGGTGAAGAAACAGTGTGACAAAGGCGTTGGCCATGGCTAGAAGTATACTAGGCTGCATAGAGAGGGGTATAACCAGCAGAAGAAAGGAGGTGTTGATGCCCCTCTACAAGTCATTGTTGAGGCCTCACTTGGAGTATTGTGTTTAGTTTTGGAGGTCGAATCTGGCAAAAGATGTAAAAAGACTTGAAGCGGTGCAAAGAAAAGCTACGAAAATGGTATGGGATTTGCGTTGTAAACCGTACGAGGAGAGACTTACCGACCTGAACATGTATACCTTGGAGGAAAGGATAAACAGGGTGGCATGATACAGATGTTCAAATATTTGAAAGGTATTAATCCACATACGAACCTTTTCCGGAGACGGGAAGATGGTAGAACTAAAGGACAAGAATTGAGGTTGTAGGGGGGCAGACTCGGGAGTAATGTCAGGAAGTATTTTTTCATGGAGAGGGTGGTGGATACGTGGAATGCCCTCCCGTGGGAGGTGGTGGAGATGAAAACGGTAATGGAATTCAAACATGCGTGGGATAAACACAAAGGAATCTTTTTTAGAAGGAATGGATCTATAGAATCTTAGTGGAGATTGAGTGGCGACGCTGGTATTTGGAGAATAAAAACGGTGCAGGGCGGACTTCTACAGTCTGTGCCCTGAGAAGGGCAGGGACAAATCAAACTTGGATATACATATAAAGTATTACATACCATGTAAAATGAGTTTATCTTGTTGGGCAGACTGGATGGACCATTCAGGTCTTTATCTGCCATCATTTACTATGTTACTATACCGGTGCCAGAAATGGTATTCAAAGCTGATGAGTCAGAGAAACTGAATAAAATCTGTATAAACCTGGAGGATGTAATTGCGCAATTTGACAGATTGAAGACTAGCAAATTGCCTGGACCAGATGGTATTCATCCTAGAGTACTGATAAAATTGAAAAATGAACTTGCAGAACTATTGTTAGTAATGTGTAATTTATCTTTAAAATCAAGCATGGTACCGGAAGATTGTAGGGTGGCAAATATAATGCCGGTTTTAAAAAAAGGTTCCAGAGGTGATCCAGGAGATTATAGACCTGTGAGCCTGATGTCGGTGCCAGGCAAAATGGTAGGACTATTATAAAGAACAAAATTACAGAGCATATTAAAAAGCATGGATTATTGAGACAAAGCCAACATGGATTTAGTGAAGGGAAAATTGCATCACAAATCTATTCCATTTCTTTGAAGGGGTGAACAAATGTATGGATAAAGGTGATCCAGTCGATATTGTGTATCTGGATTTTCAAAAGGCATTGACAAGTACCTCATGAAAGACTCCAGAGGAATTGGAGAGTCATGGATAGGAGGTAGTGTTCTATTGTGGATTAAAAACTGGTTAAAAGATACAAAACAGAGAGTAGGGTTAAATGGTCAGTATTCTGAATGGAGAAGGGTAGATAGTGGGATGCTGGGACCGCTGCTTTTTAACATCTTTATAAATAATCTAGAGATGGTAGTAATTAGGTAATTAAATTTGCTGACGACACAAAGTTATTCAAAGTTGTTAAATCGCAGGAGGATTGTGAAAAATTACAGGAGGACAGTGAAAAACTACAAAAAAACCTTACAGGACTGAGAGACTGGGCATCTAATGGCAGATGACATTTAATGTGAGCAAGTGCAAAGTGATGCATGTGGTAAAGAGGAACCCAAACTATAGCTATGTAATGCAAGGTTCCATATTAATAGTCACCGACGAGGAAAGGGCTCTAGGCATCATCTTTGATGATATGTTGAAACCCTTTGCTCAGTGTGCAGCTGCGGCGGCTAAGAAAACAAATAGAATGTTAGGTGTTATTAGGAAAGGAATGGAAAACAAAAATGAGGACGTTATAATGCCTTTGTATCGCTCCATGGTGCTGCAGCGCCTCAAATATTGTGTGCAGTTCTGGTCACTCCATCTCAAAAAAGTTGTAGTGGAATTAGAAAAGGTGCCGAGAAGGACAACGAATATGATAAAGGGGATGGGACGACTTCCCTATGAGGAAAGGCTAAAGCGGCTAGGGTTCTTCAGCTTGGAGAAAAGACAACTGAGGGGAGATATGATAGAGGCATATAAAATACTGAGTGGAGCGGAACGGGTAGACATGAATCATTTGTTTACTCTTTTTAAAAATACTAGGACTAGGGGGTACGCATTGAAGCTACAAAGTACTAAATTTAAAACAAATTGGAGAACATTTTTCTTTACTCGACATGTAATTAAACTCTGGAATTCGTTGCCGGAGAATGTGGTAAAAACAGTTTAGAAGGGTTTAAAAAAGGTTTGGATAGCTTCCTAAAAGAAAAGTCTATAAGCCATTATTAAAATAGACTTGGGGAAAATCCTGCTTATAAAATGTATTGTACTGTTTTGGGTTCTTGCTAGGTACTTGTAACCTGGATTGGCCGCTGAGCTTGATGGACCTTCATTATGTCCCAGTATGGCAATGCTTATATAAATATGAGCCTGGTGCTTGATGGCTGGAGAGCTGAGAGTTGCTCGGAGTGGAGTACAGCTGGCCAGGTGCTGTTGGAATACCTCAGTGCAGGACCTTCCTGCCGTCATCAGGAGGTCCTTCCTGGAACACCATTTCTATTCAGCAACATCTGTGGTGTGCGGCTGCAGGTTCGTGTCCCAAAGGGGCACACCCGAAGGAGGCTGGTTACTCTGCTCGATTATCTCCATGTCATTTTATCCAGTTCCAAGCAACTTATAAGTAATTTATACTTCTGATTTGTTATGGGGAAAAAATGGAAGATGACGGACAGTACAGTACCATCAAAGACTAAGTAACATACAGGCCTGATGGATAAACATGTAGGAAGACAAGCTCTGTAGGCTTGACTGTGATGTCTTCAACTCCTCTGTCTAGTTGAGGTGCCTCTTTTATTCCCGGGGGGGGGGGGGGGGGGCACGTCCCTTTACCCCATCATTACCTGTACTAACTTACATATTTCCAAGGGAGGATCTCCCATGGTGATGTCCTTTTCTCATGGTGTCGTTGTTGATGAGATTGTATCATTTAAGGCTCCCCCAATCCCTGTTTCTGGATGTAAGATACCAACCCCAGTGCTATGCCCTGATTTAGATTTTAGACCAGTAGAGCAAGTTCCATCTGATGTATCACTGGTAGATATCTGGAAATTGGTAATGAGAGTTGAGTCTATGTTGAAAAACTCTTATTTTGTGATTATTCTGATCAAGTTTCTCAGAAGTTTCAGGAATTAGACTCTAGACTTTTTGACTGTCATAATCGCAGGCAATGAGCACTACAGGCATTAAAGATAACCTGATCTTACACAATAAGTTTGAGCATTTGGAAAATGTGTATGTCTAGGAATCTTTGTGTACTGAGCTTTCCTATTACTCATTTACTATCATCTGATATCTTGTTTTGTAAATATTTAAAGGAAGTATTGTCCTTGGGTTATTGCTGGTTCTTTTCAATTGTCTAATTTGTATTGTTTGCCTCAGAAAATAATTTCTCAAAATACTGAAGGAGGGACAATAGATATATTGGAAATTAAAGTGAATTTGACCTACCTACATTTCCAGAAACATCTCAAGATTATTGTCAACACTATGCTGCTCTTTTGGTGACATGTATGAGTGAGACTGATAAACTTTTAGTTTTGCACACTTAGGAGTACTTTTACTAAGCCATGGTAGAAATCAGTTGGCAGTAAATGCTGAGATGCCCATAGGCGTATAATGGGCGTCTTGGCGTTTAACGCCAGCTGATTTCTGCCTCAAACTAAAAATGCTACCGCGGCTTAGTAAAAGACCCCCTTACTTAAAAAATATCGATGCCTCATATTGTGGCCGGAAGCTTAGGATTTTTCCTGATGTGATAGGGCCACACAGATGAAGTTCAAGCAATTTCTTGAATAGAAACTACGTTAGATTACTGTGGAACCCCCATTTTTTAATTTTTGAAGTTCCCTTGCAAGTATTTGACTGTGTTTCAAGGTAATAACTATATTTTTTATGAATCTGGCCAACTTGAAAAATTTCCTTTGGATAAAGAATCAGCAACAGTGAACCATGGGTAAGGGTTAGTATTTTTAGGGATATCTAAGGATACAGCAGTAATTTGTGTACTGATATTGTATGGTTTTGTTTAAAATTTGCTTTGTATTAATGCATCTAGTGCTCCCATAGATGTGGACTTGAGAATTGTTTTTTTTTTCCCTATTATTTACTTTGTATAGTTCCTTGTTTCTTATGAATTATATGCAGAGGACACGTAGAAAAATCAAACAATATAATGATGCAATGTATTTGGAAAGGATGACATATACTGCCAAGAGAGCACAACATATATATTTACCAATTTGGAGACACTTAGGTATGAAGGGAATCCTCTCTGGTTGTTTCAATCTTACTGTGTAAATATAAAGCTGATAGAAAATATGGTAAAAATAGAAAATCGTATGTTTTCACAGGAAGACAATGCTAATATATCTTTAAAATAATGCTTTAAAAGCATTAGTGGTGAAAGTAGCTATATTGCTGGAAAGTTGAGAAAAGTTAAAATTCTAGCTGTAATCAGATTCTCCAGGGCTTCCAATTTATGTTGTAAAACTATGTTATCCTTAATTCAAGAAAGTCCCATTGCCTCAACATAGAAGTACAGGACTTCCCCATATAAGACTGAAAATTAACCAATCTGATTCAAAGTCCTCAAGTTTAACTACTGTTTCTTTAGAAAATCCATGCGTCTGGGTTATAGCAGTCCAAATTAGACTTTTAGTCTGGATCACTACCTTTCATATATCAGGCAAGGAAATAGATTTTTCATCAGCAGAAACCACAACTTCAAAAATAGAAGTCAGAATCTTAGGTGAAGTAACACTTACTACTTGAGAATCTACAACTGCAGTGTAAATAAATATTGACTGCACCTGAAAGGTTGTTAGATCCAGGATCAACAGGGGAAATTGTTACCTTAGGTATAGCAAAACTAATACTGGAACTGGGAGATGAAATCATGCCCACTGGCAAGTGTGAAGTTTCCCTGGTATTTGCCAGCTGCTGATTTCTTTGAACCAGATGTTTATTCTTAGGCCCCATTACAGATCACTTGCAGAGTGAGCAGATTTAAATTTACCTTTCCTTTGGCCCATTCTGGCCCAATCCTTCCTGGCCTCATCTGGCTCCTCTGGGCTTTGAAATGGTCTCAAAGGGACTGTACCTATTAAGCCACAAGCTTGCTGCTGTTTGCAGTACCTCTGGAGCCTTCCTCTTCATTCATCATCTTGTTGTCTCCGCTTATACAATGGCATTGTTCACACATGAGAATATGATTCAAGGATCTTTCAATTGGTACCAGTTCTGGGGAAGAAGGTAAGCTGCCGCCAATGTACAAGTTTTCAAATTTGTACTCATTTAGCACATTTACTTTTTTTTCTGCCACTTTTAATTCATACAGAGTGCACTCCATTTAAGTGCACATTGGAAGAGCATACTCTGTTAACTGCATGCCGTATTCGGCCTCGTTTTTGGCATCATCAGTTTCTATGGGGACAAACTTCGTTTTAGCGCACCACTGATAAGTGCAAGATTCGCTTATATGCATGGTTCAAGACCGCTTCTCTGCAGAAAAAGACTCCGCATAAGCGCGTGCATGGAATATGGAAGCCGATTGGCGCGTGACAATCGAGATTTCAAATTTACCGCCTCTTTAACTGCCCCAGGCAGATTAGGGGAAAGAATGTTGTTGGAGCATGCACCGGGGTCGTTGTCGCGGCAGCGGAACTGTAACACTGGCTGAATGAATAGAAGTTCTTAAAAAATTAGAAAACAAAGAAAGTCAAGCATCTATTGCTAAAGAATATTGTGTCAATCCCAGTCAAATTTCACGTGTCTTGAAGCAGAAAGACCAGCTTCTGGAAGACTGGGAAAACAATACAAATCCACAACGAAAACGGGCGGGAAAAGCTGAGGAGGTAGAAGATGCTGTTCGGTGGTTTTCTTGAGTCAGGAGCAGACAGTTTCCTGTCAGTGGTCCACTGCTTATGGAGAAAGCTAACCAGCTAGCAGAAAGTCTTGGACTGACTGAATTCAAAGCCACTGTTGGATGGTTGGAAAGATGGAAGGAAAGGAACAGCATAAAATTCAAGAAACAGCATGGTGAGAAACAAGACGCTAATGACTGGTGCTGAAAATTGGGTTGTTCAGTTCTTTTCTACCATCTTGAAAGAGTTTGCACCTCGTGACATTTTCAATGCTGACGATAATGGTCTCTACTGGCGAGCGATTCCTGACAATCCTCCTTTGCTGCAATATGGATGGGAGTGTGAAGTTGGAACCCCTCATCATTGGAAAGAGCAAACAGCCCCGTTGCTTCAAGAAAGTTAAGCGACTTCCTGTGTCATACGAGGCTAACGCAAATTCATGGATGACTGGGGAAATTTGGAAGCAGTGGCTAAAGAAGTTAGACACTAGAATGTGGGCACAAAAGAGTCAGATTTTGCTGCTTTGTGATAACTGTGCTGCACACAGGGACGATGTCAGACTGTCTAACGTCAAGGTGGTCTTCCTGCTACCAAACACTACCTCTCTGATCCAACCTCTGGATCAGGGCATAATAGCCAATTTCAAACAACATTATCGGGCTCTTGTTCTACCCTGTTTCCCCGAAAGTAAGACATTCCCCGAAAATAAGACCTAGTAGAGGTTTTCCTGAATTGGTAGATATAAGGCCTCCCCTGAAAGTAAGGCCTAGCAAATTTTTGTTTGAAAGCAGGGCCGCCGAGAGCCGGACAAGGCCACCCCCGGGCCGCCCCCCCCACCCGAGGTCGCCGGGCCCCCCCCTCCACCCACCCTCCGTCGCTCCCGGAACTAACCTTAAATGCCTCCTTTCACCTTCGCAGCAAGCAGCAGCAGGGCAGACCTCTCCTTCCTTCCGTGCCCCGCCCTTGCGGACGTTACATCAGGCGAGGGCGGGACACGGAAGGAAGGAGTGGCCTGCCCTGCTGCTGCGAAGGTGAAAGGAGGTGTTTAAAGTTAGTTCCTGGAGCGACGGAGGGCGGGCGGGCGGGCCAACCCCGATGTTTCCCCGAAAAATAAGACAGCCCCTGAAAATAAGACCTAGCACATTTTGGGGGGCAAAAATTAATATAAGACAGTGTCTTATTTTCGGGGAAACACGGTACGTCATCTGATGAGCATTATGGATGACCAGACTGGGAAGGATAAACGTGCTGTTGAACTGGCTCGTAGTCTATCACTGTTGGATTCCCTACATATGCAGAAAGAAGCCTGGAATCATGTTACACAGGCAACCATTGTGAACTGCTACAAGCGGGCAAGCTTTGTTAAGGAAGTGAAGAGGGATGAAACAGGTGCAGCTGTTGCAAACACGTCAGATGAAGAGGTTATTGACATCCCAGCCGGTTTTACTGAAGAGGAGTTCCATCGCTACGTAGCTGTTGATTATGATCTACAAACAGCTGAAGACAGCACTAATGTTGCGATATGCTCCTACATGCAGGCAACAATGGCTGATGATGGAACAGATGAAGAAATGAGCAGCGAGGCTTATGCTGATGAAATTCAACAACCTCCTCTTGTCACTTTTGCAAGAGTGCTGGAGAGTCTCAACACCATGCGGGCCTATCTGGAGGCCACTGGATGTCAGTGCTATGACAGTTTTTACCATCTGGCAGACGTAGTCTATGGAATTCACAGACCCAAGAATGTACAGAGGACTATAACTGATTACTTCAAGCCAGCCTAATGTCAGTTAACTGAGACTGTATACTGTACATATAATAATAAACAGTACTGTACATATGTTTATCAGATGTCAAGCGTCTTTGGGTCACAGCAGTTAAATGCACGCTCTGGTTAACTGCATGCATTTCTTTGGTCCCAGACCCTTGCACTTAAGCGGATTGCACTGTGTTTGCATCTGTAAAACAGAATTCCATCAGAAATAAATATTTAAAATATCACTGTTCTTCAATTTGCCTGAAATCATATTAAGTGTTAAAGGGTGTCTTTTACTAAAGCTTGGCGCGAGTTGTTTGCAGCATGAACCGTTTTATTCCTATGGGTTCTGCTGTAGATAACTCGAGCTAAGCTTTAGTAAAAGACCCTCAAAGGAAGCAAAATGTCAAATCATTTTCTCTGGCATGATGGAATAAGCAACTGTATCCCACACAACTTGACAATAGTACATAACCCAATTCAATTGAAAAAGGTGAAAAATAGCCTTTCAAACCTACACCCCCCAAAGAAAAATAAACCCATTAACATTAGTATAGAAAAATAGCTTGTGAAATAACATCCCATTAGTCTACATATCATTTCTTATAAAATGTGTCTTTCCTCACACTGCAGTTTGTAATGATTGGCATGCATTGGAAGGTCGTTGTAATTTGACTGAAAATGAATAGAGATACAGTATGTTTACAGAATAATCAACTTATAAAGCTTGAATACATCATTATGGATACAGTGACGTGTAAAAGTCCGCACACTCTTGTACAATGTCCATATTTGGCTGTCTACATCATGCAGTACAAAATACATTAAAGTAAGGAGTTCACAGATCTGTACAACATATATTACACTTCAACATGAAAAAACAGTTAGAAATATTGAAAAGGTTATTTATTTATTTATGTATTTATTTATGAATGACATTCATAGCTACAAGAAGACAGTACAAAATATGAAATAAAAACCATAATCCCATACATATCAACAAATGAAAGAATTGAAAATACATATGCAATGGGGGGAGGGGGAGAAAAAACTAGGCATCGGCATTGATTAACAGAAATTTTTTTAAAAAGGAAAGATTTCAAAAACTTGCGAAAACTAAGTAGTCATGCTAGGTTCTAATGTATTTTGGCAAGGAATTCCGCCACTTAATACCTTGGTAAGAAAAAATAGTAGAAATTAATTAAGAATAAGAAACATAAAAGTCTTGTTTGTATAACATTTCACACACTTTAATTTGTAGTTAATGGAAACCTTTTTTATGTTTGATTGATTGGGATTTATTAACCACCTTTATGAAAGCATTCACCCAAGGCAGTGTACAGCAGGTACAGCTTCACATAAACTTAAACTTTGTTCACAGGATAATAGGAAAATGACCAAATACAAGCCGGTGTCGATCTCCAGTATCTTTTGGGGGGGGGGGGGGGGTCATGTTGCTTCGATGCCCTCAACCTGGGGTTTTATCAAGGAGATGGCTAGGTCCATCCCATTTGATTTGGAGACTAAGGATGAGCCCAGGGCCTAAACATTGGACATCTTTCAGTGTCAGTTGATTCCCCTTTAACTGTGATAGTGCCTGGACACAGAATCCTTAAACTTATACAGATGAAACAGTGGGAGATACCCCCTCTCAGTTTGGCCTGGGTCTTGAACAAATACCTGGCAAAACAAAGTTTAGAATGGTTTTCCTTAGCACTCTACTCCTAATGATTCAGGCTTATGATTGGCTATCATTTATAGTTTATTAAATTTGCTATACTGCTGTCGTTGCAGGCAAATTAAAGCAGTTTGCAATAAAAACAAGGAGGCAGAAAAGAACGTCAGTTGTAAATAGGAAAGAACTAACTACATAAATTGTTCAAACTCTACATCCCAGTCTCAAGAACTATATGAGATTTTGCATAGGGAAACACTTCTACCACTACCGTGTACTGCATTTCAGCCTTGTGTCAGCACCCAGCAATGGTCTCAGGCCAGGAGGAACCTGCTGGATATCACTGTCACATTTTTATTCAAAGATCTCTCTCTCTCTCTCTCTCTGTGGTATATTCACAGCAATTTGTACAAGTTACTTCAATTCCAAATTTTCCAGCACCACAAGATGCTAACGACAGATGTATCCAACCTGAGAGTTGGGAATTCATAAAGATGGACTCCATACCTAAGTTCATTGTTCTATTCAGGAGAGACGACACCAGAGCTAATTTGAATGCATTGAGGGCTTTCGGATATTGACTGCAGAATTAAATTATTCTGATCCAAGCAGACAGACAGGTTGCAATGTGCTATGTCAACAAGCAGGGAGGCAAGGGATTGTACCTTCTGTGTCAGGATGTGACTCTGGGCCATCTCCCATGAGATGTTGCTGAGAGCCACTTACTTGGCAGAGAAGCATAACTGTCTGGCAGACAGACAGACTGAGCCAGGTCATGCAACCACATAAGTGGCCTTTGAATAAGGGCATTGCCCAGAAGATTTTCTGAGAATGGGACATCCTCTCAGTGGATCTTTAATACCACTCATCTCTACAAAGTCCCTCATTTCCATTCCAGGCTTGATATCACATGACAGACTAGTCTCAGTTGCCTTTCTCCTAATTTGCAGAAGGAATCTTCTGTGTGAGTATCCTGTAGTGCCTCTCATAGTGAAAAGTCTCCTGAAACTCAAAACAGGACAGGGAATCTGTGGAACTCATTGCTCCATATTGGCCATGACAGATCTCTCTGTTTCTGGAGCTAGCCTCCAAAGACCTGTGGAGACTGGAATACTTTCTGACCCTTATCACTCAGAATGAAGGGTCCCTCTTATATCCTGACCTCCAGTCCCTGGCCCTCGCTTGGATGTTGAGAGGTTAGAAGTAGATTCCTTGGATCTGCTGTAGAGGAGTGTGGTAGCCGTGTTAGTCCACTCTTAAGGTTATCAATAGAAATCAAACAAAATAAAACATGGAAAAGAAAATAAGATGATACCTTTTTTATTGGACACAACTTAATACATTTCTTAATTAGCTTTCGAAGGTTGCCCTTCTTCTGGCTGAGCTGGAAGAGACATTTCTGAATACACACCAGACCAAACCTCTAAAATACTACTGGTACATCGATGACATTTTTATGATTTGGACGGAGGGTGAAGAAACTCTGAAACAATTTTATTCTGCCTTCAATACATACCATCCTACAATCAGATTCTAAATTGACTACTCCCCAGAAAAAGTCAATTTTTTGGACACCACGGTCTCAATCAGTGATGGCTGTATACAAACATCTATATACAAGAAACCCACAGACAGATGCAGCTACCTCCACAACTCCAGCTTCCATCCTTCACATACAAAAAGATCCATCATTTACAGCGAAGCCACAAGATACCACCGTATCTGCTCTGACCCAGGGGACAGAGACAGACACCTTAAAAGCCTGACTGCATCCTTCAAACAGGCTACAACCCCAAAATAATCTCCAAGAATATTGCCTCCTCCCTCAAAACACCCAGGGAGAATCTGCTACAGTACAAGGAGAAAAAATCCACAGACAGAATCCCCCTTGTAATGACATACAATCCAGAGCTGGAAAAACTGAGGAAAATCATAAGAGATCTACAACCTATACTCCAGGAGGATGAATTACTGAAAGAGATATTCCCATCCCCACCAGTGCTGGCCTTCCGACAGCCACCCAACTTAAAACACAAGCTAATCAGAAGTAAACTTCCATCACAGACTGAAAAGAAGCAGAAGGGCACACTTCCCTGTAATTTATCCAGTTGCAAACTATGCCAAAATATTTCACAGGACCCCAAAGTCATCCACAAAGGAAAGATATTCAACATAAAGGGATCTTTCACTTGCTCATCTTCCAATGTGGTATATATCATTCAGTGTAAAAAATGTAACGAAGGATGCTATATTGGAGAAACAGGCCAGATGCTTAAGACAAGATTCAATTAGGGCCCCCACCCCGGTGGGACAGCACTTCACAGAACCAGGACACTGTACCAGTGATTTCACAGTGAGAATACTGAAAGGTAACTTTAAAACCATACAAGAACGTAAGACCTTTGAAGTCAGAATGATTGAATATTTTAACACCCAACAAAAAGGACTTAACAAGGATCTGGGGTTCCTAACCCATTATAAACCATAAAGCTGTATTTCTCTGTTGATCACCCTCCCCTCACCTATCCACACCCATCCTGTTAGAATATCAATGATATGCTTTGATGTCCCCATGCATACCTCCTACCCACCCCCACCCTGTCAGACTGTCATAGTAATGCTTGAATGTTTTCTCTTATATATACTGTCATCTACCACATTTGCTTATTTCCGATCTGACGAAGAAGGGCAACCTTCGAAAGCTAATCAAGAAATGTATTAAGTTATGTCCAATAAAAAAGGTATCATCTTATTTTCTTTTCCATGTTTTATTTTGTTTGATTTCTATTGATAACCTTGGATCTGCTGGAAAGTGTTTCCAGACGAGACTCCACTAGGACGTCATATGGCTTCAAGTGGAAGAAGTTTTCTATCTGGTGTGAAGGCAAGGTCTTAGAAACCTTCTTATGCCCTACAGAAAAACTGCTTAAATACCTTCTACATCTTGGGGTTATCTTTGACTCCACTCTTTCTCTGTACATATCTAGCAGACTGCTAAAAACTGTCATTTCTTTCTTTATCACAGTAGAATGGAACTGAAAGTCTGGAGTCTTAAGTTGGAGGAAGCAGAATTTATTAAAGGACCAGACACGGCCCCTGTTTCAACATTGTGCCTATGTCAGGGGTCTACATATTCAAATAAAACAATAAAATAAATTAATGTGCATTCAATACAAAATTTAAAAATAAAACATTGAAAATGTTTTATATAATAACATAGTAAATGACGGCACATAAAGACCTGCTCAGTTAATCCAGTCTGCCCAGCAAGATGGCCAGAGTCGTGCCTGCCACTCTGTGCAGTCTCCAGTCACTCATGCTTAAACGCTGCTTGTCACATCACTACCATGCCAACCATATAGGCAGCCAAACATGATGGTGTCTTGGTTATAATCACATATTTGATTTGATTTAATTTCTTAATATACCGCTTAATACAGTTAAGTTTTAAAGCAATCCTATATAATAAAAAGCACCTCCAACGTTCTGAAGCTGACTCCGTGGCACTGAAACCTTGAAGCATTCGTGCTGCCTGTAAGCCTGTATCCATCTCCTGAATTGACGTCACATATTTCCTGGTATGTCACAAGCAACTCTAACCAACCACACTAAAGCAGCACGTGGCACACCAACGGACTGAAAGAACAGCTCAACCCGCGTGCCCGAACTTCAAAGACAGACAGCCGGTGTCAACACTGCCGATAACACCGGAAAACTCCCCTCAGCGACACACGCGACAACACCCCCCCCCCCCCCCCCGTCGTGCCCTCTCCTTCGCCCCTCCCGATTCGCCACTGGACTCCGTCCCTGCCCACAGCCCCCCTCACCCACCCTCCTCCCCAATGCACACTCCCGCAGACCTCCCTCTCCTCTACAACTTTGGACCCCCTCCCTCCCCGACCAACTCGC
This sequence comes from Microcaecilia unicolor, assembly GCF_901765095.1. Lineage (NCBI taxonomy): Eukaryota > Metazoa > Chordata > Amphibia > Gymnophiona > Siphonopidae > Microcaecilia > Microcaecilia unicolor. Next base: position 335,439,374 of record NC_044032.1, read on the forward strand.
TCCCTCCCGTCATGACTCGCCTATGGACGTAGAGGACACCACCCTCTAACCCAGAGTTCCAGGGTTACTCCTCCTCCTTCCAGTTCCAGGCACCCTCCATCCGATTTTGAAAAAACATCTTCACTTACATCGCCAGTGTTACGGCAGATGGCAGCAGCTGAACAGAGCGTGCAGGCTCGGCCCGTCTCTCTCTCTCTACGCTCTGTTCCCACTCTTGAAGAAACAGAACATGAGAGAAAAAAGGGCCGAGTCTGCACGCTTTGGTCCGCTGCTGCCGTCCGCCGTAACACCGACAATGTCAGTGAAGATGAATTCCCACACACACACCGCTGACCCCCCTCCAAGCCCCCTGCCACACCCTCTCAGTTCACCACCACCCTCAAAGCCACCCACCACTCCTCCAACTTGCCAGCACGACACATCCACAACCCCCCCCCCCCCCCCCAAGAAACAAAACAAAAAAACCCCCACACTAATACGAGCCATCAACAACACCGGCAAAACCCACTCCACCCCTCAACAAACGCTGACTCCCCCTCCAAGCCCCCTGCCACACCCTCACAGTTTACCACCCCCGCCCCCCCCGTCATTGTGAGACACACAGACGATATCACAAAAGCACAGACATTCGCCACCAAACACCCAGTACGCCCCACCCTCTCTCACTTACACACACACACACAAACTCTCACTGTGACACAGACACACTCTCTCTCACACACAAACTAGCTCTGTGACACACATGATCTTTCACTCTCACTCACAGACACACAACCACTGCCCCCCTCCACCCCAAAAACCCACTAAAAAACAATCACACACACATACACTGATGCATACCCAAACCCACACCTCTCCTAAAACCAAAATAAAAAAAAAAGAAAACCACGCTACAGCAACACACTAATACGAGCCAGCAACAACACGGCCAACCCCCCCTCCCCACTCCACCCCTCAACAAACACTGAACCCCCTCCAAGCCCCCTGCCACACCCACACAGTTCACCACCCTCGGCCCCACCCTATCATTGTGAGACACACACACACAATATCACAAAAACACAGACATTCGCCCACAAACACCCAGTACACCCCACCTTCTCTCACTTACACACAAACTCTCACTGTGACACACACACAGACACACTCTCTCAAACACACAAACTAGCTCTGTGACAAACATGATCTTTCACTCTCACACACAGACACACAACCACTGCCCCCCTCCACCCCAAAAACCCACTAAAAACAATCACATACACTGATGCGCAATATGCACACTCACTCTCTCTCTATATCACCCCTGCAACAATAACCACCCTCAAAGCCACCTGCATCTTCCTCACACTTTGCCAGCACGAGGCATCCCCCAACCCCCCCCAAACCAAAATAAAACAAAAAAAAACACACTACAGCAGCACACTAATACGAGCCAGCAACAACACGGCCAAAACCCTCCCCCCACTCCACCCCTCAACAAACCCTGACCCCCCTCCAAGCCCCCTGCCACACCCACACAGTTCAACACCCCCTGCCCCCCCCAACAGCCATTGTGAGACACACACGCAATACCACAAAAACACAGACACTAGCACCCAACCTCCCAGGCTGCCCCACCCTCTCACCCCCCTAACATTATTACACACACACACACACACTGATACTCGCCCCCACACTCCAATTTAGCCCCACCCACTTTCACTTCCACACACACACACAGAGTCTATGTTTGTGACACACATGATCTTTGTCTCTCACACTCACACACACAACCACCCCCCCTCCCAAAAACCCCACCAAAAAAACACTCAAACACACATACACTGATGCACAACAGGGAGAGATGGACACTCACTCTCCCCTGCCACACCCTCTCACTTCACCACCCCCACCCCCTCCTCCCCCCCAAGACATTCTGAGATACACACACAAAATCACACAAACACACACTCACTCCCAACCTCCCAATCAACACAACCCTCTCTCACTTTCACAAACACACGAACTATCTCTGTGACACACTCACAGACACACTCTCTGTGTCACACACAGAGTGATGCCGCCTCACATATCGCCACAGACGCCTGTTGCACAAACTGCTTAGTCACTTCCTTTTACTAAATCCTATAAATACAATAACATAACAACCAACACAACAAAAAAACAAAATAAAAAAAAAAAAAGATATTACACATAACACAACAATGTAAATTATTCATTACCATGACAACACAATTCTCCTAAAAATCCCTTTCAAAACATTAATTGCAGAAAGCAGATACCTTGCTAGCACCCGTTTCATTGGTCTCAGAAACTGGCCTTTTTACTAGTTTACAATAAAACAAGTACAATGAATGTTCTAACAAGTAAAACCAGATAATATAATTGCTTAGCCAAAATCAAAGTAAAATAATCAGCAATCATCACAGTCACATATCATCCTCAAATATTGCTGATACTTAATGTACCGTTTGTGTTTTTCAAATGGTTTGTTTCTTTAAATGGTGGACTACATTATTTTCAGAACTTTTAACTTGATTGTAGCGCCGACAAGCATTTAAATTTGGCGCTCTTTTCAGAAATGAGTCACGAGTACTACAGATGCCCTATTTTAGCAGTATTTTTCATAATCCACATAAATGCATTTTTATTGTCTACATAAACAATGGAAGATAATTTAATGGCTTGATATATATATATATATATATATATATATATATATATATATAATTTTTAATTTTATTATGGCATGTTCTTCAGCAAACACACAATGGTGGCACAACTTAGATAATAGTAGCATTTTGTTATCCCTTGCAAGATTGAACTCTAAAAGATCAAAGACGCTTCACACTCTGATTTTAGCTCTCCCAAGAATGTGTTATTGTGTGAAGTCCTCACCCGTAGTGCTGTCTCAGGTAATCACATTGACAGATACGTCATCAAAATACACTTGTATATTTCCTTTTTTTAAGTGTCTGTATATGGATGTAATGCAGGTGTATAATTCATTTTGGCGCCTTTTTTAATCTCATATAGTTTTTTAACACATATGTTCGTTTATTTTTCCTCCAGTATTGTAGAATATTTCCTCCAGTATTGTAGACGCATGGCTCTTTTTTGGTGCCTTTCACAGACATGTTTAATTTTTTTTTTATGCAACTGTTTCTAGTATTTTAAGTACTTTTTCATCTCTTAAGGAATAAGTTGCATTGCTGCACATTGAATCCATTAGATGTCACATCAATTTTGTTGAGTTAGACCAATTAGGCATGCTCAGTAAGCCTATAATTTCCTTCTCTCTTTCTCTGTGAGATTTTAAATGTTCGGTTCACACTGTCTGTAAGACATATACACTCAGTTCTGGTAATTCTATTTTGTTTCCTTATTTACGATAAGCTGACGTATGTTTATATGGCATGCTATATATATATAAATAACTAAAGGATTGGAAAATTCAAAAGCTAAACAGGTGTGTCACCACTCTTAACTTTGGGATCCAAATACAGGATCTAAATTAAATTATAACCAACGAACCTCAAACCACCTCATGGACACCCATTGCTACTAAAGCTTGGTTTGCCATTCAAATGAGGAGAAAATTACTATCACTGGTTCAAGTGGAGAGGATTGGAGAAAAAAAGGCACCCAAAAAAACTCAAATATAATTGAGAAAACTGGATGGTCTAAAAACTCCTCGCCTCTCCACAATCAACCAAAGTTAAAAGGTGCACCACCCCTAGCCAATCTACCCCCCACTACTTCACCTATAAACCCACCTGAACAAAACCTATCTGCCTGCTACAAAATGTTGCTGGCTTTAAGCACTCTTTTATAACTGTATAAATATTCCTTATTGGTTCAAACCGTTCAGCAGTCACTTATCTGTTTGCTGTTAGCGCAGGACTTCTTAGGAATACTACATTCAGGCTGGAGAAAGTCGAAGGTGGAGCTGGTACCGGTGCTCAACTGTCAAGTTACATGAAACACCTTCCGTGTCTCTTTAACAATTGCTATTCAAGTTGTCAGAAACACCTTATATGTCTTTCTGATAGTCACATATCCGACAAGTGCGCCTTGTTTCGCCAAAATCTGGCTGCTTCAGGAAAATTGCAAAATTAGGATCCTACTCAGGACCTCAAAATTATCGAACTTGTTCACAGTTTAAATTCACAGAATGGCGCTAAGAAGCAGATCGCTACCCGGAAATATAAACCCTGCCACGTAACAACTATAGACTGGAAACGCCCCGCCTCCAAAAAGGCTGCTCCAATCACAGTGTTCCATGACTGAAAGGTGGCCTATAAGCTTTAATAATAGGCATTCCACTCTATATTACGATTCAAACCTTGCGGTTCCACTGTTTGTAGAAGATAGATCCAAAACTGTTCTTTTCTCCATAATATGGTTTTAACATCCCCCCCTCTCTTGCCCAAAATCACTTGGTCAATGACCATGCAGGTTAATTGATCAAATTGGTGTTGGAAATGCACGCAATGTCGAGTCATCGGTGCCTCCAGCTTCAGTTTGGTTATGCAATGTCTGTGTTCGATGACCCTGGTTTTAAACTGGCGTGTAGTGTGTCCCACATACATTAAGCCACACGGGCACCAAAACACGTACACCACATTTACAGACTCACATGTGGTATTATGTCTCAGTTGAAATCTCTACCAGTTGTTGAAGAAAACACTGAACCTTCCTTAGTTATTGAACAAATCGAGCAGTGTCCGCACTTTAGATGGCGTCCTACTGTATGATTTTGTTGTGTCCACACATCTGCATAACTAAATTGATCTTGAAGATTTCTATTGCGTGCATAAGACATCATTAAATGATGATCAAGAAATGCTGGCTGTGTAGACATGATGTTCCAATGTTTCTTTAAAATAGCCGCTATCTGGGGAGAACGATTAGTGAATTTTAAAATGCAAGTTGTAACTTGTGAATCCCCTTGTTGCCTTGTATCTATCTGATTTTGTATTTCTGGAGATAATAAAGATTCTCTGTGGTTATACAGAGCACGTTTGAAAGAATGTTTAATCAGTTTATCAGGATATCCTCTTTCTCTAAATTTCTTCTGCAAAATTTTAGAGGATTCCTGATATTGCTCTGTCGTGTCACATATCCTTCGGTAACGAAGGAACTGGGAAAACGGTAAGCTTTGTTTTAGATGGTAAGGATGCATGCTGTCGTATCTCAACAATGAATTTCTGTCTGTACTTTTGACAAAAACATCTGTTCTTAAAGACCCCAGGTCTTTTTTAATGAGTACATCCAAAAAATTAATCGTCTCTAGATGACTGTTACTTTCAAATGTAATCGTTGCATGACATCTATTCAAGCCAATGACGAACTCCTCCAATTCTCTTTGTGAACCTTGCCAGAGAAGGAAAACATCGTCAATGTATCTTCCCCAGTATTTGACTTTCTCAAATCCCTGTGCCGTATATACAAATTGTTTTTCATATTGTCCCATGAAAATATTTGCTATTGAAGGGGCAAATGAAGCTCCCATAGCTATGCCCGAAATCTGTAATAAAGATCGTTATTGAAAATAAAATGATTGTTGAATAGAGCAATCTCAACCATATGTACTATGAACTCAGTAGGTACTGTGTGTGGACGAGGACGACCTTCTAGTGCATTTTCAACTGCCTGTATAGCTTCTTTTTGAGGAATTGAAGTATAAAGTGAATGCACATCTAAAGTGACTAACAATGTCTCTTCATTGATACTCAACCCTGTTAGTATTTGCAAAAAATGGGAAGTGTCTCTAATATAAGCTGGTATATTTTGTACTAATGGTCTTAAGAAACAATCCGTGTATTTGCAAACTCTTTCTAATAAGGAATTTCTTGAAGAAACAATAGGCCTACCCGGGGAGAGGGAAGGTTTTTGTGGATTTTAGGGACCGTATAAAAAATCGGTGTAACTGAATGTAAAGGACACAGAAATTGTCTTTCTTTTTTGGTCAAAAATCCTTCATTCTCAGCTTTTTTTGTTAATTCTTGTAGCTTACTAAGTAAGTCATACGTAAGATCTTGACTCAACTTTCTATAGATCTTACGTATGACTTACTTAGTAAGCTACAAGAATTAACAAAAAAAGCTGAGAATGAAGGATTTTTGACCAAAAAAGAAAGACAATTTCTGTGTCCTTTACATTCAGTTACACCGATTTTTTATACGGTCCCTAAAATCCACAAAAACCTTCCCTCTCCCCCGGGTAGGCCTATTGTTTCTTCAAGAAATTCCTTATTAGAAAGAGTTTGCAAATACACGGATTGTTTCTTAAGACCATTAGTACAAAATATACCAGCTTATATTAGAGACACTTCCCATTTTTTGCAAATACTAACAGGGTTGAGTATCAATGAAGAGACATTGTTAGTCACTTTAGATGTGCATTCACTTTATACTTCAATTCCTCAAAAAGAAGCTATACAGGCAGTTGAAAATGCACTAGAAGGTCGTCCTCGTCCACACACAGTACCTACTGAGTTCATAGTACATATGGTTGAGATTGCTCTATTCAACAATCATTTTATTTTCAATAACGATCTTTATTTACAGATTTCGGGCATAGCTATGGGAGCTTCATTTGCCCCTTCAATAGCAAATATTTTCATGGGACAATATGAAAAACAATTTGTATATACGGCACAGGGATTTGAGAAAGTCAAATACTGGGGAAGATACATTGACGATGTTTTCCTTCTCTGGCAAGGTTCACAAAGAGAATTGGAGGAGTTCGTCATTGGCTTGAATAGATGTCATGCAACGATTACATTTGAAAGTAACAGTCATCTAGAGACGATTAATTTTTTGGATGTACTCATTAAAAAAGACCTGGGGTCTTTAAGAACAGATGTTTTTGTCAAAAGTACAGACAGAAATTCATTGTTGAGATACGACAGCATGCATCCTTACCATCTAAACAAAGCTTACCGTTTTCCCAGTTCCTTCGTTACCGAAGGATATGTGACACGACAGAGCAATATCAGGAATCCTCTAAAATTTTGCAGAAGAAATTTAGAGAAAGAGGATATCCTGATAAACTGATTAAACATTCTTTCAAACGTGCTCTGTATAACCACAGAGAATCTTATTATCTCCAGAAATACAAAATCAGATAGATACAAGGCAACAAGGGGATTCACAAGTTACAACTTGCATTTTAAAATTCACTAATCGTTCTCCCCAGATAGCGGCTATTTTAAAGAAACATTGGAACATCATGTCTACACAGCCAGCATTTCTTGATCATCATTTAATGATGTCTTATGCACGCAATAGAAATCTTCAAGATCAATTTAGTTAGCAGATGTGTGGACACAACAAAATCATACAGTAGGACGCCATCTAAAGTGCGGACACTGCTCGATTTGTTCAATAACTAAGGAAGGTTCAGTGTTTTCTTCAACAACTGGTAGAGATTTTCAACTGAGACATAATACCACATGTGAGTCTGTAAATGTGGTGTACGGTTTTGGTGCCCGTGTGGCTTAATGTATGTGGGACACACTACACGCCAGTTTAAAACCAGGGTCATCGAACACAGACATTGCATAACCAAACTGAAGCTGGAGGCACCGATGACTCGACATTGCGTGCATTCCAACACCAATTTGATCAATTAACCTGCATGGTCATTGACCAAGTGATTTTGGGCAAGAGAGGGGGGGATGTTAAAACCATATTATGGAGAAAAGAACAGTTTTGGATCTATCTTCTACAAACAGTGGAACCGCAAGGTTTGAATCGTAATATAGAGTGGAATACCTATTATTAAAGCTTATAGGCCACCTTTCAGTCATGGAACACTGTGATTGGAGCAGCCTTTTTGGAGGCGGGGCGTTTCCAGTCTATAGTTGTTACGTGGCAGGGTTTATATTTCCGGGTAGCGATCTGCTTCTTAGCGCCATTCTGTGAATTTAAACTGTGAACAAGTTCGATAATTTTGAGGTCCTGAGTAGGATCCTAATTTTGCAATTTTCCTGAAGCAGCCAGATTTTGGCGAAACAAGGCGCACTTGTCGGATATGTGACTATCAGAAAGACATATAAGGTGTTTCTGACAACTTGAATAGCAATTGTTAAAGAGACACGGAAGGTGTTTCATGTAACTTGACAGTTGAGCACCGGTACCAGCTCCACCTTCGACTTTCTCCAGCCTGAATGTAGTATTCCTAAGAAGTCCTGCGCTAACAGCAAACAGATAAGTGACTGCTGAACGGTTTGAACCAATAAGGAATATTTATACAGTTATAAAAGAGTGCTTAAAGCCAGCAACATTTTGTAGCAGGCAGATAGGTTTTGTTCAGGTGGGTTTATAGGTGAAGTAGTGGGGGGTAGATTGGCTAGGGGTGGTGCACCTTTTAACTTTGGTTGATTGTGGAGAGGCGAGGAGTTTTTAGACCATCCAGTTTTCTCAATTATATTTGAGTTTTTTTGGGTGCCTTTTTTTCTCCAATCCTCTCCACTTGAACCAGTGATAGTAATTTTCTCCTCATTTGAATGGCAAACCAAGCTTTAGTAGCAATGGGTGTCCATGAGGTGGTTTGAGGTTCGTTGGTTATAATTTAATTTAGATCCTGTATTTGGATCCCAAAGTTAAGAGTGGTGACACACCTGTTTAGCTTTTGAATTTTCCAATCCTTTAGTTATTTATAGTTCTTTAAAGATACGGATTTGGAGTGTCCCAGTAGAAATATTTAGAATGCTATATATATATTACATACATATTCACCCCATTACTTTAGATATTACTCATATTTTCTTTTATTAAAGACATTTACAGATGATTCATTCACACTGTTCAAAGATAGATGTACCTCAATATGTACTTTCTTTTTCTAGTTATTAATATTCTTAATATGCTGATGTATGCTCACATGGTATGTTTAATGCAATGTACATGTATGTTTATTTTACTTATGTTATTTGCTTTGGGTTGTATTAATGTTTTTATTTACTTTTAGTTTTTATTCAATATTTACTTTTTATGTTATATTCATATTGCTGTATATGTTTGATGCAGACCCCTGACGCAGGTGCTGTGCGCCAAAACACGGCCCATGTCAGGCCACCATTGGAAGATTGTTTCTCAAGTCATACCATTAAAAGAACTGTGTCCCGATTTTGAAGGCTCTTGATGCTTCTTTTTGTTTTCTGGACCTTACTTTATACTTTGGACCCTATCTGTGCTTGTTTGTGAAAAAGGTTTGCATCATCTTGTCATAAAATTTCTAGGATTGTATGCTAGTAATGCAAATTCTTTTTCCAAAATTCCAAGACATTGCACATGCTTACTATCAAAACTCAATTGTGCATTCTTTCTGACTACAGATTTCTATTAGAATGTCAACCGGGATGTTATTTGTTCCAGAGGAATTTTTCTATACTGCTGTGCCATATAATACAAATGCATGTATTGGAACTGTAGTTAAATGTTACAACTACTAATAGGCACGTGGATGTTAATCTCTTATAGGAATTAATGTTTAATATTTGTATTGGCTTTTAACACTTAATTGGCCGGCCTTTGTTCTTTATCTGTCTTTCTGCCACCAAGAGTGCATCAGCTTTAGGAGTTGTTTTTGATTGATCACATGGTTCCAGTCATCAATAAGATACTTATTAAGTTTCCTTTTATTCACTGACTGTCTCTTAGCTATTTCCAGTAACACCTTATGCCGTAATTTTCAATTGGATTGAGATCTGGAGACTGTGCTGGCCATTCGGTTGTCTTCACCTGATTCTAAATGAGATTCACTCATGGGATAGGAGGTAGTGTTCTAATGTGGATTAAAAACTGGTTAAAGAATAAAGAACAGAGAGTATGGTTAAATGGTCAGTATTCTCAATGGAGAAGGGTAGATAGTGGAGTTCCCCAGGGGTCTGTGCTGGGACCGCTGCTTTTTAACATATTTATAAATGATCTAGATGTGGGAATAACTAGTGAGGTAATTTGCCGATGACACAAAGTTACATAAGTATTGCCATACTGGGACAGACCAAAGGTCCATCAAGCCCAGCATCCTGTTTCCAACAGTGGCCAATCCAGGTCACAATACATGTCAAGATCCCGAAAAAGTTATACATTTTATGCTATTTACCCCAGAAATAGCAGTAGATTTTCTCCAAGTCAATAATGGTCTGTGGACTTTTCCTTTAGGAAGCCGTCCAGACCTTTTTTAAACCCCACTAAGCTAACCGCCTTTACCACATTCTCTGGCAACGAATTCCAGAGTTTAATTACACGTTGAGTGAAGAAATATTTTCTCCGATTCGTATTAAATTTACTGCTTTGTAGATTCATCGCATGCCCCCTAGTCCTAGTACTTTTGGGAAAGAGTAAACAAACGATTCATGTTTACCTGTTCCACTCTACTCATTATTTTATAGACCTCTATCATATCTCCCCTCAGGCACCTTTTCTCCAAGCTGAAGAGCCCTAGACACTTCAGCCTTTCCTCATAGGGAAGTTGTCCCATCTCCTTTATCATTTTCGTCTCCCTTTTCTGTACCTTTTCTAATTCCACTATATCTTTTTTGAGATGTGGCGACCAGAATTGAACCACGGACTGATACAAAGGCATTATAATGTCCTCACTTTTGTTTTCCATTCCTTTCCTAATAATACCTAACATTCTATTTACTTTATTAGCCGCTGCAGCACACTTAGCAGAGGGTTTCAACGTATCATCAACAACGATGCTGAGATCCCTTTCTTGGTCGGTGACTCCTAATATGGAACCTTGCATTACGTAGCTATAGTTCGGGTTCCTCTTTCCCACATGCATCACTTTGCACTTGTTCACATTAAATGTCATCTGCCATTTAGATGCCCAGTCTCCCAGTCTCGTAAGGTCCTCTTGTAATTTTTCACAATCCTCTCGTGATTTAACAACTTTGAATAACTTTTTGTCATCAGCAAATTTAATTACCTCGCTAGTTACTCCCATCTCTAGATCATTTATAAGTATGTTAAAAAGCAGTGGTCCCAGCACAGACCCCTGGGGAACCCCACTATCTACCCTTCTCCATTGAGAATACTGATCATTTAACCCTACTCTGTTTTCTATCCTTTAACCAGTTTTTAATCCACAATAGGACACTACCTCCTATCCCATGACACTGCAATTTCTTCTGGAGTCTTTCATGAGGTACTTGGTCAAACTCCTTTTGAAAATCCAGATATACAATATCAACCGGCTCGCCTTTATCGATGTTTGTTCACCCCTTCAAAGAAATGTAATAGATTGGTGAGGCAAGATTTCCCTTCACTAAATCCATGTTGGGTTTGTCTCATTAGTCCATGCTTTTGAATATGCTCTGTAATTTTGTTCTTTATAGTAGTCTCTACCATTTTGCCTGGCACCGACATCAGGCTCACCGGTCTATAATTTCCCGGATCTCTACCAGGGAAATGTTCTTCAGTTTGTCAAATTGCCCCATTACACCCTCTAGGTTTATAGAGATTTCATTCAGTTTCTCCCACGTCAGCTTTGAATACCATTTCTGACACTGGTGTCTCAATCAAATCTTCCTCGGTGAAGACCGAAGCAAAGAATTCATTTAATCTCTCCACTATGGCTTCATCTTCCCTGATCGCCCCTTTTACCCCTCGGTCATCAAGCGGTCCAACTGATTCTTTTGCTGGCTTTTTGCTTTTAATATACCTAAAAAAAAATTTACTATGTGTTTTTGCCTCCAACGCAATCTTTTTTTCAAAGTTCCTCTTTGACTTCCTTAGCCTTTGCATTTGACTTGACATTCCTTATGCTGCTTCTTATCATTTTCAGTTAGTTTCTTCTTCCATTTTCTGAAGGATTTTCTTTTAGCTCTAATAGCTTCCTTCACCTCTCTTTTTACCCATTCCATCTGCCGTTCGGTCTTCCTCCCTCCTTTTTTTAATACACGGAATATATTTGGCCTGGGCTTCCAGGATGGTATTTTTAAACAGCATCCACGCCTGATGTACATTTTTGACCTTCACAGCTGTTCCTCTAAGTTTTTTTTCACCGTTCTTCTCATTTTATCATAATCTTTTTGAAAGTTAAATGCTAACGTATTGAATTTCCTGTTTATACTTACTCCAAAGCTAATATCACATCTGATCATATTATGATCACTGTTTCAAGTGGCCCCATGTCCATTACATCCCGCACCAGATCATGTGCTTCACTAAAGACTAAGTCTAGAATGTTTCCTTGTCGGCTCCTGTACCAGCTGTTCCATAGGCTCCCTAGCATGCCCTGATGTTACATTTACCCAGTCATATCGGGGTAATTGAAATCACCCATTATTATCATGTTCCCAGTTTATCCTCCCTAATTTCCTTTAACATTGGCGTCTTCAGGTTGTACTTAAGGCTCTTCTTTGAGCCCCTTCATTTGGCAACTATCAAAGATCTTACTTTAAAGGCAGTATTACTAGTTGCCATTTCGTCGGCATGGAGAGTTTCAGAGCTTCAAGCTCTCTCTAGCAGGGATCCCTTTCTCCGCTTGTCTGACTCAGAAGTTTCCATATGGACAATTCTGTCCTTCTTGCCGAAGATTGTATCTCCTTTTCATGTCTCGTTGCAAGAATATCAAAATGAGACTGTGTTTCTTCCTTCTTTTTCCAGAGAGGTCTATTCTGCAGAATAGGCTTCCCTCCGACTGTTGGATGTGAAGCGCGTCCTTATATGCTATCTTACTGCTATCTTCGGCCTAACATTTTGAGGGGTAGATCTGCTCCCATACACGTCATGGCTCATTCTACCAGGTCTTTGGTGACTTCTTTGGTAGAGTCTAGGGCAGTTTCATTGGCAGAGATCTGCCTGTCAGCGATGTAGTTTTCTTCTCATTCCTTTGTTAAGCATTACCATTTGGATGTGTGTGCTCGAGGAGATGCTTCCTTCGGGGCCGCAGTTTTTGCTGCAGGGATATCACAGTCCCTTCCCTGTTAAAGATTGCTTTTGTACATCCCATTTGTCTGGACTGATCCTTGGGGCGTAATGGACTGAAAAATTAGTTAATTACCTGATAATTTTCCTTTAGTCTCAAAGGATCAGTCCAGAGCCTGATCTTTCTGTGATGGCTTTGGTTTTTCTGGGTTCTATGTCATTTCGGGGTGTTTGTATTCTGGTTCCATTATTTCTAAGGCACGAGTTTTGCCCTTTATTTCATAGTTCTTTTTCTATCTAGAGGCTTGAGTTTTTTCTCTGGAAGTCACTGTGTTTCACTGCTTTGTCATTGAATACTGGATTGGTTGCTGATTGCAAGAGCTTATGAGGCATAACTCAGAGTTCTTTATCTCCACTTGCTAGCAGATGGTCACAACCCATTTGTCTGGACTGATCCTTTGGGACTAAAAGAAAGAAAATAAGTTTTCCATATTTGTGTATTTTTGTTTAATTTTATTTATTTTAAACAATTGTTAATTTTTGTTGTACTCTGTAAACCGCTTAGTTTTTATGTTTACAATTCATGGTATATCAAGAAATAAACTGTAAAGACATCTTTATGCGGCTGAAAGGATGCAAGCTGTATGCTTCCAACATCCAAGCTGTGAGGACTAGGGATTGGAGGTTGGGATGGAAGAGAGACCCCTCGTTCTGAGTAATAAGGGTCATAAAGCAGTCTCCAGAGATCTTTCCATATCATCAAGCTGATCAATCCATAGACTGGTGGGTTGTGTCCATCTACCAGCAGGTGGAGATAGAGAGCAAACTTTTGCCTCCCTATATGTGGTCATGTGCTGCCGGAAACTCCTCAGTATGTTCTCTATCTCAGCAGGTGGTGGTCACACACAGCAGCAGCTCTGGCTAGGCCTCCAAGCCTAATCCTTAGGTTTTGTTGAGGCCTGGGGTTGAGGGCTCTTTTGAGCAAGTGCAAACCTGGTGGTGCCAGGTCCCTCCTTTTCTCCCCCCTCCCGCTGGCTCCGTTAAAAAAAAAAAAAAAAAAAATTTTAAACGTCTTTAAAGGCGTTTAATTCAACGTTTCTTTAAACGTTCATTGCAGCTACTCACTGGGACACCAGTTCGTTACAGCTCGGAGCGGCAAGCAGGTAATTTACCTTTTTATAGCGGGCAGGGGGTTCCCCGATTCTTCTCCTCGTGGCATATGGCGTCGGAGGGCGAGGGCGCAAAGGGTCGCTCCCCGGATCGCTGGAGCGCTTCTAGAGGGGATGCGGGGGTTTTACAACCTGATTCGCCCTTGATGGGTGACAGTTTAGTGACCGATGAATGTCCCGGTCGTTTCCTCCGGCGTGGCGGTTTTTTCCCGCCATAAACGCCCATCCCCCGCTCCTCGCCTCCGCCATCTTGGCCGGCCACGCGGCTCGGACGGCTTCTTCGTGGGCCGCCCTTGAGGTTGGAGACATTAATGCCATGAACGCCCTTAATTTGGGCGACGGCACAAGCGGCTAAAGTTAAGCGCCGTTCTTCCCGCGCGGCTCCTTCGCGGAGTTTCGCGCCGGACGCCATTTTGGATGCGCAGCATGTCTCTCCCCCGCTATTGCGAGCGCCGGTTGAGAGTGCGTCTAGGGCTGTTGCCCAGGCTGCGGAAGTGCACAGTCTGGGGGGTTTCTACCCCGAGTTTGTTTTGCTGCTGCATCAGGCTTTCCTCATGCAAAACGCTGCCCCTGCTCCCTCTTCTGATAAAGAGGTTGAGGTTCCCAGAGGTAAACGCCCTCGGGTTGATTTCCAGGCCTTGGAGGACTTTGTCTCCTCCGATGTAGATGAGGGCAGCGTGTCTGAGGTCTCCCAACGGTCCTTTGCGGATTCCTTGGAGGAGATAGATCCCCGCTCGGATGGAGCGGATGACCCCTCTGCAGCGCGGCTTTTTAGCCCAGAGGATTTGCCCAACCTGTTTTTACAGGCCATGGACACTTTGAAGATTTCCTCTCCGGAGGACGTCTCTCCCTCAGCCCCTGTTGGCTCTGCCATTATGCTGGGGACGAAGCGCCCGCCTAGATCCTTCCACGTGCATGATGCCATGCACACCTTAATTGCGGCTCAATGGGATGTCCCGGAAACGAGCCTTAAAGTGGCTAGGGCTATGTCCCGCCTCTATCCTTTGGCTGTGAGTGAACGTGAGGCCTATCTGTGGCCTACCGTGGATTCTTTAATCACTGCGGTGACTAAGAAAACGGCGTTGCCGGTGGAAGGTGGCACGGCCCTAAAGGACGCCCAAGACAGAAGATTGGAGGCGGCCTTAAGGTCGTCCTTTGAGGCAGCTGCTTTAAGTTTGCAGGCCTCAGTTTGCGGCTCCTATGTGGCCAGGGCGTGCCTGACTATGGTGCAGCGGGCTTCCCCCCTCGGATCTTTCCTTGAGGGCTGATTGGCCGGCCCTGGAATCGGGCTTAGCCTATTTGGCAGACTTGCTGTATGATGTCTTGAGAGCCTCAGCTAAAGGCATGGCTCAGACAGTCTCTGCGCGGCGGTGGCTTTGGCTGAAACATTGGTCTGCTGACCACGCCTCTAAATCCCGCCTGGCTAGATTGCCTTTTAAAGGCAAGCTGCTCTTTGGGGTCGAGCTGGACAAAATCGTGACCGATCTCGGCACGTCTAAGGGCAAGAAATTACCAGAGGTCAGGGCTCGGGCTAGTACTCGTCCCGGTACCTCCAGAGGACGGTTGCTGGAAGCCCGTCGGTACCGCCCGGGCAAGTCGGGTTCCTCTGCCCCCTCTTCCTTCAAGAGGAATTTCTCCCCCAAGCAGCATTCCCTTCGCAGAGACCGCCGTCCCGGAGGTGCTCCCTCCGGTCCTCCCCCAGGGTCTCGTACCCAATGACGGGGCCTTGGTCCACGCCCCAGTGCAGATTGGAGGACGGCTGTCCTCGTTTCTGGGCGAGTGGACCACTATAACTTCAGACGCGTGGGTGCTGGAAGTCATCAGAGACGGCTACAAGCTAGAGTTCTGCCAACCCTTAAGAGACGGGTTTGTACTCTCTCCCTGCAAGTCTCCGGTCAAGCTGTGGTAGTGCAGCAGACCTTGGACAACCTGATCCGCCTGGGTGCGGTCGTTCCGGTGCCAAAAAAATCAGATTGGCAAGGGACGTTACTCCATTTACTTTGTGGTTCCAAAGAAAGGAGGTTCTGTCCGGCCTATCCTCGACCTCAAAGGGGTCAATCGGGCCTGGAAAGTGAGGCACTTTCGCATGGAGACTCTCCGCTCTGTTATAGCGGCAGTGAAGGCAGGAGAGTTCTTGGCTTCCTTGGACATCAAGGAAGCGTACCTGCATATTCCCATCTGGCCTCCTCTCCAACGCTTTCTGCGTTTTACAGTCCTGAGACGACACTTCCAGTTCAGAGCCCTCCCTTTCGGGTTGGCTACTGCTCCGCGGACCTTTTCCAAAGTAATGGGGGTCATAGCGGCCTTCCTGCTAAAGGAAGGAGTACAAGTCCATCCTTATCTGGACGACTGGTTGATCCGAGCCCCCTCTTATGCAGAGTGCGGCAAAGCTATGGACCGGGTAGTTGCTCTTGTGAGCTCCCTGGGATGGATCATCAACTGGAAGAAGAGCCAGCTGCGCCCGACTCAGTCCCTGGAGTATCTGGGAGTTCGATTCGACACCCAAGTGGGCAGAGTGTTCCTGCCAGACAATCGGATTGTCAAGCTTCAGGCTCAGGTGGACTAGTTCCTAGTAGCCTCTCCTATTCGGGCTTGGGACTACGTGCAGCTGTTGGGCTCTATGACGGCCACGATGGAAGTAGTGCCCTGGGCCAGGGCTCATATGAGACCACTACAGCTATCTCTGCTGCTGCGCTGGACTCCGATGTCGGAGGATTATGCTGTGCGCCTTCCCGTGGACCCAGCAGTGCGCAAGGCGCTGAGCTGGTGGACGCAGACAGACAAGTTGTCTGCAGGATTGCCTCTGGTGACCCCGGAGTGGATTGTCGTCACGACAGACGCCTCTTTGATGGGCTGGGGAGCCCACTGCTTGGGAAGGACAGCGCAGGGGCTCTAGTCTCCTGCAGAGGCAAGTGGTCTATCAACCTCCTGGAACTCAGAGCCATTCGGTTGGTGTTATTGGAGTTCATCCCGGTACTGGTGTTGCAGCCTGTACGGGTCCTGTCGGACAATGCCACGGCTGTGGCCTATATCAACCGCCAGGGAGGTACCAAGAGCGCCCCTCTAGCCAAGGAGGCTATGAGTCTTTGCCAGTGGGCGGAAGCGAACCTGGAGCAGCTTTCAGCGGCCCACATTGCCGGAGTCATGAATGTCAAGGCGGACTTTCTCAGTCGCCATACCTTGGAGCCCGGAGAGTGGCAACTATCTGCTCAGGCGTTCTTTGACATCACGAAGCGCTGGGGCCAGCCGAGCCTAGATCTGATGGCGTCATCGGCCAATTGCCAAGTGCCGCGCTTTTTCAGCAGAGGACGGGACCCTCGATCCCTGGGAGTAGATGCTCTTCTCCAACAGCCCGCCCTGGCCCATGTTGGGCAGGGTGCTAGACCGGGTGGCAAAGCATCCCGGCAGGGTAATCCTGGTGGGTCCGGATTGGCCCAGACGTCCCTGGTTTGCGGACTTGATCAGGCTCTCAGTCGACGATCCTCTGTGGCTGTCAGTGGAGCAGGGCCGGTTACATCAGGGTCCCGTGGTGATGGAGGATCCCTCTCCCTTTGGTCTTACGGCCTGGCTATTGAGCGGCAGCGTCTGAGGAAGAAGGGCTTCTCAGACAAGGTCATCGCCACTATGCTGAGAGCGAGGAAACGCTCTACTTCTACTGCTTACGCCAGGGTTTGGCGTATCTTTGCAGCATGGTGTGAAGCAGGCTCACTTTCTCCCTTCACTGCTCCAATTTCTTCAGTGTTGGCGTTCCTGCAAGAAGGTCTGGAGAAAGGCCTGTCGCTCAGTTCCCTTAAAGTCCAGGTAGCGGCTCTGGCTTGCTTCAGGGGCCGCCTGAAGGGTGCTTCCCTGGCTTCGCAGCCAGATGTGGTGCGCTTTCTCAAGGGAGTTAATCACCTGCGCCCTCCTCTGCACTCAGTGGTGCCTGCGTGGAATCTCAACCTGGTGCTAAGAGCATTGCAGAAGCCGCCTTTTGAACCCTTGTCGAGGGCATCTCTGAAAGACCTGACGTTGAAAGCAGTCTTTTTGGTGGCTATCACTTCAGCCAGAAGAGTTTCCGAGCTCCAGGCGCTCTCATGTCGAGAGCCTTTTCTGCAGTTCACTGAGGCAGGAGTGACTATTCGCACAGTGCCTTCCTTCCTGCCCAAGATTGTTTCTCGCTTCCATGTGAATCAGCAGCTCTGTCTCCCTTCCTTTCGTAGGGAGGACTACCCAGAGGAGTACTCTGCTCTTAAATATCTGGATGTGAGACGAGTCATCTTCAGATACTTGGAAGTGACCAATGATTTCCGGAAATCGGATCATCTGTTTGTCCTGTTTGCAGGTCCTCGTAAGGGTCTGCAGGCTGCTAAGCCTACAGTGGCAAGATGGGTCAAGGAAGCCATTGCAGCGGCTTATGTGGCCGCGGGGAAGGTGCCGCCTATCCAGCTGAAGGCTCACTCCACGAGAGCTCAGGCGGCCTCGATGGCAGAGGCCGGATCCGTCTCCTTGGAAGAGATATGCAAGGCGGCAACTTGGGCTTCGGCTCATACATTCTCCAAGCATTACCGTTTGACTGTGGCTGCACGGGCGGAGGCCCGGTTTGGAGCTTCAGTGTTGAGGTCAGGGATTTCAATGTCCCGCCCTGGGTGAGTACTGCTTCGGTACATCCCACCAGTCTATGGATTGATCAGCTTGATGATATGGAAGGTAAAATTATGTATAACCATACCTGATAATTTTCTTTCCATTAATCATAGCTGATCAATCCATAGCCCCTCCCAGATATCTGTTCTGTTTTTATTCTGGTTGCATTTCAGGTTCAAGTTTAGTCTTCAGTTATTTCAGAAAGACTTCGTGTTCAAGTTCTTTCACTTGGATTCTTCAAGAGTTGAGACGAGTTTGTGTTACAGTGAGCTGCTGCATTCCTCTCCCCTCCGTTTTACGGGGCTGGATTGAGACATAAATTCTGCCGGCACTCCCTCCCGCTTCGTGCGGCTGTAGGGCAGCTTTGTACCCCTCCCGCTTCGGCGGTGTTAGGGTCAGTCAGCTCCTCCCGCGGTTGCGGTTGCAGGATAAGCCAGATCCCCCCGCATCGGCGGGTGTGGTGTCCCTCCCCCGCTCCGCGGGGATGAGCTGGACGGATTCCCCTCCCCCACTTGTGTGGGGATGAGCTGGGTTAATTCCCCTCCCCCGTTTCGGCGGTGGTGAGCTGGGCAGAGTGTCCCTTCGTGGGTGTAATTCTCTAAGTGCTGAGTCCTGCGGATGGAGCTTTGATATCGACATACTGAGGAGTTTCCGGCAGCACATGACCACATATAGGGAGGCAAAAGTTTGCTCTCTATCTCCACCTGCTGGTAGATGGACACAACCCACCAGTCTATGGATTGATCAGCTATGATTAATGGAAAGAAAATTATCAGGTATGGTTATACATAATTTTACCTTGGAGGCTAGCTCCAGAAGTAGAGTGAACTATATTTGCCTCAGCCATTAGGGTGTGACAAGGATCTTGGTTCCCTAGTCCTGCTTGAGTTTCTGTAAAGTCTTCCCCTCAAGAGGAATGGAAGGATATGTCTATAGAAGACCTTTTCCCCAATCGAGGAGAAAGGCATCTGAAACTATTCTGCCATGTGATCGCAATCTGGAGCAGAACTTAGGAACTTTGCTGTTGAGATGAGTGGCAAAGAGATCCACCAAAGTGATCCTCACTCCCAGAAAACCTCCCAGGTAGCACCAATGTTCAGAGACCACTCATGCAGTTGCATCACTCTGCTCAATCTGTCCACCAGATTCTTGCCTTTCTCATCAGATATGTGGCTGTGAGCACCATGCCATGGCTGAAGACCAATCGCCACATCCTGAATGTTTCCTAACACAAGAGGTACAAACCCATGCCTCCCTGCTTGTTGACGTACTGCATTGGAACATGACTGTCCATTTGAATAGGATAATTTAGTGCAGCAAGTGATGTCTGAAAGCCTTTAGAGTGTCCCAAATGACCCTCAGCTCTAGGAGATTGATATGAAGCCGAGACTCCTGAGCATACCAGTGAGCCTGAATGTGTAGCCCATCCACGTGAGCTCCTCAGCTCACGTTGGATGCATCTGTGTTCAACGTCTTTTGTGGAAAAAGAATTTGAAATGGAAGTTACAGGACCAAATAGAGTTGAATTGTCTACCACAAGAGTGACTCTGCGATTTCCAGAATGACAGAAGTGATGTCCAGTAGGTTCCTGAAGTCTGAGACAACTGGAAAGGTAGGTTGCACTGGGCCTTCCTCAAATGGAGACAGGCCATGGGAGTGACACGCACTGTAGAGGCCATGTGGTCTAACGGCCTCAACGTCAGCTGAGCTGTTATCTTCTGACTCTGATGGACCTGATGGGTGATGCCAATTATGACTTCAGTCCTGGTGGCTGGAAAGAATGCTCAGGCTTCAACGTGTAAAGCAGAGCTTCAATAAATTCCAAGTGTTGAACTGGGAGCAGATGGGATTTTGTGTGGTTCATAACAAATCCTAGCAGCTCCAACACCTGAATTGTTCTCTGCATTGATTTATGAGTACCATCCTTGCATGTTATCTTGACCAGTCAATCATCCAGGTAGGGAATCACATGCAGTCCTAGTCTGTGTAGCAATGCTGCACTATGGCAAGGCACTTGATGACGACATGGGCAGTGGATACAAGGCTAAAAGGCTGAATGCCATATTGGTAATGGTGTTTCCCAACTCAAAATCTTAAAAACCTCCTGTGAATGGGACATATCTGGATGTGGGTATAAGTATCTTTCAAGTCCAGAGAGCGTAGCCAGTCGTTTGTCACATTAATGCATAAAGTTCTATACACACACAATTGACAAAAAAAAGGAGTGGAAAAACAACTCACTTTAAATGAATTAAAAAGCAGAGTAATGGAGGAAAAAGACCTCAGCTGACTGTGGTAAATCAATCAAATAAACCCTATATCCAGGGTATCATAATATTCGATCCACAGTTCACATTTCTATCATCGGTCTAAAAAAAAAACCTCCAGCAAAACACATTTCTCATTTTTTTTGTTAAATTTTATTCATAACATAAATTTGTTCAAAACCATGCTCCCACAAAAAAAACAGTTTTCACTTAGAACATGGAAAAGGAATGTTGCTAAACAGCTGAGCTTAGCTTAAGGCAGTCAGATGAACCCAATGAGCACCCGTTTCACCACTCTACTTCCTCATGGGATTTGATTTACTGCCAGTGTAGCAAATCCTTGCTGTAAAGGTAGAGTGGAGGAGTGGCCTAGTGGTTAGGGTGGTGGACTTTGGTCCTGGGGAACTGAGGAACTGAGTTCGATTCCCGGCACAGGGAGCTCCTTGTGACTCTGGGCAAGTCACTTAACCCTTCATTGCCTGCCGCATTGAGCCTGCCATGAGTGGGAAAGCGCGGGGTACAAATGTAACTAAAATAAAATAAATAAATAAAAATTCAGTCTATAGGGTTTATTCGATTGATTTACCACAGTCCACTGAGGTCTTGGAATTCAAACATGTGTAGGATAAACACAAATCCTATGTAGAAGGAATGGATCTACGGAATCTTAGCAGAGATTGGGTGGCGATGCTGGTAATTGGAGAGTAAAACCAATGCTAGACGAACTTCTACGGTCTGCGCCCTGATCATGGCTGAATAGATATGGATGGGCTGGAGTGTAAATTTTAAGGGCCTTTGACGCAGGGGCATAGCTACGGGTGGGCCTGGATGGGCCCAGGCCCACCCATTTTAGCTTCAGGCCTGCCCACCCAGAAGCAGAGTCTGTGGCGTGTCTTCCAATCCTCGCCCTCTCCTACCCTGCTCTGCCGCAGTGCTTGCATTTAATGCTGTCGGCGCTGCTATTGCACCTCACAGTCTCCCAACCCCGCGGCAGCGCTTACACTTTGTTATGGCGCTGCCTGACAGCAACTCTACAGATGTGGCGTCGACGTCCTGCTCCGGAGCCTTCCGCATACCGCTCCATAAACAGGAAGTTACATCAGCGCGGCAGAGGGAAGGCCCCAGAGCAGGACGTCAGCGCCGCATCTGTAGAGTTGCTGTCAGACAGCGCCATAGCAAAGTGTAAGCGCTGCCGCGGAGGTGGGAGACTGTGAGGTGCAACAGCAGTCGACAGCATTAAACAAATGGTTTGTCTGCATGGTGAAGACTGCAGAGGACAAGCAGAAATTGTTGGATGCATTCCTGAGGGAAAGAGAGCAGAGAGACAGTCTTAAACTGGGTATGGAATGGGATTCCTATGTGATGATTGCAGAGAAAGGGGAAAAGCTTTAACATATGATGATGTCCAAGAAATCAAACCTTATCAAAGACCGGAGGAGAAAATTCAGCACAGTTCCCAAGTGCTTCGTTGGCAGTGAGTTTGTCTCGTGGCTGATGGAGATTGGAGAAATAAGTAAACCAGAGGAAGGGGGCAATCTTGGACAAGCATTGTTGGAAAATGGTGGTCATCCATCACGTTTCAGATAAACACCAGTTTAAGAACGAGCAGGTACTCTATAGGTTTCGGTATGATGATGGAACTTACAAACCAAGAAGTGAACTGGAAGAGATTATGTCTAAGGGGGTGAGACTTTACTGTTGGCTTCATAGTCTTTTCTCCCCCAGTAGTCAAAGATCGGGACTACCATTTGAAGACTTACAAATCAGTGGTTCCTGCCAGTAAGCTTGTGGATTGGCTGATAGCACAGGGAGACACTTGGGGTTGGACTCTGAAATAATGGCTTCATGCATCACGTCCTAGAGAAGAGCGAGTTCAAAGATGAATCTCAAGTCAATTCTTCCGTTTATGCTGATGAGGAGATGGAAGGGACGAGTTCCTAGAACTTCAAACTCATTGAAAACATCTTGGCGAAGACTCTACTGATCTTGCCTCAAGAGGACTATGGATTTGCCATTGAAGATAAGAACAAAGCCATTGTGGTCAAATCAGTCCGGCGAGGATCTCATGCTGAGGTGTGTTATTCATAAAATTTACATTGATTTCATTTGATCATTACCAACAGGAACACATTTGAACTAATGTAAAAAAGACATTTAATCTTATAGTTAGTAATTGTATAAAGTTTTATGAAGAATTGTCCTTGCTGTGCTCTGTATCCATTGTTGGTGGAGGGCCAGGAGGTTATCTGAATGCAGAATGTTTTTGGCTTCAATACCATATATGTGTTGGTGGACCATGGCTCAATGGGGCTGAATAGTGCAGCCTATTGTACTTCCCTTAGCTCTCAATTGGCTGGCAGCCACTGAAGCCTGCACTGCAACCCTCATTGAAGTTATGGGGAGTGGGGTAGGGACAGAGCATGGGTGCATCAGGTTGCTGTTTTTTCTCTTTCAGAAAAGTTGGCAACTCTAGTGCCCACCCATCCAACCTGTTGGCCCACCCAAAAATTGGTTTCTGGCTACGCCACTGCTTCAACGTTTGCTTCAGAACTTTTAGTACAGGAACAGTGCTGGGCGGACTTTTACGGTCTGTGCCCTGAGAAAGGCAGGGACAAGTCAAACTCGGGTATACATTTAAAGAAGCACATACCATGTAAAATGAGTTTATCTTGTTGGGCAGACTAGATGGACCGTTCAGGTCTTTATCTGCCATCATTTACTATGTTACTATGTTTATTTTCCAAGTTTATTTTTAATCATAGGAGAAAAAAATCTTGTCAAAGTGGTTTACAAAAATTTGTTAAATAAGAATCAAGAATATGAAAAGAATTACAATGGAGATAGGAAAGGAGATATACACAGGAAGGATGTGTAAAACAGATATTGGTGAGTCAGAGAGAAACACCATCACAAGGCTGTAACTGACACAACAGGCAACGAAAGGCGGTCCTAGTCAAAATAAGAAGGCCTTGAGCTTTAAAAGTGGATAGTGAGGTCTCCAGCTGGAAAACTAGAGTGGTGACATTCCAGAGAAGGAGCCCTATCACATTAAAGACATGAAAGCACACAGATGAAAGATGGACAGCACAAAGTGGCGGAACCTGACGCTGATGATCCTGAGAAGAATGAAGTGCTGTGGAGGGACAATATTGTTGCAAGTATTGTGATTAATAAGCTGGGTGACCAGAGCGGTATAGTTTGTGGACTAATGAGCAATAGGAGATACAGAATGCAACAGGGTGACATGGTCGAATCATTTGCCCCAGTAAGCAAACTTATGGCAGCATTCTGAACCAGCTGTATATGCTGAATGTCCTTTCAAATTCCATATAGCAGCGCATTGCAGTATCAAGCCCAGAGAGTACACAAGAGTGAAGAAGAACCCGAAGTGCTGACATGATGAACAGATAATGGACTGAATAAAGCTTTTTTAACAGGAAGAAACAAGTGCATATAATCTTAGAAATATGAGGACAAAAAGTCAAATTTGTATCCAAGGTGACACCTAGAACTCTGACGGATGAGACCAGTAAAAGCGAGGTACCCATTATAGTGACAGAACGGATTAGAGATGGGATCTCAAGTGCAAAAATATGGTGTCTGTACATTTCCCAAGATTAAGGTTGTCTGTGGGTATGAAGCTAAAAGGCAATGTGATGTAGCTTGACATTAAGGTACTGGATGGAGGAGGCATCAGTAGGGTCAATATGTACGAGAATGTCTTATCCACAAGGAGGGTGAGCCCTTAGGTCCCGTAAGGCCCTGAAGGACCTCAAAGGACAGCCGTGCAACCCCAAGTCTTCACCCGCTGCGACCGCCGTTCACCAAGGGTTGAGCCCCCAGCTGCAGGCGGTCAACGGGACTTCAGGAACCGCGGGGTTGACGGACTGACCTGGACCGGAACCTGGAGAGAAGCGGGCAGGTGGAATAGAGAAGTCCACAAGCTGGCAGCAGATCAGGGCAGGCAGCTAACAGCGTAGTCGGATTCAGGCCAGAGGTCAAGGCAGGCGGCTAGTAGAGAAGTCAAAGTCAGGCTAGAGGTCTAGGCAGGCAGCTAGCAGAGATAACCAGGAAACAGTCCGAAGTTCAAAACCAGCAACACCAGGAAAACGACGAAACACAGGAACCACGGAGATTGGCCTCGGGAACAGAACCTGAAGCAAAGTTCTAGCTCAGTTCCCTTCTTTAAATACAGTACAACATCAGCCGCCCCGCCCCCGTAGGTACAGCCGACCAATCCGGACCTGGGTATCGGCAGAGCCCCTCTGATTGGCTCTGTCTGATTCCCCAGGCGGGACCACAAACTTGGCCTCCCAATCCGGCACCTCAGAGGCGGAGCACCGGGCCCTCCCGCCCGGGAAGGAAGAAGACGCTGGCCATCGCGCCTGGGCGCCGCCCCCCTCGGCGGCGCAAACATAGCCCCCACAGCCGGCGACCGAGAGACCGGCGGCCGCAGTCGCCGGCCCCCAGCCTCGGTCCCGGACGGAACGGCCATCACTGCAGCGGCCCCCAGCTCCCCGCCGTGGCCTCCGGACCGCCACCCCTCGCCGCGGAGGACGCCGGCCCCCGGCCCTTGCCCCCCGCGGCGGAGGAGCCGGAAGGAGCGATGGACGCGACAGAGAATTTGAATAGGCAAATATGTCTGAACCAAGAGATTCAACAAAAGTCAGCAGAGAAGAGAGAAATATGTTAAAAAGAATTGGGACCAAGTTTGAGCCCTGCAGAACTCCTCAAGTGATAGTATATGAACAGGAACAGGAATTGTGCCATTGAACCTGACTGGTTATGTTGTGCAGAAATGATCAAAACCAATTTAAGGCTTTGTCCCTGAATACCTGTAGAAGAGAGAAGGTGTATAAGAAGGGCATGATCAACCAAGTCAAAAGCCATGGTAAGATCTAGAGAGATAACAACAAATTCATTCTTGTCATAGTGTTAAAAGATACGTGTAACGAGACCCAGCAGGGCAGTCTCCGTGCCATGGAATTTTCTTAATCAGGTCTGTCGAGGATGAAGAATGGACCAGCGCTTTAAATGTTCTTCAAGTTGAAAGCAAGAAATCTGTTCAGCTAGTTTGAATATAAAAGGGAATTGGGTAATAGGAGGCTATCTTTTCTCCCATACTCCTCGCCCAGTTGGCCGCGGAGGTGGTGTTGGGCTACTACTTTCACCCTCTTGTAGATTTCAACCTCTTCTTCTACCTCAGTCTCACTGTTTTTCTTCCTTCGAAGTCCACTCCATCCGTCTATTTGCTCCTCTGCCTCTCCGAGTAGCAGTCATTTAAGTCCCTGATAAGTCCCTTTCTCACTGACTTTGATGCTTGGCTTTCCTTCTTTCTTGAACCTTCATCTCCTTCCCTCATTCTTGAGGATTTTAACATTCATGCTAATGATCCCTCTGACTCTTATGCTTCGCAATTTCTTGCTTTAACATCCTCTTTCAATCTTCAACTGTGCTCCACTGCCCCCACTCACCAGAACGGCCACTGTCTTGATCTTATCCTTTCCTCAAACTGCTCACTCTCCAGTTTCTGTGCCTCAGCTCTTCCCCTCTCTGACCATCATCTGATAACTTTCACACTTAAACACCCTCCTCCCCAGTCCCATCCAATCTTAACCAATACATTTAGGAATCTTCAGGCTATTGACCCTTCTACTCTTTCCTCCAATGTTTCAAATCTCTTCTCTACCACTATGTTATCCAAGTCTGTCAATGAGGCTGACTCTTCCTATAATACTATTCTCTCCTCTGCTCTGGATACTCTCGCTCCTCTCATTCCCCGTTCTGTAAAACGTACCAAACCCCAACCTTGGCTGACCTCTAGAATCTGCTACCTACGTTCCTGTGCCCGCTCTGCCGAACGCCTTTGGCTGAAATCCCGTACCCATGCTGACTTCATACATTTCAAATTCTTGCTGACTTCCTTCCAGTCTGCTCTTTTACTTGCCAAACAGGACTATTACATCCAGTTGACTAATTCTCTTGGCTCAAACCCTCGTCGTCTCTTGGCCACACTGAACTCTCTCCTCAAAGTGCCTTCACCTCCACCCCCCCACCTTCACTTTCCCCCCAGACTCTGGCTGAGTTCTTTCATGATAAGGTTCACAAGATTAAACTTGAATTCTCAACCAGGTCACCTCCACCTCTCCTTCCCTTAGTCCCTTCTCTCAACCCTCCAACCCCTGCCTCCTTTTCTTCTTTTTCTGAAATCACTGAAGAGGAAACTACACATCTTCTTTCCTCCTCGAAACTAACTACCTGTTCCTCTGATCCTATTCCCACCCATCTACTTAACACTATCTCTCCTACTGTCATCCCGTTTATCTGTCATATCCTCAATCTTTCACTGTCCACTGCAATTTTGGGCATCCTCAACTGCAGTCTGTCGCGAGGACAACCAAAGTTCCCAGGGGCGTGTCGTCAGGGTAGTGAAGGCGGGACTGGGGCGTGATTAGGAGATGGTCGTCCTCAGCCGATAATTGAAAAAAGAAGGGCGTCCCTGACGAGCACTTGGCCGACTTTACTTGGTCCAGTGTTTTTCATGACCAAGCTTCAAAAAGGTGCCCGAACTGACGAGATGACCACCGGAGGAAATCGGGGATGACCTCCCCTTACTCCCCCAGTGGTCACTACCCCCCTCCCACCATAAAAAACAAGTTTAAAAATACTTTTTTGCCAGCCTCAAATGCCATACTCAGGTCCATCGCAGCAGTATACAGGTCCCTGGAGCAGTTGTAGTGGGTGCAGTGTACTTCAGGCAGGCGGACCTGGGGGGGGGAGGTTTGGGGGGGCTCAGCACCCAAGGTAAGGGAGCTATGCACCTGGGAGCAATTTCTGAATTCCACTGCAGTGCCCCCTAGGGTGCCCGGTTGGTGTCCTGGTATGTGAGGGGGACCAGGGCACTATAAATGCTGGCTCCTCCCACGACCAAAGGGCTTGGATTTGGACGTTTTTGAGATGGACATCTTTGGTTTCCATTGTCACCGAAAACTGAGGACGACCATCTCTAAGGTTGACCATCTCAACATTTATGTCTACCATCTCTAAGGTCGACGTAAATGTTGGGATTTGGGCGTCTCCGACCGTATTATCGAAACGAAAGATGGGCGCCCATCTTGTTTCAATAATACAGGATGCCCTGCCCCTTCGCGGCACCGTCCTCAGAGATGGACGCCCTTATAGATGGGTGAGGTTTTGGTCGATTGTCATGCTGAGGATTTTCAGGCAATCTGAGAGAGGGGAGAGTGTGGTCTGAGATGATTATATTTGTGGGTTTGTACACGTTGTATTGGGATGAGACAGTGTATTTTTTCGGTATTGAGTTTTAATTGAAATGCACTTGCCCATGAGTTCATGATGTTCAAACTTAAATTTATTTCATTGGTTATTTTTGTCGGGTCGTGTGTGTAAGGAATGTATAGTGTGACATCGTCGGTATAGATGAAAGAATTGAAGCCTTGTTTGGCTGAGGATTTAGCTATTGGCATCATCATTAAGTTGAAGAGGATCGGTGATAATGGTGATCCTTGAGGTACTCCGCAGTCGGGTTTCCAAGGTGAAGATATGTTTGTATTTGATTTCACTTGATATGCTCTGGTGGTTAGGAAACCTTTGATCCACTTAATTATGTTTCTGCTGATCCCGAAGTAGTCGAGCAGTCCTAGCAGTATATTGTGGTCCACCATGTTGAATGCACTGGACATGTCGAATTGGAGAAGGAGTATGCTTTTTCCTGTTGCAATTTCTTGCTTGAATTTGGCTAGGACAGTGATTAATATAGTACTTCCTGTAGAGAATCCAAGATCTCCTTTTACATGACCCCACAACAGGGATGCTACAGTTAGCCTCCATCATATTAAAATCACCTATTAGTAACACTTCCCATTTTATAGCTATCTTGTGAATCTCTTCAATTAAATCTCTGCCCATTTTTTCTGACTGTGAAGGAAACTTGTATAGCACAACAATGGAAATACATTTTCCATTCCCTCTTTCCTGATCAACTCAAAGTGCTTCTTCCTTATCCCATATTTCTTACAATTTTGTCGCTTTATTATTATTTGTAACATATAATGCTCCACCATTTTTCCTACCCTGTCCTTCCTGAATATATAGCCAGGCATAACTATATCCCAATCATGGTTCTCCATGAGCCACATCTTGCTTCTACCATTACAACCTCTAGATGTAGAAACTTGTTTCCCATACTCAGGCATTAGTATACAAAGCTCTCCAGATATTATCCTTTTTTTCCCATTTCTATAAAGGTATTTGATGTCCTACATTCCTGAGAGTTATTAATGACCTTGGGTCTTTTTTTTTTAATTGATCTCCAGTGAATTTAACTTAAAGCCCTCTTTAGTTTGTTAGCCAGTCTGCTGTGGAAGACACTTGGTACCATCTCTGTTCAGTAGCTCTTGGAAAATCATCCCATGATCTGGGAAACCGAAGCGCTCTTATTGATACCACCTGTGCAGCCATACATTCATCTGCAAGCTTCACTGATTTGGCCTGTTGGCCTCAACAGGAAGGATAAGTGAGAATACCACCTATGCACCTATCTGCTTCACCTTCTGTCCCAGAGCCATGAAGTCACTTTTGATGTGTTCAATAGAATGCCTAGCTATATTGTATGTGCCAACATGGATGAGCAGCATATGCTAGCTAATGATCAGTAGGCTTGATAAGTCTTGTCAAACTTTCCATTATATATCTAATCTTGGCACTGGCCAGACAATACACCTCCCTGGACATTATGTCTGGTTGGCAGATGGGCGCTTCTGTACCCCTCAGAAGAGAATGTCCAACCAGCACTACCCTTGGCTTCTTATTGTTCACTAATTCAGCAACATTGAGATTTTTGAGCTTTGCTTTCCCCTGTTCCTGAGATATTTCCAGCTCTTCTACCTCCAGGGCTGCAGACCAGTTCTTCGGTTCAACAGAAGATGGAGTTGGGGGGTTGATTTTGCAGGGTTTGGTGATCTGTGTCCAGCAGTCCTCTTTCAGCACAGTATCTCCTTCTCTTTTGCTGTATAATCTAATTAACAACCGTTGCAAATTATTTCAATCTTTATTACATATTCAATATACCACATTATCTAACAATTATTGCCTAAAATCCCCCATAATATCCATTCATCCACTCATACTATTCCCATAAAATACATAAACACTTCTACAACATTGTAGTACCCGGAGTGAATGTGTCACTTTTGTTTCACAAAGATCTAAATAACAAAGCTACTGTTTAACCTTTCTCATGCACACTGAGTTATTAAAGTTCTAACTTCATTAACATGTTTACACAATTCACTTCTTGCCAGTCTTTAAGTCCATCTTATTATATCAGATCTTATCTTTCTTATGTCTTTTAAAAACCAGCTCCTTGCTCAGTCACTGTTCTCTTCCACAGCAGGCACAACAAAAAGCTTTCTTCACAGCGTGACTCCAATCCTCACAGGACCACTACTAAAACTTTTGCTGGAGATATCTGATGCCTCAAGATGTGGTCACAATGCTTCTTAGTCCTCTTTTCTTAGTTCTTGTACTTCTTTCATGAAGTATTCAGTATACCTGTAAAATATATATAAACCGCTTTGACTATATTTATAAAAAGGCAGTATATCAAGTGTGACATAAATGTGCACATGTCTTGCACATGAAATCAGTCCCTCCCCTTGGAGAAAGCATTCAATATGAACAGAGGCAGAAACTATAATGGGGGCAGCAGCTTTGTGTGCGCAGTGTTTCCTAGATACTTTAGTTGTAGGAGTTGTTTGTACCTGCGGACCCTAGTTCTGTAAGTTACAGGAAGCAGGTAGTTACTTTTATGTGAGATCTGAGAACCTGTTCTGATTTCCTCTGTGTGTGTAGTTCTGTTTACTTCTTTGCCAGTTATTTGGGGTGTACAGTGATTTTGCTTATCTTTTTGGGTTTTAGAAATGTGTTTTATATATTTGATATGTGTAGTGTAATATGTTTGCTCTTTAGGCTTAATTCAAAGATTAAATTTATTAATTAGAGACCCAAAAATAAAATTGTTCTCTTTTAATAGGTAACTACTGTGTGATTTAGCGACTTCTTTGGTTATCCTACCAAATGCTTCTGACAATATGGGTAGGGCTAGATATGTATAGAGTCTATATTAAAGAGTATATTTTGTTTCCCCCTTTTGAATTGGAGGTAAAAAGATAAACCTAGGTTAAGCTGATAAAAAAAAAGTTTTGTGAAAGAAGTAAACTTCTATTAGAGGTATAGCAACTAATCTCAGTAAACTTGGTTATAAATTTAGCATTTAACAATTACAAAAAACATTTTTATATAAATCAGGAAGAGCACCTGTTAAAAAAAAGCAGACTGTTCAAAAGTAACCTCAACAGGCAATGATGTGCTTTTAAGATAGGCTGCAATTTAGATAGACTTAATTAAAGAAGATAGGTAGTAGATTAGGCAGACTGGAAAGGAAGTTCCACCCTTGGAATGTGTGGGCCTAAAGAACCAAAGATTTGTGTACTGTGTTAGCTGTAAAACCAATTTCCAACTTTACCACACCTCTGCTGTTAAACAGACCCTATCTACAAGACCAGGTGACGCTTGCTGCTATGCTTAGTAGAAAAGGTGGGGGAGATCTAGCACTGAAAACTTTTAAAGAAATAAAATTAAGTAGATGTGCCACTGATAATATCTAATTACTAAGATCAGTAGTATACAGTCAGATTTAAATCTGAGATTTTGCCATTTTTAGCATGGTCTAAGCAGTGCACAAGGTTCAGAGCAAGATAAAAGGGGGGGGGGTTTGTTTGTTTGTTTTTTTTTTGCTTTTTGAGTAAGCACAGGAAAATTCACAGAAACAAAACAAAGGGCCAGAAATCTCACCACAAAGGTAAGGATTAGCCACATAGAAACCATGAAAGAATGCAGGTAGCACCTTTTTGAAAAGTAAGGTCTTTTTTCCTGTACAATGACCACACCCCTGCTGTGAAACAGACACTACCTACAAGACCAGGTGACCCCTGCAACTATGACTAGAGCAGTGGTTCTCAACCTTTTTTCAGTCGAAACACACCTGATAGACTAGCTCACATCTGTGACACACTGTACACATGACCCTCATGGACCTTTAGTCTGATACAGTATGTCATTTCTTTTGTATTGTGTAAACATACTCTATATCCACAAAAACCCTATCTCCCCCCAGCAGCAGGTGCAG
The DNA here is from genome assembly GCF_901765095.1 of Microcaecilia unicolor. NCBI lineage: Eukaryota > Metazoa > Chordata > Amphibia > Gymnophiona > Siphonopidae > Microcaecilia > Microcaecilia unicolor. The sequence continues at coordinate 335,471,532 of NC_044032.1, forward strand.
ATCATAACTAGTACCTATCAACATTTCATCTCCTTCTCTCATGCCCTGCTTCTCGTTTTACTTTTTCCGTGGTCTCCTATTTCCTTCTCTTTCACCCACTCCCCATTATTACATTTCTACTCTGTACTTACCGTCATCCTCTCACACATCTCCTTGAAAACCCCTATGGTCTATCCCATATTGTTCCACCTTGCCAAGTATCTCCCCTCTCTCTCTGTTCTTACAACCTTGTAGCCCAGCATCACCTTGTCCCCCACCCACTCCTCTCTTTCCTCCACCACTATGGTCCAGCATTTCCCTATCTCCATTTCCCTCCACCCTATAGTCAAGCAACTCCTTGTCCCCTCTCTCTCCCTCTCTACCCTTATGAGCCAGCAATTTCCCTGTCCCCTCTCATAAGAAAATAAGAATACCCGTACTGGGTCAGACCAGTGGTCCATCTAGCCCAGTATCCTGTAGTTGCCAATTCAGGTCGCAAGTACCTGACAGAATCCTAAATAATAGCAAGATTCATGCTACTGATCCCAGGGACAAACAATGCCTTTCTATATGTCTATCTCAATAGCAGACTATGGATTTTTTTCCAGGAACTTGCACTGTACGCCGGGTGCAAACAACAGACAAAAAACTTCAAACTGCCCAGAATATGGCTGCCAGACTCATATTTGGAAAAACTAAATATGAAAGTGCAAAACCACTAAGAGAGAAACTTCACTGGCTCCCAATTAAGGAACGCATTGCGTTCAAGATCTGCACGATTGTACATAAAATCATTCATGTAGACGCCCCAATCTACATGCTAAACCTCGTGGACCTACCTCCCAGAAACACCACAAGATCATCTCGCAAATTTCTCAACCTGCACTACCCCAGCTGCAAAGGACTGAAGTACAAACTGATGCATGCCATTACCTTCTCGTACACGAGCACACAGTTATGGAATGCATTACCCACAGACTTGAAAGCAATCAACGAAACAACTATCTTTCGAAAATCTCTGAAAACATTCTTCTTCAACAAGGCCTACAATGAACACCTATAATCTCACTGACCAGCTTATAATTGAAAGTGATCGCCGGCCATTTCCCGACACAAATCGGGAGATGGCCGGCGATCTCGGAAAAGCGGTGAAATCAGTATAATCGAAAGCTGCGTTTTTGACAGCATCGCCGCTTTCCCGTTGCCTCGCCGGCGAAAGTTCAAAGGGGCGTGTCGCCGGCTAAGCAAAGGCGGGACATGGGCGTGGCTACCAGATGGCCGGCTTTCGCCGATAATGGAAAAAAAAACCCGGTGATAAGCAGTATTTCGCCGGGTTTACTTGGTCCTTTTATTTTCACTACCAAGCCTCAAAAAGGTGCCCCAACTGTCCAGATGACCACCAGAGGGAATGGGGGATGACCTCCCCATACTCCCCCAGTGGTCACCAACCCCCTCCCACACTAAAAAAAAATAAAATTAAAAACCTTTTTTGCCAGCTTGTATGCCAGCCTCAAATGCTGTACCCACCTCCATGACGTCAGAATGTGTTCTATCCTCCGACAGCCTTTCCCTGGTTGTGATGTGGCTCTCGGGTGAGTGTGACACCTTTTCTGTTAGGTGCACTGCAGAGTCACATCAGCAATGCATTGTGGTGGGTGTAGGGTACTGGGCTGTACTCCCATAGTGCTTTTCCCCCTGCTAACTGGGTCAGAGTGTGCCCTGTTTTACTTCCGTTAGTCCATGAGGTAGTGGCCATGTTTGTAAGCCAGTTTTAGATCCCTTTCATGTGTTAGCCACGTTAGAGAACTTAGTTCTTACCTTGAATGTGGCTGAAAGAGGGCATTGTACAGCATTCTTCCAGCTCTGACCTACTGCTAATCTCAGTACCAGGAAGACTCTTTGCCAATGGGGCACAACCTCTGATCTGCAGTTAACTGTGAGTAAACGTGCTTATTCAAATAAAGGACTTTTTCAAACAGATTAGTGTTCAGGTGTCAACTGGTGTGGCAAGCTTATACAGCAGCAACAAGTCCTGTCCCTGGAGCACTTTTAGTGGGTACCGCAGTGCACTTAAGGCAGGCGGACCCAGACCCATCCCCCCCCCCCCGACCTGTAACACTTGTGCTGGTAATGGGAGCCCTCCAAAACCCACTGTACCCACATGTCTTGGGTGCCCAGTTGGTGTCCTGGCATGTCAGGGGGACCAGTGCGCTACAAATGCTGGCTCCTCCCATGACCAAATGGCTTGGATTTCGCCGGGTTGGAGATCGCCAGTATTTTTTTCCATTATCGCTGAAAAACAAACCCGGCGAAATCCACGCCATTTGGCTGGGCTAAACCGTATTATCGAAAAAAAATGGCCAGCTATCTTTTTTGATAATACAGTTCCGGCCAACTGTAGCACCGCTGCCACAATAGATCACCGGCGACCTATTTGGCCGGCAACGTTCGATTATGCCCCTCCACGTCACCTCACCAACCCACTCAATTATGAAAGCTCACCTTATACAACTATCTTAATCACTCCCTTCCTTCCTTCCTTCCTTCCTTCTTCCCTCCTCCCTACCTGATCGCTACACATTACTAATTGTATCTGATAATCTTGTTATGATAATGTCAACAAATCTATGTAAACCACATTGAGCCTGCAAATAGGTGGGGGAATGTGGGATACAAATGCAATACATAATAATAATAATAATAAACCTTTTTTAAACCCAGATATACTAAACGCTGTTACCACATCCTCTGGCAATGAGTTCCAGAGCTTAAATATTTGTTGCGTGAAAAAATATTTCCTCCTGTTCAATTTAAAAATAGTTCCATATAATTTCCTTGAGTGTAACCTATACTTTGTACTTTTTAAAAGAGTAAAAAAACGTCTTTTCTCATATGAGATGTTCTATCGCCTCCACCCCTATGGTCCAGCAGCTCCCTGTCCCATCTCTCTTTCCCCTCCCCATCCCCCCCAAAAAGTGCAGCTTCAATGCTCATCAGGGCAGCGGCTCAGAGAGGGGAGCCTACTCAAGAAACCCAGCCTGGTGCCAGGAGGCCACTACACAGACCCAATGCTGTGTGCCTTCCCAGGTTGTGTAGGTGGCAACCTGCACACCAGAAGTGAAAGCTTTCTAATTGTGGTTTACCACCTACACAACCTGGAATAAAGCAAGGCATCAAGGTTTGTATAGCTGCTGTCGGGTTCTCGAGGCAGAACCGGAATTCGTGAGCCCTTGGGCCACTGCCGAGGAGCGGCAGAGGCAGGCAAGACCACCCTGGAACTGGATACAAGGAAGAGCAGGACTGGAACTCTGGACTGGAGTAAAACTGAGGCAGGCAACTAGAACAGACAGAACAGGAACAGCTTCACCTGCGCTTGACCACCGTTCCTCAGGAGTTGAGCTCCCAAGTGCGGGTGGCCGGCAGGACTTGCAGGACAGGGCAGGAACTGAAGACCCAGAGGACCCACCCTGGGAGGCTTGGCACAGAACTAGACTAGGACTGAAAGCTGCTGCGCAGCCACTAAGCAAGAAACACAAGACATACTGAGCAGACAGGATGTGCACAAAGACTTGGCAGGAGCAGCGGCTAGGATATACATACAAGCTTGGCAAAGCAGAGGCTAGGAGGCACATACAGGCCTGGCAGAGGCAGGGGTCAGGAAACACATACAAGCTTGGCAGAAACGGAGTTCAGGATATACCCTAGCTAGGCAGAAGCAGGATTCAGGATATACACTAGCTAGGCAGAAGCAGGATTCAGGATATACACTGGCTAGGCAGAAGCAGGATACAGGAAATACACATAAGCTGGGCAGAAGCAGGGGTCAGGACATACATACAAGCTTGGCTGAATCAGGGTTCAAGCTATGCAGACAAGCTTGGCAAAAGCACACAGAGAGTATCAGGGTTCAGACTATAGTCAGAGACAGGCAGGCAGCAGGCAGAGAGTATCAGGGTTCAGACTATAGTCAGAGACAGGCAGCAGGCAGAGAATATCCGGGTTCAGGCTGTAGTCAGAGACAGGCAGCAAGCAGAGAATATCCGGGTTCAGGCAGCAAGCAGAGAATATCCGTATCCGGGCACTAGCAAAGGTCAGGGCAATGGCTGAAGCTCAGGAGCTAACAACCACCAACAGGGAACAAACAAAGGCTGGAAGCTAAATAGCTCCAAACACAGACAGGGATCAAACAAAGACTGAAGCTTCAGCAGCTCCCAACACAGACAGGGAACCCACAAAGGCTGAAGATTCAGTGGCTCCAAACACAGAGTGGAGCACCAGAAGGACTAGCAGTCCACAGACACACAAGCAGAAGGGCAAGAGCCCACACAGAAGGACTAGCAGTCCACAGACACAATAAGCAGATGGGCAAGAGCCCCAGAGAAAGGCTATGTGGCAGTGCAACAGTACACTCACTAACCTGACGACCTTTTGGCATAACACACTTACTTACTATGCAAAGGCCCTGAATGCAAGCACAGCACTTTCTTATGAAGGCTCTCACTGATGATGTCACCTACTGCAGGACAGGAGCAGGGAACACACTCACACCAAGGAGAGGCTTGGAACACATAGGAAGAACAGGCAGGAGCCATCTTGGAAGCTGGCACAAAACAAGCAGGAGCCATCTTAGATGCTGGCTCCTCAGAGAGGCATAGCCCACACAGGTGAGGTCTAGTGAAGCAATCAGCACACAGAGACAAGACTAACACAGAAACAGAAGCCAGCATAGATGCTGACCCCCAGAAATAAGGTAAGTCTGAGGGTGGTCACGACCACAGAGGGCCCAGCATCTCTTACTCTCTCCCTTCCCCTCCCCCCATGGTGCCGCCTTCTTCTGTTCTGACCAGTACTCCCCCAATGTTTTGCCATCTTCCTCCTCTTTCCTCAGTTCCCTTGCCTATATAGTCTGGCATCTCTCCTGCCCCTGCAGGTTCAGCACCTCTGCCCGTCCTTCCAGCTTCCCTCTATGGGTTCCAACACATCTTCCTCCCCCACCTCATCCAGGATCACTTTCTCTTCATTCCTCAGCCCCGAGTCCAGCACCACTCTCTCTCCTTCCTTCAACCCCCCCTCTCCTTCCTTCACCCCCCCCCCCCCCCCATGGGTCCAAAACCATTCCTTCAACTCCCCAACAGGTCCAAAAGCATTCCCTCTCCTTCCTTCAAATCCCCTGGGTCCAACACTACTGCTTCCCCTTCTTCAAACCCTTCCTTTCCCCTGAATCCAGCACCAGTCCCCCTCTCTTTTCTTCAGCCCCCCCCCCCCCCCGGTTCAGCACCGCTTTCTCTTCTCTCTCCCCTCTCCAGTCTGTCAAACCTGCTTTGCTGGTACCTGCAGCATTAACACATTGCCATACTGGATCAGACCAATGGCCCATCTAGCCCAGTATCCTGTTTCCAACAGTGGCCAATCCAGTCACAAGTAGCTGGCAGAAACCCAAATATTACCAAGATTCCATGCTACCAATCCCATGGCAAGCAGTGGCTTCCCCATTTCTGTCCCAATAGCAGACTATGGACGTTTCCTCCAGGAACTTGTCCAAACCTATTTTAAACCTAGATACACTAACCACTGTTACCACGTCCTCTGGTAATGAGTTCCAAAGCCTAACTATTCGGTGAGTGAAAAAATATTTCCTCCTATTTGTTTTAACAGTATTTCCATGTAGCTTCCTTGAATGTCCCCTGGTCTTTGTATTTTTGAAAGAGTAAAAGATTGATTCATTTATTCTACACCACTTAAGATTTTTTAGATTTCAATTATATCTCCCCTCAGCCGTCTCTTTTCCAAGCTGAAGAGCCCTAAGCTCTTTAGCCTTTCCTCATATGAGAGAAGTTCCATCCCCTTTATCATTTTGGTCGCTCTTCTTTAAACCTTTTCTAATTCCTCAACGTGAGGTCACAACATGGAGTGATAGAGAGGCATTATGGTATTCTTGGGCTTATTTACCACCCCTTTTCCTAATAATTCCTAGCATTCTGTTTGCTTTTTTGGCTGCTTCCACACACTGTGCAGAACATTTCAGCGTATTACCCTAGTATCAGGTAACTATGATTTTGGTTATTCTTCCTAATGTGGATCACTCTGCATTTATCCACATTAAATTTCATCTGTCGTTTGGATGCCCAGTCTTCCAATTTCTTAAGGTCTTCCTGCAATATTTTACAGTATGCACATGTTTTAACAACCTTGAATAGTTTTGTATCATCTGCAGATGTAATCACTTCATTGGTCGTTCCAATTTCCATATCATTTATAAACATGTTAAATAACACAGGTCCCAATACAGATCCCTGCTGCATTCCACTGTTCACCCTCCTCCATTGAGAAAAATGACCATTTAACCCTGCGCTCTGTTTTCTATCCAATAACCAATTCCTAATCTATACCAGAACACTGCCTCCTATCCCATGTCTCTTTAATTTTTTCAGGAGTCTCTCATGAGGAACTTTGTCAAAAACATTCTGAAAATCTAGATGCATTATATCAACCGACTCACCTTTATTGAGCTGTTTATCCACAACTTTAAAGAAATGCAGCAAATTGGTGAGCAAGACTTTCTTCTGCCACATCCCACCCCTCAGCCGCAACTTCATGTGTACGAGAAGAAAGGTTCTGGCGCTAGCCCAGGCAGCATGTTAATGCTGCAGGTGCTGGCAAACCGGGTTTGACAGACCCGAGGCAGGGAGATGAGGAAGCAGGAAGTAGTGCTGGACTCGATTGGGGGAGGGGTTGAAGGGAAGTTATTCTGCTATTCTGTGCTGCAGGAGGAGAGGGGAGAAGAAGACTGCTACAAACTTTGAAAACAAAAACACTGTTGTTTATTGCGACTCACTGTTTGAGAACCGCTGGGCTAGAGAAGAAGGTGGGGGGAGGGCTAGCACCAAAAATTTTCAAAGAAGTAAAATTAAGTATAAGTGCCACTTACAATATCTAATTTCTATGAAGAGCAGTTGTATACAATAAAATTTAAATCCAAGATTTAAATTTTTGTATTACTGATCTTGGTAGGTATGCCACTGCTAATTGTTGTGGAAAACCAAGGGGAAAGGGTTCAAACTGAGTTCAGAAGGCCTCAGCAGGATAGCAATATGTTTGTAAAATCTTTTCCTCCTTTCCCTAGTCCTGTGTTAATTAGGTTGGAAGGAGAAGATATGACCACAGAGCCATATCCTTTTCATCTTTTCATCTGGGACCCTTCTTATTACCTTGCAGGTTAATCACCAGATGTGCTGGTGCTCATCTGCTTCTTGCTAGCAGCCTAATCAGCAGAGATGGGAGAGCACAGGCAGTATAAATAAAGATGCTGGAGGGGTAAGGGGACTGTGTAGTAGTAGTTGGTATAGGGACAGGAGATAGAGAATACATAAAATGGAGATAAAAGAAAGGGAAGAGGACTAGGGTGTGGGAGTGGTTGGGGATGCAAGAGAGCAGGGTTGTGGGGGACACTCCCTTTCTAGTTTCCTTGATCTCTCCCTCTCCCTCTCCATTCCTACTCTTTCTCCTGCTCTTCTCCCTGTCTAGATATCTCCACTTCTGCCTCTCCCACATGGATACCTTGGATTCTTCAGCCATAGAATTTCTCCTAAAATAAAATAAGACAGCTACCAAACAAAGTTGGAAAATCAGTTGTTATGCGAAAGGCAATCAAGCAAATTCTGAAAGGTAATGTAATATGTAAAAATGATTAAATGTTCCGTGGAGTTGCTGCAGAATGTTATAATTTTCCAACAGGAAACTAACAAATATGTAGATATTTATTTACAGAAATTTATAGCTCATCAGCATATGTAATTTTTTTTAAGTCTAGAAAATTCCACATAATTAGTGATTCCATGAAGTTGATTACATAGCTTGTGTGGTGATGAATTTGAGTTTGAAGGAAACCCTCATTGGATAAAAGTCAGTTTAGATAAAGGCAGCTCAAGGTCACAGAGGGAGCTGCCCAGCAGGCCTATTTGAATAAAAAATTACTGTCAGATATGGGCTGCTAAGGCAACCCTGGTGTTTTGATCTCTTGGCCTTTGTCATGGAGATTCCTACTAGAGAAGGGGGAAAGCCAGTGTCCCAGATAATGATTAACTGTTTTAATGGCATTCATTCATTCATTCCACACTAACTACTCATGCAGAAAAAAGGGTTATGTAAAATGACATTAGAAGAGAATCATTTGTAATCATTGCATCGGGCTGCAGTTTGAGAAGACATTAGGAGTAAATCCGTAGTGTGGTAAGCTTATGCTTTATCTTCTGATATTTACTGAGTTTACTGGTGCATGAAAAGCTTTCAGCAAGAATAGCAGATGGGATGGACCTTTCATAGGTAATGCTGTCTACCAGATTATTACTTCTACATATTGATAGTGAAGTAATCTCCAAGATATCACCCTACAAATATAGATTATTTAAATGTTTGTAACAAAACCCTTATAACACAGGGAAGCTATTTTCATGAATACTTCATTTTGAACCCATTAGACTGTGGTCTTTATATAGATTTTTAAATTGTATCTAGTAAGAAAAATGGTGGTTTTTAAAAACATAAGACAAGTAAAGTACTTCTCCTGCAAGTTTGAACAATGCAAATGCCTTTAGCTACTTAGGAAAATGAACATACAAATTCTCCTCTGCAGCCCAACATCAGCTCCCTACCTCCATCTTGCCCTTACCTGATCTCTCAATCATTTTCACACCAAATCCATTGCAAATTGAAAAGTGATTGTTAGAAAACCATCTAAACTCTTAGACCCTGATGTAGTGAGCTGTGTTATCCTTTAGCATAGCAGTTTACTTCTGATTTTCTAGTGCTAGTCTTATTCTTGTTGCAGTAAGAATTTTTAGCACTGAAAAATCTGGGTAGCACAGTGGGCATACAAAATATAAGCAGAACATTGAATACTTCTGGAATAAAAATAAAATCCACATTACATTTTTTCATGAATTTTTATTCATCCTCATAGTGTTGAATCAGAATAGCCCCCCCCCCCCCCCCCCCCCCCAAAAAAAGAAGGAAAAAAAACCCTACATCTTAGGTAGGTCCCTCAATCTTTCAACCTCTATCCTGAAAGATCTCCCTGATGGCTTAAATTGGCTTTCTTTCACCTCGCAAACCTCATCCTGACCACATACACAAAACAAATCCTGGTGGCCCAAGCATACCCCTGGACTTCCTAATCTTCACTCCCAAGGATCCAGGCTTGTTGGCCCCCTCTCACCTTCCAACCCTCCCCAACAGCACAAAAAGCATTAAAAAAATTACTCCCCCCCGGTTTACTAAGCCGCACAGCAATGCCTACACAGCCCATTCAACGTGAATGAGCTGTATCGGCATTAACGCATGACAGCTTCTAGCACAGCTTAGTAAACAGGGGGGCTAGTGACCTAAGTGAACCCCCTGACCTTGCCAGTAAACTATTATTGGTCTGAGAAGATCCAGGTGCAGTGGAGGGTGTTTGGTTGATGATCTCCCTAATCCAGCCATCTGGGAATTTTTATGGGAGCAGGTGGGGGCAGCCCAAGAATGCTTAGCTCAGGCAGCTGAACAAGGTGGGAAACAACATTGACTCCAATATCAACATTGAAAATGAGGTTGGGAGAGGTTAGAATACTGTGAAGGTAACACTGACAGACCAGGACAGGAGCACTGAAGCTTAGCACACAGTGCTTGCTGCATCAAGGCCTTAGCCTTCATTATATCTGATCTACTATATCGGGGGGGGGGGGGGGGGGGGGGGGGGGGGGGAAACATGTCTAGTAAATCTTCTGTCAAAAAGGTACAGGTATTTTTAATGATTATGATTGGGAACTCTAAACCCTGCTGTATAACTAAGTGTTGGTTCCCTAGACCTGGACATTTTCTTCCTCCACAGCTGAGTTTTCAGCCCACTTGGAAACTGTCCAATTCACTACAATTATGACAGGGAGTTGAGATTTTAAACTGAGGTTCTGTGGGTCTTTATTCATATCTGCCAAGGGTTCTTATTAGAACCTTTTGCCTCCATTTATATATAACCCAGCCATTGTAGGGATAGTCCTTGGTAGGATGCGATACATTAAGTGTCGATCAAGAATTCAGGATGTGTTCACCTGTGTGAGATCAGGGGAAAGGTGTTCCAAGCTGTGGGTCTGCACTGGAGACCGTTGACAGAGCAGAACACATCCCCATGCAAAGTCAAGTCCCAAAATAGAAAAGACTAATCTCCCAGAAAGATTACAGAGAGATTAGCAAGTTGAAATGTACATGTACAGTGTAATATAGTAGCTTGTTTTCCCTTTCCTCTATTCACATACTCAGGCATGTCTGTGTGGGGAACTTAGAAGAAATAGCCATGGTAAAATGTATTAATAGGATAATGTGGATTGATGGGGATAGTAAGTATGGGGCGTGAGTATGTTGTGTATGTGTGTGTATTTATTTCCACGGTGAACATTTAACTGTTTATCTGTGGGAAGGTCAGTGGGTAGGATGCCAATGAGTGTTTGTCTGATAAGAACATAAAGGCTGTGCTGAGACCTACATCCTTAAAACCCAGAATCCTGTCTCAAACAGTGACCAGTCTGTGTCACGTATACACAGTAGGAGGTATAAGGTGTGAGTTTTGTCTGTCAAAGCTGTTTGTGAGGGGCTGTTAGGTGTGCTTATGTGTGTCATGTAGGTTTATTTCGCATTTGCAGTTTTCCTGTCCCTCTGAACTCATTCCCTGCAGTCCCCGACCACTTTCTCTATTCTTGCATTCTCTCATTTCACCTCTTTCTCTTTTCCCTCTGTATAAGGTTACCAGACATCTCCAGTTTCAGACCCCTGTCTGGCAACCTTCTGTTCCCAATTTTAATAATGGAGACAGAGGTGCTGTATTGTAGTTTAGCATTGCCCCTCCATCTCCCCCTCTAGCCACCCCCCTCTGGGGTCAGCCCCACCCCTTAACCTTCCTTTTCAACTCCTGGCTCCTTCCCTCTGGTGTCAGCATTAAAAAGTACAGTAATGTGATGCGTAACCTTTGCTCAAGCATTGTGCATGTCTGTGCTGGGTCCCACCCTCTTTCACTTATACTTCCTATTGCCATGAAGGCGTGACCCAGCAGAAACACACAGTATGCTTGAGTGCAGGTTCCACTCTGCATTGAGCCACTGTACTTTTTAATGCTGACACCAAAGGGAAGGAGCTGGGAGCTGCAAAAGAAGGTTTGAGGAAAGGGGAGGGTGAGAGAATTAGATGTTGACCTGGTGGAGAACTGGAAGGGGAGAGGAAAGATAGAGGTGAGATGGTTGAGCTTACGGAAACAGCAGAGAGAGAGGTGGAGATGGTCAAACTGGAAGGGAAAGGGGAGAGGGAGGTAGAGATGGCTGAACTTTCTGGAAGGAGGAGAGAAGTGAAGATGACCGGCCTTACTGGGAGGGCAGAGGAGAGATGGCTAAACTGGAAAGGAGGGGAGAGAGTGGTGAAGATAGTTGAACTGAAAGAGGGAGGAGAGAGGTAAGGATGGCTGGACTGATGTGGAGATTTGAGATTGGATGAGCAGAGGTGAGAGAGGTGGAGTTACTGGGCTACTGGGAAGGGTGGTTAGAGAAGGGAGAGAGAGTGAGTGTGTATCAGGGGGAGAGAGTGAAAAGGAATAAAGAGTATCCTTAGGAGGAATGGAGAAAATGTTGGAATAAGATGCTGGAGAAAGAAGATGAAAAAAAAAAAGAACTCATAAGGAGAGAGAGCAGGAAGGATAGACAATGGGTAAAGCATCAAAGGAAAAGAGTTGAAACATGCATAAAGATGGGAAAATATTAAAATATCCACTAGCGAAGGAAAGAGACAATAGGAGGCAGACACCAGAGAGAAAAACAAAAGGAGCAGATGAGACCAGAGAGAGATGCTGAGCAATAAAACCAATCCAGAGCCATAAAAGGATGGATATTTTTCTTGTCTGATACATATTCATTGTCTTGAGACCTAGTTCAAAGATTCAGAACCTGAACATATGCCTCATAGCTGGATTTTATCTGCTGGTTTGACTTTTTCATTGTATAATTAATTCTCTTTAATGTGGAACACTGGACACTTTAGTAGATTATAGTTTTTATGGTGGAAAATTACTACAGGAAGGCCCCACCCTACCCCACCTGACCCTATCCAGGTGTCCCAAATTTGCAAACCAAAAATCTGGTAACCTTACTTCTGCACTCTACTTCTGTCCTCACCATTTTCATTTCACTATTTTGGCTCGTTTTTTCTTTCATTTGCTGCAGCAAATCTTCTTTCCTTGTGCCCGAGTGGTGAGGTCCTCATTGATATGCTGCATTTTTGTGTATTGCATCTGCAGCCTTGTCCCGTGCTTTATTCCTGCTACTGCCAATGACTGCTGTTATCCATGACTTTTTTTTCCCATTGAGAAGTTACATATATAACACATGCAGCAAACAGGACATTTCAAGCCCATATCAGTGAGGATATGGAAAAACACTATATAAAATAATACTAAGGCAATCAAGAACTTTGTTCATATCATTTACCTGATAATCCTATTAATCCCTAATTCAGATTTAAACTTTCACACAAGCTGACATGGAAATATAATCGTTTCTTTATCAATCAGTAAGCATTCAAGCTGAACTATATTATAAAAAATATAATTATAATCAGGAAATTTAATTAAACCTTGCAGGCAAATTTCAAAACGAAGCTAGCCCCTACAACTAGTATACAAGATATTAACTGGGGGAAAAAAAAAAAGCTTTTCTGCATGCTTGGGTTGGGTAGCACACACGACATTGGGAAAACTTTGAACTTGATTGCCACAAAAGGAAATCTTTCTTCTTAAAATAGGTATTCAAAACCAAAATTGTATCACTTTCACAGATGAAACACCAGGAGGGTAGACTGCTCTGTAATATTGTGATGTTTGAAGAAATTTGTCAAATTAAGGACCCTGTTTACAAAGGCATGCTAGCAGTTTTAGCACGTGCCAAAAATTCTAGCATGCCTTTGTAAACGGGGCCCTAAATGATTTTTGTAAAGATAATACATCAGGCTCATCCTCCTGCTTATTCATCTGAAGAGTGCTTTTAGGAAAATAATAACAAGCAGGCAGAGAAATTTTGTCAGCATCTTGAAGAATCAACACTTTGAGATACTTCCTAAAAAGTATTTCAGCTGAAAGCAATGAACAAACTCTAGATTGGTTCTCCTCTCATTGTCTGTGGAGAACCAGACTATTCTCAATAGCAGAGGATCAAGCTGCCAGTAGCATTCCAAGCTTAAAGTCCACTGACCCCATGCGAATCTCCAGCCTAGGGAGCTTACATTCTATGTCCTCTAACTTAGAAGCAACCTGGTGAGTTAAATCACAAATCTGTGATACTGGACACTTCAGGATGGCTTCCACAAACCATCTTCCAGACATCTATAACTAAAAATAAACATTAAATACAACAAATGAGGTAAATTTGAAAACAGTAAATTTAAACCTTGTCACTTCCTTAGAAGGGACAGTTTCGTTCACAGAAGCTCCCATTTGTAAGGAAACAGATTTTGGCATCAAAACTAGCAGACTTTGATTGAGTCCAGAAGGCAGCAACGGATGGAGTGAATACTGAACTGTGGGGTCAGAACCAACTTGGGAAACCCCTAAACCCACTGAACTCAAAGAAGAAAGGGATAATGGTGGGGGAGTAGGTCTGTCACCTGAACTAAGAGAGGCACCTGACTCAGGGCTAGGAGGGTGAGTTACTGCAGCAGCTTGTTTTGTAATCAGATGTTTATCGATAGACCCAATCATAGCAGATCATCCAGAGGCTACATGCTTTGTTTTTGTCTTCCATTTATCCATATTCTAAAGGAACCTGGGGTCCAGCAGCAAAAACAACTCCTCCTGGCTCCTAGAGGGTTCCAAAGGGACTCCAAAGAGACCTGGCATGCCCCTTTGGGCATACACCTGTGACCGTGCACCACAGAGCAAGGCATGCTGTTATATATAGCTGATGGCCCCTCCTAGATGACATCACAGGGGCCACCCATGTATTGCTGATAGTAAGATAGTAGGTGACGGCAGATAAAAACCCTGTACGGTCCATCCAGTCTGCCCAACAAGATAAACTCATTATATAAGGTATGATGTGATACTTCATATGTATAACTGGTCTTGATTTGTCCTTGCCATTTTCAGGGCATAGACCGTAAAAGTCTGCCTGGCACTGTCCTTTTTCTAAAACTTCTGAAGTTGTCATCGAAGCCCCTGAAAAGCTCCACTTCAAGCCATCCAAATCTGTTCAGCCACGATCAGGGCACAGACCATAGAAGTTTGTCCAGCACTAGCCTTGTTCTCCAACTTCTGAAGCTGAATCTGTCCAGCCACGATCAGGGCACAGACCATAGAAATCTGTCCAGTACCGTCTTTGCTTCCCAATTACCGGTATTGCCACCTAATCTTTGGATCCATTGATCCTAAACAGGACTTTGTGTTTATCCCATGCATCTTTGAGTTCCATTGCTGTTTTCATCTCCATCACCTCCCACAGGAGGGCATTCCAGGTCTCTACCACCCTCTCCATGAAAAAATACTTCTTGACATTCTCCGAGGACAAGCAAGCTGATTATTGTCACAATTGGGTTGTCATCCACAATGGCCCAGGAGACCAGCAAAAACTAAAAAGCAAGCAAAGAAGTCTCTCAAATGCTCCGTCGTGCGGGAGAGCGCACTGCGCATGCGCGTACGGCTTCCTGCCCGCGACACGAGCGTGAGTCCCCCAGTTTCCTTTTCTCTGCATCTTGAGTGACACGTCTTTTTTCTTGTGCTCAATTTTCGCCCAGGAGACTTAGGCTAGCGTTCACCGCGTTCCCTTTTTTTGTTTTTTCTTTTTCGGTACTTGTTTCCTTCAAATATACAAAAAAAAAAAGTTAGTTACCCTTATTTTCTTAGTTTTTTTCACCTATTTAAGTTTCCTTCTTTTTCCATTGCAGCTGCCTTTTAGGCAGCTCGGCCGGGTTTTCTTTTCTTTGTTTGTGCCTTTTTATTTGGCACTATCGACTCCTTTAATTTCGCAGCCGCCGTTTTTCCGTCCATGTCATCGAGGACTCCCAGCAGCTTCAAGCGTTGTACTCGCAACCGGACCATCTCGGGTACCGACCCCCATGCGTGGTGTCTCCAGTGCCTTGGGGCCGATCATCTGCCAGCTGCCTGTAAGCTGTGTCTTTTGATGAAGAAATGGACCCAAGTGGCTCGGGAGGCTCAACATGAAAAACTTTTTGCTGATTGGTCTGGTCCTTCGACGTTGGCATCGACATCAGTACCGAAGTTGGCGGCGTCGACGTCAAGGGAAGCATCGAGTTCAAGAGCGCAGGTAATGGCTGTCGAACGACCACATCGTGCTGGGAGCAGCGAGGCATCGAGTGGGTCTCCACCTGTCTCGAGGCCTACTACTATGCAGGCCTCCCAGGACCGTCCTTCGTTGGACACGGCCCCGAGGAGGCGTGAGGATTCCACGTCCTGCTCATCGATACCGAGGAGCCTCAATGATGGGCATTGAGCAAAGGCTAAGAAGCACCGTCATCGTTCTCCTTCCAGACATGGTACCGAGAGCTCTGGGGAGCCGAGGGATTCGGCACCCGAGAAGCATCGGCGCCATCCTCTCACCCTCTATACAGGAGGTGCCGATGCGTTGGTCTTCAGACAACTTGGTACTGGCTCTCGAGCCCCCTCAGATTCTGCCACCGGCTCCTACACCGGCCCCGCAGCCTTTTCCGATGGAGGCTCTCGATGAGCACATCAGGGTCCTTCTTCCAGAGCTTCTGGATGGATTGCTGCGCTAGTCTGTGTCGGTGTCAGGGGTGCTTGCGCCTCCTGCATTGACTGTGGAAGCGGCATCTGGGCCTTCACCTGTGGTGAGGTCCCTGTCCTCGGTGCCGCTTGCGGCATTGGTGTCAGTTGCCACCCGGGTCGATTCGACGTCGGCGGAGGAAGCTTCGCTGCAGTCCAGGCAGGGGTCGACTTCTCGAGACAGGCTCGGGTTCAGGCTGCTCTTAGAGAGCTTTTGTCTGACACCGATGATGAGTGCTCGTGGGAAGAAGAGGAAGATCCCAGATACTTTTTGGAGGAAGAGTCATGTGGGGTCCACTCTGATCCTACTCCGCCAGTTGAAAGAAGGTTGTCTCCACCTGAAAGTCTTTCTTTTCCCTGTTTCGTTTGGGAAATGTCTAAGGACATTCCTTTCCCTATGAAGGTTGTGGATTAGCCCAGGGCTGAGATGCTCAAGGTCTTGGACTACTACCCTTCTCCGCCCACAGAGGTTGCAACAGCCCCCTTACATAACACACTCAAGGAAGTTCTTATGCGAAACTGGTCGTTCCCTCTATCTAATCCAGTGGTCCCCAAAAAAGCTGAGTCCCAGTACAGAGTCCATGGAGAACCAGTAATGGTGAAGGCCCAACTACCTCATGATTCCATGCTGGTGGACTCTGCTCTCAGAAGAGCCAAGAGTACTAGAGACTATGCCTCAGTGCCCCCAGGCAGAGAGTCTAGGACCTTGGATTCTTTTGGGAGGAAAACGTATCAGGCCGCTATGCTCGCCGCCAAGATCCAAACTTACCAGCTGTACACGAGCATCCACTTGTGGAACTTGGTGAGGCAACTGTCCAATTTGGTCGAAGCACTTTCTCCGGAGTTCGCTGAACCTTTTCACCAGGTGGTCAGGCAGCAGAAGGTGTGTCACAAATTCCTGGCCAGGGGTACTTATGACACTTTTGATGTGGCATCCTGAGTAGCTGCTCAAGGTATAGTGATGCGCAGACTCTCTTGGCTGCGTGTCTCTGACCTGGATCATAAGACCCAGCAGCGAATGGTGGATGTTCCTTGTCGGGGGGATAATCTTTTTGGAGAAAAAGTAGAGGACATGGTCGATCAGATCAAGAAGCACCATGATGCTATGGATTCTCTCTCCTGCCGGGCGACTTTTGCTACCGCCTCCTAATCTAGGAGGTTTTTTGGAGGGAGGAGGGGTGCTCCCTGTTCCTACAATAGGCGTAGGTACACTCCTGCTTCTCGGCAGCCTGTTCAGGCTCAGTCCCAGCACGCTCGTTCCCGTCAAAGGCATGCAACTAAGGCCCCTGCGGCTCCCCATCAAAAGCAAGGGACGGGCTTTTGTTTGGCTCCAGTGCAGCATAGCCTCAGAAAAAGTGTCTGTGCCGGACGATTTGCCGGTCGGGGGGAGGTTGATATTTTTTCACCAAAGGTGGCCTCTTATAACCTCCGACAAGTGGGTTCTTCAAATAGTCCGGTTAGGATACACTCTCAATCTGGTATCCATGCCTCCAAATTGTCTGCCGGGAGCTCAGTCCTTCAGCTCCCAGCACAAGCAGGTACTTGCAGAGGAACTCTCCGCCCTTCTAAAGGCCAATGCAGTCGAACCTGTTCCACCAGGGGAAGAAGGGCTGGGATTCTATTCCAGGTACTTCCTTGTACAAAAGAAAACAGTGGGGATGCGTCCCATCCTAGACCTAAGGGCTCTGAACAAATTTCTGGTTCGAGAAAAGTTTAGGATGGTTTCCCTGGGCACTCTTCTCCCCATGATTCAGGAGAACGATTGGCTATGCTCTCTGGACTTAAGGATGCCTATACTCACATCTCGATACTTTCAGCTCACAGGAAGTATCTTTGATTTCTGTTGGGAACTCGGCACTTTCAGTACTGTGTGCTGCCCTTTGGCCTCACATCTGCGGCCAGGGTCTTCACAAAGTGCCTGGAAGTTGCAGCATTGCTACGCAGACTGGGATTGCATGTCTTCTCTTATCTCGACGATTGGCTGGTGAAGAGCACCTCGGAGGCAGGCGCTCTACAGTCCATGTGGATGACTATTCAAGTGCTAGAGCTACTGGGGTTTGTAATCAATTATCCTAAGTCCCACCTTGTTCTGGTTCAGAAATTGGAGTTCATTGGAGCTCTGTTGGGCACACGGATGTCTTGAGAATATCTCCCCCAGGCAAGGGCAGACAATCTCTTGGCCCTAGTCTCTTTAGCTCGAGCGTCTCAACAGATCACAGCTCAGCAGATGTTGAGACTTCTAGGACACATGGCTTCCACAGGTCATGTGACTCCCATGGCACGACTACATATGAGATCAGCTCAATGGACCCTAGCTTCCCAGTGGTGCCAGGCCACAGGGGATCTAGTGAATGTGATCCATCTCTCCACCGACTTTTGCAGTTCCGTTCAGTGGTGTACCATTCGATCCAATCTGACCTTGGGACGTCCAGCAGCAGATGAATCCCATTAACTGATGGGTTGTATCCGCCTACTAGCAGGTGGAGATAGAGAACACTGAAAAACCATAGTGCCTCTTGGACGGTTAGCCCCAACTGCCTTCAGTATTTCTCTATTTCCCAGCAGGTGTGGACGTAGCTTGATCAGCTCCTGGATTTCAGACTGCCTGGGGTGGCTCCTGTGCTTTGCCTGTTGAGCAGGGGTGTTGTGGCTGGTGGTGCCCACTTTAAAAGCATATAGGTTCGCCCTTTCCCTGCCTTGCCCATTCCCCCCGCCTCCCTCTGTTGCTGCCTACCTCCAACTTTCCTCACAGCGTTTAAAAAAAAAAAAAGCGCACTTTTACTGCGTGGCTGTTTTTAGGCTTTTTCCAGAGATTCTGGTTCTGTGCAGCTTGACCGGAGCTCGTTGACTCGGTCTTCTGAGGTGAGAATAGTGCCCAGCTCCTCCGGGGAGATCCCGCGGACGTCGTTCCGAATGGGGTAAGTTTTGGCGCAAAGCCGCCATTTTATTACTATATTTCCGTCCAGTCGGGCGATGGCTGCTGAGGGAGTTAAGCGCTGCTCCCGTTGTGGTAAATGCAGATCAGCAGCGGGGCTGTGTAAAACGTGCTCCTTAGACGTTCACGCTAGTATGAGCATGGCGAGCGATGTTTCTTCCCGCTCGATGGAGCTGGCAGCGGGCGCCATTTTGGAAGCGCCGCATGTCTCGACCCTCGCGGTTGCGGAGGAGTCTGAGTGCAGGGGGACACCTCGTTTAGAGGCTGCCAGAGGAGCTCCTACATCCGTTTCTCCTAATTCGGAGGCAGAGGGCCAGGGTGAGTTTTTCTCCCCTGAGTTTGTGCTTTTAATGCATAAGGCATTCATGCTGAAAAGAGTTCTGCCGCAGGTGTCTGACACTGCGTTGCATCCTGGCTTCCCTCCGGGGGTTGAGGCCACGGGGATGGCTTCAGATGTTATTTCCTCCCCCGAGCATTGGAAACATGCTAAACATAGACGAGTAAATTCCCCGTCTGAAAGTGGCGCATATCCCCCCCCCCCCTCCTGTGGTCAGGCTGTGGGGAGTCTGAGGGGTCTGGCAGGCCTTCAGGGACGGATGATCCAGAGGAGGGTGTCTGTTTGCCACTGGATTTGGATGATCCCAATGCGGTCTGGATTTTCCACCACGACAAGCTGCCAGCTCTTATTTCTGATGCCTTGCAGGCCCTCTCGATTGATGATCCTGCTGAAGGCGAGGCCTCCTCTGTTAGTCTTAGGATAGCAAGTACTAAGAAGCCTACTCGGGCCTTTCCGGTGCATGACTCCATCCAAGAGCTTATTTCTGCTCAATGGTCTGACCCTGATGAGCCGTTGAAAGTGGCCAGGGCTATGGATCAGCTTTACCCTCTGCGTGAGGAGCACTTGGCCCCTTTGGGGATGCCTAAAGTGGATGCATTGGTCACGGCGGTGACAAAAAGACCACTCTCCCAGTAGAGGGAGGAGTCGCTTTTGAAAGACATGCAGGACCGGCGGCTGGAGTCTGCGCTGAAACTGTCCTTTGAAATTGCGGGCCTTGCCTTGAGGGCATCTATTTGCAGTTCCTATGCAGCCCGGGCATGTCTTTCCTGGCTACAGCAGGCAGTGGAACAGCCTGCCGATGGTGCAGGGCCCCTTTCTGAAGTTGCCCCACGGATGGAGTCGGCCCTGTCATTTTTGGCTGACGCCCTTTATGATCTGGTCAGAGCTTCGGCTAAACAGATGTCTCTGGCGGTTTCTGCCCACCACCTTCTTTGGCTGCGGCATTGGGTGGCTGACATGGCCTCTAAGCAAAGGCTGGTGAGGCTACCCTTTCGGGGCCTCCTGTTATTTGGAGAGGAATTGGAGAAGATTGTGAAAGACCTGGGGGACGCTAAACCCCAGCGGTTACCTGAGGATAGGCCGAGGCTTTCTTCCAAAGGTTCTGTGTTTCCCTCTTCCAGACCTCGCTTCCGTGAAGCTCGCAGGTATCGCCCGGGGCACTCTGCTGGGTTTTCTCAATGTACCCGTTTTCAGCAGAGGAACCCCTTTCGCTCGGACAAACGTTCTGCAGTGGCCGGGTCAAGGCCAGGAGTTAAGGGGCGTCCTCCACAATGATGGGATGCTGGTCCACTCCTCCATGCCTGCAATAGGAGGACGTCTTTCCCTCTTTCTAGAGGAGTGGACCAAGATTACCTCTGATCAGTGGGTCCTGGACCTGATCAGAGAAGGTTACTGACTGTAATTCGGTGCCCCGGTGAGAGACGTGTTTGTGGAGTCCTGATGCGGCACTGCCGTAAAACAGGCGGCGGTAGAGGAGACCTTACAAGTCTTGCTGCACCTCGGAGCGGTGGTCCCGGTGCCTCCCACCGAACGCGGCTACGGCCACGATTCCATTAATTTTGTCATGCCTCGAAAAGGCGGGTCTTTCAGACCGATCCTTGAGTTACGAAGAGTCAACGAGGCCCTCACAGTACGACACATTCGCATGGAAACCCTGCACTCTGTCATTGCGGCGGTTCAGCCAGGAGAGTTTCTCACATCTCTGGACCTAAAAGAAGCATATTTGCACATCCCTATCTGGCCTCCACACCAGCAGTTCCTCCGCTTTGCGATGTTGGGAAAACATTTCCAGTTTTGGGCCTTGCCCTTCGGCCTAGCCACAGCTCCCTGTACTTTCTCTAAGATAATAGTGGTCATAGCTGCCTGCCTCAGGTGAGAGGGTATCAGAGTTCACCCTTATCTCGACGAATGGCTCATCAGAGCGGATTCGGCAACCAAGAGTCGTCTTGCCACAACCAGAGTGGTGGCAGTCCTGCAGGCGCTAGGCTGGGTGGTCAATATACCCAAAAGTCACCTGACCCCCTCTCAGTCTCTCGAGTATTTGGGGGTCCAGTTCAACACAGCATTGGGGTTTGTCCTTCTCCCCGACCAAAGGCGGTGCAAGCTTCAGAATCACGTCCGTCTGCTCCTGCGGATGCCTCACCTGCGAGCTTGGGACTTTGTCCAGCTGCTGGGGTCGATGACGGCCACTTTGGAGGTGGTGCCTTGGGTGAGAGCACATATGAGGCCTCTGCAGATTGCCCTGCTTCAACAATGGTCTCCGATGTCCCAGGAATATCAACGCAGACTAACGTTGCTCCCTGCTACCCAGCTCAGTATGGAGTGGTGGCTCTCCGACAGGATGCTGGGCCAAGGAATGCCTCTTGTGCTTCCTTCTTGGTGCGTGGTGATAACAGATGCCAGCCTTCTAGGCTGGGGAGCGCATTGCCAGGGAAGCTATGCTCAGGGTCCTTGGACACCCGTGGAAGCGGGGTGGTCCATCAATTGCTTGGAACTGAGAGCGATATTCCAGGCTCTTATGGCCTTTCAAAGACTCTGAAGAGGCTTGCTGTCCGGGTTCTGTCAGGGAACATGACAGCGGTGGCATACATAAATCATCAGGGAGGCACTCAGTGCAGGGCCCTGGCCGCGGAGGCCGCTGAGATTTGCCACTGGGCCGAGCTACTCCTGCAGCTTCTGTCGGCAGCTCACATAGCAGGTCAGAGCAACGTGCAAGCTGATTTTCTCAGCAGGCATCAAATCGACCCGGCGGAATGGGTACTGGCAGAAGAAGTTTTTCTTCAGATTTGTGCCAAAT
Organism: Microcaecilia unicolor; assembly: GCF_901765095.1. NCBI lineage: Eukaryota > Metazoa > Chordata > Amphibia > Gymnophiona > Siphonopidae > Microcaecilia > Microcaecilia unicolor. The sequence continues at coordinate 335,493,382 of NC_044032.1, forward strand.
GGAGGACTCCCGGAATGGATCTATTTATTTATTTATTTGTTACATTTGTATCTCACATTTTCCCACCTATTTGCAGGCTCAATGTGGCTTACATAGTACCGTAGAGGCGATCGCCAGTATCGGTATGAACAAATACAGAGTGAGGTTGTGGTAGAGTAAAGTTCATGCGTGATAGACGGATTGAGGAATCATAAGGAGGAGGAGTTAAGTTATGTCCAGTACGAGCTTTGGTTTTGTTGTGTTGCAGGGTTTGGTATTTAAGTTGGATCGTTAGCGTATGCCTTTTTTGAACAGGTTAGTTTTTAGTAGTTTCCGGAAGTTTAGGTGGTCATATGTTCTTTTCACTGCGCTTGGTAATGCGTTCCATAATTGTGTGCTTATATAGGAGAAGCTGGATGCATAGGTTGATTGTTAAGGAAACTGCTGGTAAATATTTCCCTCTGTTCCTCCTTGTTTCCTGTGATACCACAGTGCTGTTTCTAAAGTTGAGAATGGTCTGTTATTTTTCTCCTAAAAGAAGGATAAAGAAAAGGAAAAGGGTGGCAGTGGTGGTCAGGTGAACGTACAGAAACTGGAGATATGTGAGCAAGAGGCCCTGAAAATCTATATTTTCTCTCCCCCCCCAGTGGTAAAATTCCCCACATCTGTAGCTAAATTGGCTCTCTGTGAAGGTGCTTCTCCTTTGGCTTTACACATAGACCAATCATTGTGCAAACTCTTTTACAAAAACATTGTTAGCTGTCAGAGGGTATCTAATGGCGTCAAGTGCAAATGCCAAAGTACCTCGCTTTTTTAGCAGAAGGAGAGATTCTCACTCGGCGGGGTTGGATGCTCTGGCTCAACCCTGGCCTTCGCAGCTCCTGTATGTGTTCCCTCCTTTGCCCTTGATAGGGCAAGTCCTGCTGCGGATTCGACAGCACCAAGGTCTGGTAATTCTCATCACTCCAGATTGGCCAAGGTGTCCGTGGTATGCGGGGTCTCCATCGGATGTTGGTGGACGCTCCGGTGCATTTGCCCTTGTGCCGAAACTGTTGGTTCAGGGTCCGGTGTCTATGGAGGATCCCTGCCGATTTGGTCTTAAGGCCTGGTTATTGAGAGGGCGCAATTGAGAGACAAGGGCTACTCTTAAGAAGGTCATCTTCACTCTCTTGCAGGCCCGCAAGCAGTCCACCTCTGCAGCTTATGCTCGGATCTGGCTCAAATTTGAGGCGTGGGGTGTTCCAAAGGCGATCATACCCACATGGGCTACAGTCTCGACAGTGCTAGACTTTTTGCAGGAGGGCTTACAAAAAGGCCTAGCTTACAATTCCCTGCGGGTGCAAGTGGCAGCATTATCATGCTGTCGAGGAAAAGTTGCTGGCTTGTCCCTTGCTGCTCATCCGGACATTGCCCGATTACTCAGAGGGCTGCTTAGGCTCCGTCCTCCCGTCCGGTTGCCCTGTCCGCCCTGTAACCTGGGGCTGGTGTTGAAGGCCCTTCAGTGTTCGCCCTTCGAGCCGCTTAAGCGAGCTTCGGAGAAGGATGTGACTCTCAAGACAGTCTTTTTGGGTGGCCATTACATCGACTAGACGCATGTCTGAGCTGCAGGCGCTGTCCTGTTGGGACTCTTTTCTGCAATTCTCAGAGTCCGGAGTAACGGTATGTACAGTGCCTTTCTTCCTGCCTAAGGTGGTTTCAGCGTTTCACCTGAACCAGCCCATTTTTCTTCCTTCCTTTTCTAGGGAAGAGTTCCCGGACTCCTCTGGGGAGTTACATCTTCTGGATGTCCACAGGGCGCTGTTGTAGTATCTACAGATGTCAAATGACTTCAGGACTTCTGATCGCCTTTTTGTCAGGTCCTTGGCATGGAGGCCCGGCGTCTAAGGCCACTATAGCCCGTTGGCTCAAGGAAGTCATTTTTTTCTGTGTATCTGCTTTCAGGTTGGTCTCCGCCTGAAGCATTTAAGGCGCATTCCACAAGAGTGATTTCCTCCTCTTGGGCTGAAATGGGTGCACTCTCTCTTCAAGACATCTGTAGTGCGGCTACTTGGGCTTCTCAGCTCTCATTTGTCTGGCATTTTAGGCTAGATGTTGCAGCGAAGCAGGACGCTATTTTGGAGCACAAGTGCTTGCTCGCAGTGTGGCCTGTTCCCACCCTAAGTAGGGATTACTTTTGTACATCCCATCAGTTAATGGATTCATCTGCTGCTCATGACAAGGAAGGGAAAATTAGGTTCTTACCTTGGTAATTTTCTTTCCTTTAGTCACAGCAGATGAATCCATGATCCCTCCCTGTCTGACTTGTTTTTTGTTCAGATCTTTCATGCAGATATAGATCTCATTGGGAGAAGTTGGATACCATTTCTCAGAATTTCTACATGATGTTCTACTACAGGAGGTTGAGATCGTCCCTCCTTTGTATGGTTATTGCTCCTGTTCTGGGGCGTTTGTTCGCTGTGAGGAAAGTTTATGTTATTATACCTTTATGGTTCACTCTTCTTTGGAAATCTCAAATACTGAAGGCAGTTGGGGCTAGCCGTCCAAGAGGCACTATGGTTTTTCAGTGTTCTCTATCTCCACCTGCTGGTAGGTGGATACAACCCATCAGTTAATTGATTCATCTGCTGTGACTAAAGGAAAGAAAATAACCAAGGTAAGAACCTAATTTTTCCTTCTCCTTTCCTCCAGGGTATACATGTTCAGGTTTGATATTCTTTTTCTTTTTTTAAAACATATTTTATTGAAAATTTTGTTATTTTTACATTCCACTGGAAACATCATTGCACATATTGTCTCCTCAGGGTTAACAAACAACCTCATTGTAACACTTATTTTAACATTCAAATACTATAGATAACCCTTATCACATCTATTCCCTAATTCCCATCTCCCTTCCCTCCCTCCCCTGAAATTCCCCTCAGCTTGGTAACCAGATTCTCTCTCTTTTCTCTTCGTATGGGCTCCATACTTTTTGGAACATCCCCAGTGAGCCCTTTTTCATTGCAGTCAGTTTTGTCATTTGATATATATATTCTACTTTATACCCCACTCTCCGCAGGAGGGGGGCCTCCAGTGATCTCCAGGCTCTCGCCAGTTGCATCTTGGCCGCAGCAAATATTATAATTGCTAGTTTATGTTCCTGTACCTTCGTTTTTTTTTGGGTGGGCATGTAGCAGGCAATATTCTATTTGTCGTGTATATCCCCCTGTGCCCAAGTCATTAACTACTTTAATTATCTGCTCCCAGAATGTACAGATCTTGGGGCACTCCCACCAGATGTGTAGGAAAGTTCCCTGGCCTCCACAATTACGCCAGCAGTTCTTAGACATCTTCGGGTATATCTTATGTAGGCGTACTGGTGTATAGTACCACCAGAATAATATCTTATATCCATTTTCAATCACCTGTTGAGTAATTGACGTGTGCAATAAGAATCTAAAACTGTCCGCCCACCATTTTATGGAGAAGTTTTTTTTCATAGCTTTCTCCCATCTGTCTGTATAGAATGTTAACGGGGAGGACAAGAGTAAAAGAGCTTTGTAAAGTCTAGTTATACATCCCTTCCCTCCCCCCTCTCTTAACGCCCGTTCTAAACCCGTCTCAGTTAGTTCTAATTCATCTCTAGCTTTCCTCTGAATGTAGTTCCTTACACAGTGATAATATACAAGATCCCTGTCAGACAGATCATATTCTTCTTTTACTATCTCAAAATCTTTTACCGTATTCTCCTCCCATAATTGCCCCAGCTTATATAGACCTTTTCTGGCCCACAGCTGGTAAGCTTTTTCTTCCTTCCCCAGAGGGAAGCCAGGAGCTTCACTTATAGCCGTTTGCAGAAAGTATTGTCGTTCAGGAAACACTTTATTTCTGATTTGAAGCCATGTAGTAAGTAGGTGGGCCATTCCCACTGGCAGACTGCGACTTGCTGCCAGTATCTGTTGCTTTGGTCCCCACAATATATTACCTAAAAATTTCGTGCCCATCCATGCTCTTTCCCAGTGGAGCCATTTTTTATTGTTACCGGGCTGCCATTCGGCCAAGATTTTCAACTGGGCTGCCTGATAATATAGGTAGAAATCAGGGACTCCCATCCCCCCTGACGTTGATGGATGGTGCATTGCCCTCCTACGTACCCGCGGAGGTTTCCTTTTCCAAATATATGCAAATATTTTCCTATTTAATCGCTGAAAGAAGGTGTGTGGTATAGGTATCGGGAGGGCCGTAAACATATACAGTAGCTTGGGCAGTATGATCATTTTTATTGCATTGATTCTACCCGACCATGATATTGTCATAGCTTCCCATCTATCTAGTTCCAAAATAGTTCTTTAACCTTAGAGGGATAGTTTGTTTGATAAAGCTGGTCAATTTTCCCTGTTATCTGGATACCCAAATACTTGATAGAATTTGTGCCCATATAATGGGTATCTTTGCTGTATCTCTTGAATTTCTCTCTGGCCTACTGATAGATTTAATATCTCAGATTTTGCCATATTGATCTTAAATCCTGACATTTTCCCCATATTGTGTAATTACTGGCATCAATTTCTGCAATGAGCGGACCGGGTCAGTGATAGTCAATAGAATATCATCCGCGAAAAGCATTATCTTATGTTCACGTGTACCCCTAACCACTCCTCTAATGCCTGTGTGCTCTCTGATAATTCTGGCCAAAGGCTCTATTGTTAAAGCGAACAATAAAGGGGAGAGGGCGCATCCCTGTCTCGTGCCTCTGTAGAGGTTGCACCGGATTGGATAACCCATCATTAATTTTTAGTAGAGCTAAGGGTTTATCATATATAAATGCCTTATCCAGTTATCAAATCTCTCCTCCCATATTCATCTTCAATAACAGGGACTGCAGGAAGGCCCAATCCACACGGTCAAAGGCCTTCTCTGCATCTATCGACAGCAAAAGTGCCGGTCTCCCTTCTTTCTCAATTTGTTGGATCACATGTATTAGGGTTCGTATATTGTCACTGCCTTGGCGTCCCTCAATGAACCCTACTTGGTCGCAGTGAATTAGGCGAGGCATCAGCCCTCTCATTCTATTGGCCAAAATTTTGGTGAAAATTTATAGTCATTGTTTAGTAAGGATATAGGCCTATATGATTCACACTGTTGCGGATCCTTCCCTGGCTTCAAGATCAACACTACCTCCGCCACTCTCCAAGAGTATGGCAATGAGCATTCCTCGTCAAAGGATCTAATCGCTTTTAATAGCAGGGGGGCCAGCCACTTCCTAAACATCTTGTAAAATCTTATTGGGAAGCCATCTGGGCCTGGTGCCTTATGTGCAGGCATCCCATCTATCGCTTCCTCCACTTCTTTTATTGATATTGACGCTGAAATGCCCTCTCGATCCTGCACTGAGATTTCCTGCATATCTAGATCCTTTATATATTCTTCCTGCTCTTCCCTACTTGCTGTTTGTTCTTTTCCATATAGTTGGCCATAGTATTCCCAGAAGGCTTTTTGTATATCCTCTGAGGAGGATTGTATCTCCCCTCTTGCAGATTTTATAGCAGCTATGGAATTACGCTGCGCTCGTTTTTGTAGTTTACGAGCTAATAGTCTGCTTGCCTTATTCCCAAATTCAAAGTGCTCTTGTTGAGCTGCCTGTAACTGGATTGCTATATCAGCTAGCTGTTGTTCATTTAGTTTCCTACGTATTTGTTGTATCTCCCCTTCCCGCTTGCTGTCCGTAGGATCTGCTTTATGCTTTTTTTCCAACTTATCTAACTGCTGACGTAGGGTGGCCTCTGTTTTCTTCTTCTCCTTATCTATATGGGACTGCAAGGCAATGATATGGCCCCGTACTACTGCTTTCATACCTTCCCATACATTCACAGAACGAGCTTCTCCATTATCATTTAACATAATATATTCCTCAATATATTTTCCTATTGCTTGTGCATGTTGGGGATCTAGTAAGATGGCTTCATTCATACGCCAATTCTTATGGCCTCTCTGCTGTTTCAACAAACTGATCTCCACTCTAACCGAGCAATGGTCTGTCCACGAGCAGGGCTCAATCTCCACTTTACTTATTTTACCTCTGAAGGCTTTCTCGCCTAACCAGTAATCTATTCGTGAGTATGTTTTATATTTGGGCGAGAAGTATGTATAGTCCCTTTCGTTCCCATGGATCTCTCTCCAGATGTCCATAAGATCCTCTCGGGCCATCCATTCATCCACCGCTACCCTATCTCTTTGGGCATAACCTGCAGTCTTCCCTGAATTATCTACCTTTGGATTTAGAGTAATATTGAAGTCGCCTCCAATCAATAGAAGGCCCTTGGCTTTTTTCTGAATCATCTCCTCTAATTCCATTATAAATTCTCTTTGATTTTCATTGGGAGCATAGACATTTATCAAAGTATATTGCACATTAAACAGTGTAGCCACAATAATCAAATATCTCCCTCCCGGATCCCTTGTTATTTCTTGCACATTCCATGGGCACGCACTGGAAAACGCTATTAGGACACCTTTATTTTTGGTCTCTGCAATATTAGATGCGTAATATATTGCAGGGTATTTCTTATGTTTGACCAATTTTTCATGTCCCCGCTTCAAGTGCGTCTCCTGGAGAAGTATAACATCCGCTTTCAGACGCACCATTTCTCTGAACATCTGATTGCGTTTCTGTGGAGAATTAAGTCCTCTCACATTCAGCGTTACACAATTAAGAGCCATATTGATTATGTTTATATTGTTCCACATAGCCTCCATTCTCTCTGCCTTCTCAATAGCCCTCTTATTTCGATTGTATTATATCTGGTTACCATTCCCATCTTTTTCCCCCTGCATATTTTCCTCCCCCCCTCCCCCCCAATCCCTTTCAAACATTTTAAGCACCTCTCTCCTTTTAATTATGTAGGTGCTACCCGGGAAGGAAGTGACTTCTCCACACCCTATTGTCCTTGTTTTCAATCTTCAACCCTGACTTATATCTATATACATACTAGGTTGAGACTTAGCACTATAAATCACTTCTCACATTATTCTATATTACTCAGCCTCTTATACCCATCGGTCATTTTATCTGTCACTTCAGCAAACTTAGTTGGCTTTAATTTCCATCATCTGGCCCAGTTTGATTCAGACCTGAGGCTTTCAGGTCAAACGGTTTGCTGATTGTTGTCTCTGTAGCCTGTTACGACCAGCTCGCTGCCATTTTGGCTGGGTGGCTTTTCCTCCCGGAAATCCTCTGCCCTTTCTTGTGTTCGTGGTCATCTCAGCTAGCCCTTCTGGAAAAATGAGCTGTGCCTCCGCCAACGATCGAATCTGTTGTAATTTTCCTTCCTTATAAAATATTAGCGCAAAGGGATGTCTCCATCTATAGCGGCAGGCCCAACTCTCGTAGTTTAGCTGTAACCCGGTTTCAAATCAGCTCTCCGTTTCAGAGTTGCAGCCGCCAGATCTTGATATATCTCTATACGATGAGCATCCCATTTGAAATCTGCAGTTTTGCGGGCTGCTTGTAATATTTTCTCTTTCATCTTATATTCACTGAAGCACCCGATTTATATCTTTGGATATATTTTGTCTTGACGGGCCCATTGCCCTATGTGCCCTTTCCAGTTTAATGTCCTCCGGATTTATCTCAGTTCCATCTGTCGATAATAGGGCGCTGACCATTTTTTGTATCATTAACTCTGCATCTTGGTAGGCGGAGTCTCCGGCAGGCCCCGAAAACGTAAATTGCATCGCCTACCTCGATTTTCCAAATCCTCCATCTTATCGTTAATTGCTGTTGGCCCAGTCTGAGATCGGAGATCTGTAGATCTACTGCTGTCAAAGCCTCCGTTTGATCTTCCATACGCGTTTCGACTTCTTCCACTCTTTGTCCCAATTCCTTATTTCTCCTCTCAAACTGGCTCCCAGGGTCGTAAGTTCCTCACGAACCACTTTTAGGTCGGATCTTATTTCTTGCAGCCAGTCTCGTAGCTCAGGCAGGATTTCTCCCAGTCTGTCCGTTTGCTCTTGGGAGGAGAATAATTCCATCGCCGTGTCTTGTGTGCACGAGGTCTGCGCGGTTCGATCCGCCATCTTTTTTTTCTGCCCCGCATTGGCTTCAAATGCGAACTGGGTAAGATTCACCGCTCCTCCGTTCGCCTGCATCTCTAATATATCGTCCCCCGATTGGGTTATTGCTTTTTCCTTTAATAAGCTATATATCAGCCTCGCTGGGAAAGAGACAAAGTGCTTTTCTTTCGCGGGTGTACTGGAGCCCTTCGTTTAGGCAGCCATTCGGTCCGCTGACGTCACTTCCTTCCCAGGTTTGATATTCTGACCTGGTGCAAGCAAAGTCACTCTCCAAGACCAAGTTCTCCTCTCCATATCTTCTCTGTATTCACTGCTGTCCTCTCCCAAATACCCACAGAACAGGTGGTGATAGATCATGTGTGTTGCAACAGGAACAAAAATGGATTTATCTTTTGAAATCTCTAGAACCCACAGGGTTAAACACATTGACTGAATGATCATCTTTTTTGTAAAGTACACACATTCTTCCATGTTTGAGCAGGAATGTGCATTATTAAGTTTAAACCCCACAGCGCATCATTTATGAGACGTGAATGCTGATTGGTCATTGATTTGGCAGCGTCTTTTCAAAGGAGTGAGTGCCATTTTGTAAACGCAACTGCATTAGAAAAGGTGCAGACCAGGAGAGGTAAGTGTTGTAAGAAAGACTTTCGATTTCAGGAATAAGTATTTTAGCGATATTATGTTTGCATTTTTTTCACTGACTATGTGCTTCACATCTCGTGCTTCCAAAAGTTGTCATTTTTATTCGTGTTGGTTATAGAACTTCAATTACATTTTCTGCTTTTTTGAATAGGATTGATGAAAATTGGAAAGCACATTTATTCACATGAGAAAACACTAGTGAATGGGATCCCATTGGGTCTGATCACACAAGATAAGTGTGCTACCTCATTTGGAAATGCCATTGAGCATGGTAGATTTTATGGATACACTAGTAAAAATGGCCCGTTTCTGGCGCCGATGAAACGGGCGCTAGCGGGCACGGGACTCCCTTCCCCTCCCCTTCCGGTACCTGTTCCGTCGGCCCAGGTAAGAAGAGTCCCCTCTTTCCTCCCGTAGCAGTGGCTTCCTTGCTGCATGGTGTGGGAGTCCGGCTCTCGGCATTTGAAAATGGCCACCGAGAGTTGAAGTCCGCGAGGCAGCTTGAACTCTCGGCGGCCATTTTGAAACGCCGAGAGCCGGACTCCCACACCATGCAGCAAGGAAGCCACCGCTACGGGAGGAAAGAGGGGGCTCTTTCTTTCCTGGGCCGACTGGAACAGGTACCTCTAGACCACCAGGGAGACACGCGTAAGGGGAGGGGAGGTGACAGGGAGGGAGGGAGGTTGGTGAGGTTAAGCGTGTGCTACTGTTGGGCGGGGCTATGTGGCGAAAGGGGCGGGGTTCCTGTGCACGCTCAGCGGCGGCTGGGATTATGCTCCCCGTGCGTAAATTTGTTTTCGTGTTCCGCCCTCGACGTCATCACGTGTGACGCGAGGGCGGGGCATGAAGATGTTGTGGTGGCTTCACCACCATGAAACCACGAACCGGTGTGTGAGTGACGTCAGTGTCCTCAGAACGTTGAGGCTGGCGTTTTATTATAGTAGATATTTTAAAAAGTTCAACAGTATATTTGAATAATATTGAAAAAAAATTAAGTGGATTTGGAGGTTTTTGACGAGTGATGAGTTTGAGTCATAGTAGATGCTTTTTCTCTGAAAACGTGCAAGCACCACAAGCCTTTTGAGGTCTTTTCCTCTAATGTGTGTGATAATTATTTGCAACAGTATATTGAGTGATCCATAGTATGCTATTTTGAGAGTGATCCCATACACTTTATGACAAAGACCACTGACCATTTTAATAGCAACCTTCTGGACCGACTCTATCCTGTTAAGTTTTTTGAAAGTGTAGTCTCCAGATTTGTACTCTGTACCCTAAGGGCCCTGTTTACTAAGCAGTATTATATGCACATTAACAATGTACGTGCCTACAGTATCCCTATAGGCACCTACATGGTTAGCGCTCACACTAAGTGTAGCCGCACTAAAAACATTAATGCACCTGAGTAAACAGGGCCCTAAATGAGGTCTCACTAAAGACTTGTACAGAATCATTCGTTCCTTCCACTATGCACACAAATATCCTCCTAGCTTTTGCCGTCACCTTTTCTACTGTTTGGCTATCTTAGGATCATCACATATGATCACACTCAAGTCTTACTCCTCTTTAGTGCACAAAAGTACTTCACCCCCTAAACAGGGACATAGGTATGAGTGGATCCAGGCCCACCCAATCTCAGCACAGGCTCACCCAGTCTCTGTCAGGTGATCAGATCATCAGTTGGTGCCTGTCTTCTTAGGCATCGGTTACATGGCACAGCTGCAATCAGCCATTTGCAAGCCTCCAGCAGACCTCCTTTCTGCCTTTCGTTGAGACTTGGACATGCTCACTACCGGTGTACCGGTCTGCCTCTGTATCCCCGTGGCTGTTGCAGATATTGCTGGGTTATAAGGAGGTATGTGAGGGAAGGATATGGCTGATGCCAGGGTACAGGGATGGATGTAGACTTATTTCTGGTTGTTTAAGATATGGGATAATGTAACTTTATTTAAAAATGCCAGTGTTTCCATTAAGTGTGTATGTGGTTTATGTTGATGCAAGATAGCTGTTGGGCAGATTATTTAGAAATCCATAATCAAGTTCCACTCTATTTGGAGTATCCCAAGACTTAGCTTTCTGAGACTTGCAGTGCTATAGGAAGCAGTGCTGGTCCGTGGGGAGGGGTTGAAGAGGGAGCAGTACTAGTCTCCATGGCAGGAGGAGAGGGGAAAAAATGACTGCTACAAACTTTTTTTTTAACGCTGCTGTGTGCCACGACACACACGCACCAGTTGATAACAAAGCTCTAAACAGACCCTTAAGAATGGTCTTTCTTACTAGTATGAGGCCTTGATATCATATACTTCCACCCTTCCTCTGGGCCCTGTCCCAGAGGGGAACTCTTTATATAGATTCTAGGCTCTCTGAGCCTCTACTTACAGAGCCCTTGTAGTCTGTTCCTTTTCCCTTGGAATGTATCTTCTTGGTTCTTTGGAAATGCTGATCAGTTAGTTCAGTGGTCTTCACCAATTTTCAAGTCAGGGCCACTTTAGATCCAAATGAATTGAAGGACGGCCACTAAATATTTTCCTATGTGGAGCCACAACACTGTTGACAAAAGGGTGTCAATGGCATCCATCCCCAGCAGCACACTTCATACTTCTCACTGGGGTATCCTCAAGGAGGTGGACATTTCCAAATGTATTCTCTTTGCCTATTGAGAAATGACTTACCCTTCAAATATGGGGCTCTTCCTTCCATCTACTCCCCCTTTCTGTTGTCAGCTTGGGTATAGAGGCAGAAAATAGCATTTAAAAAACCCAGAATTTTTTTTGTTACAGAATGATGATGGGGGCTACCTGAGAGGTCTCCAGGGGCCGCCATTGTTCGCCGGACCTTGCATTGAAAAATACTGAGTTAGTTAAAGTTTGATCTTGTTTTCTGTTCCTCATAAGAACATAAGAATAGCCATACTGGGTCAGACCAATGGTCTGTCTAACCCAGTATCCTGCTTCCAACAGTGGCCAATCCAGGTCACAAGTACCTGGCAGAAACCCAATTAGTAGCAACATTTCCCCATGTCTGTCTCAATAGCAGTCTATGGACTTTTCCTCAAGGATCTTGTTCAAACATTTTTTAAACCCAGATATGCTAACCACCACTACCACATCCTCTGACAACGAGTTCTAGAACTTAACTATTCACTGAGTGAAAAAATATTTTCTCCTGTTTGTTTTAAAAGTATTTCATATAATTCAATGAGTGTCCCCTGGTCTTTGTGCCTTTGAAGGAGCAAAAAATTGATTCACTTTACCCGTTCTCCTCCTCTCAGGATTTTATAGACCTGAAACATATCCCCCTCAGCCGTCTCTTTTCTGTGCCAAAGAGGCATAACCTCTTTAGCCTTTCCTCCTATAGGAGGAATTACATCCTCTTAATTATTTTTGTTGCTCTTCCACTATATATTTTTTTTGAGTTACAGTTGACTCTAAGGTGAGGTCGCTCTATGGAGCGACACAGAGACATTATAATATTCGTGGTCTTATTTTGCATCCCTTTCCTAATAATTCCTAGCATCCTGTTTGCTTTTTTGGCCACCACCACACACTGGGCAGAAGATTTCAGCTTATTGTCTACAATGACACCTGGATATTTTTCTTAGATGCTGACCCCTAAGGTGGACCCTAGCATCAAATAAGTATGATTCGGATTATTCTTTCCAGTGTGCATCACTCTGCATTTGTCCACATTACATTTCATCTGCCATTTGGATTCCCAGTCCTCCATTTCCTAAGGTCTTCAGTTTTTTACAATCTGCATGTGTTTTCACAACCTTGAATAATTTTGTGTCATCTGCAAATGTAATCATCTCACTTGTTCTGATTTCCAGATCATATATAAATATGTTAAATAATACTGACCCCAATACAGATCCCTGTGGCATTCCACTATTCACCCTCCTCCATTGAGAGAAATGGCCTTTTTGTCACGTCTGTGGCCATGCCCACCCTCATACTTACCCTGTTTCTGGGAGTCAGTGGCTGTGCTGGCTTCTGCTTGTCTCTTTGTCTGTCTCTGTCTTAGTTTCTCTCTGGCTCTGTGTGTTGATTGCCCTACTGAACCTCACTTGTGTGGGCTATGCCTCTTCCAAGATGGCTGCCGACTCCCCTATGCCAGTATCCAAGATGGCTCCCGCTGTTCCTTCCTGTGGGCTGACTTCTCTGTGTGTCAAGCCTCTGTTTGGAGGCAAGGAGATTGCTGCAGCTGTGCCTCTGGTGTTGAAAGGCTTTATAATCACTTAGAGCCTGCAGCCTTTGCCTTTCGTCTAAGGGCTCTGGTATGTAGAGTGCTCTGTTCACTGCTACATTGTTTGCTCTGTGTGAGTTGCTAATGTTTGACTTGTTAGCTTGGGCACAGCTTTGATTGTTAGTCTGTATACAGCTTTGCTAGTTCTCCTGTGATTGCTCTGTGTATGTTTCTAGTATATGACTTGTTAGCTTGGGCACGGCTTTCTTGTTAGCTTGTGTACAGTTTCCTAGTCTTCTTGTGTTTAGCCTGCTGGTTTTCCCGTGTGTGTTTTCTTTGCTTCTGGAGCTTCAGCCCTTATTCAGTCTGTTGCCAGCACTCCTTGATACTGAAGCTCCAGCCTCAGCCTTGTTCCTTGACTTGACCATTGCTTTAAACCTGCCTACTGCCGGAACCCGGACATTCCCTGCCTGTCTGCCTTGCTTTCGCCTAGGTGCCTGGGGGCACTCCTGGATCCTCATTCCTGCTGTTCCTGCTTGCAAGTTCCAGTTTTTCCTGTAAGTCCTGCCGGCTGCCTGAACCTGAGGGCTCAACCCTCGGGGAAAGGTGGCTAAGCGTAGGTGAAGCCTAGGTCCAGTGTGTTCCTGTCCAGCGGGTTCCGGTCCCGTGGGTTCCACTCCAGTCCAGCAGGTTTCACTCCTGTATGTTCCAGTCCAGTGGGGCCACTCCAGTGTGTTCCAGTCCAGCGGGCTCCACTCCAGTGCGCACCCGTCCAGTGCATTCCAGTTCCGTGTATTCCTGTGTAGAACTCCAGTCCGGGGTTCCGGTCCAGTCTTGTCTCGTCTCTACCTTGAAGGTGATCTTGCCTGCCACTGCCGCTCCACGGTAGTGGCCCAAGGACTCACGAACCCAGTGCTCCCGGGGAAGAAGCCTGACAGTATGCCAAGGTCCTCGAGAACGCGACACTTTTAAACCTACCCTCTGTTTTCTGTCCAATGACCAGTTCTTAATCCACAGAAGGATACTGCCTCCTATCCCCATGACTTTTTAATTTTCTCAGGAGTTTCTCATAAGGAACTTTGTTGAACGTTTTCTGAAAATCTAGATACACTAGAGATTACATTAAAGAAACTGCAATATTTATTGGGATCCTGCACATTGGGATTAAAGAAACTGCAATATTTATTGGGATTATTTGTTTTAACCCTTTAGTGTCCAATGTTCCCGTTACAAGCCATATAGGAACAGATTGATGGGAACATTGGACACTAATTTTAAAGGAGAAAAAGTGATATTTATTTGGTTATTTGGTTTAAAAAAAGAAAAAGTTAAATTTCTAGCCAAACCTGGAATTTTGTTTCACATTTTCTCAGTGCTTGCCCCTCCCAGAGAACATTTTAGTTGTGGTATTTGGCTGAATCACTATAGGACGTATAGTCCTACCCACTCACCCTCCCCACATCCCACCCAACCCTGGGTTTCTAGTCATATATGGACAACCAGTCATTAACAATAGTCCTGAGCCTCATCATAGTACACCTGTACATACCATCTCCAACCAATCAAAATGATTTTACTCAGTGTAATAATAATAATTGTACTTTAGTTTCAAGGCATACCATCTGGCAGCTTAGGTCTTGTCCCATCTGTCTTCAACTTGCTAGCCTAAAAGAAGAGATAAGCAAACTTAGACAAGAGTTGGGTGCAATTAAAACAGCTTTCACCACTATACAGAATCTTACCAATTTTACCACCCCTGCCTCAAAGAATAAAACAACTCAGGAATAGATGGGTCAGAGTAGGCTCAGGCAGATTAAGACATGTGACACTGAAGCATCTGCCCCCACAACTGCTTCCCTTACATATTTTTTTTTTTTTTTACTGCATTAGAGCATTGTGAGGCAGAAGAAAATAAAACTGAGATGGAACTAGAACCAATGACGATAGCTCAAGAGAAAAGACACTCCTAAAGCACAAATAAAACTCAAAGCAGAAAATTGTTACTGTTAGAGGATTCAGTTATCAGAGGCATTAGCTTTGGAACACAGTTCAAGAGACCCAGCAAAGTAAAATGCCTTCCTGGATCCTTAACTAGCAAGAGTACCAGGGAGATGCTGACTATAATCAGAGAAAGGAGGTAAAGCAGCTTTCAAACTAAAATGGGGGGGGGGGGGGGGGGGGCTGACAGTTGCCCAGGAGTGCATGGTTCATTTTTGTGTATCCTTGAAGGAGAGAGCCCCCCCCCCCCCATCAACTTCTAAGCAGTTTGTTGATGCAAGTAAAAAAACACAATTTTAAGTGTCTTTATACAAATGTTAGAAGCCTAAAAAATAAGACAGGAGAGTTATATAGTTCTAAATGATGAGGTACATATAATAGGCATCTCACACACCTGGTGAAAAGAGGAACAGAGTACAAATTATATCGCAGTGATACAGTGGATCAAATTTGAGGGGGGTTGTGCTATATGTTAAAGAGAGAATTCAGTCAAACAAATAAATATCCTATATGAAACGGATAGCAGTGTGCAGTCATTAGGATAAAATTGCATGTGGAAGGGAAGGAGTATTCTTGTAGGGCGACAATACCATCCACCAGGACAGAATCGTCCGTAATACCTGAAGACTGGAGGATGGTCAATGTAATGCCGATTTTTAAAAGGGTTCCAGGAGTGATCTAAGAAATGACAGACCTGTAAGCGTGACGTCAGTGCCAGATAAAACAGTGGAAACTATTATAACGAATAAAATTGTCATGGTTTAATAAAACAGAATCAGCATGGATTCAGCCAACGGAAGTCTTGCCTCACCAATTAGTTTCATTTTTCTCCAAGAGCAAGCAGGCTGCTTGTTCTTACATATGGGTGGATGTCTGCGCCGGCTCAGGAAACGGAAATTTTTCACCAGCAAAATTTAAAAGTTTTGCCAGAGCCTTCTGGTGTGCAAGTCGTGCACACTGCGCCTGCGTGGACAACTTCCCGTCCGTCGCGTGAGCGTGTCTCCTCAGTTCTTTTTCTTCCGCAACGAGGTAACAGGCTATTTTCCTGTTCTCGTTTTTTGGGCCCAGGAACTAGAGTCTCACAACTTTTGTGTTTTCTTTTCACTTTTTGTCATTTTCTTTAAAAAAAAAATGTATTGCCCATAGTTTCTTTTAGTTTTTTGCCTATTTTTAAGTTTACTTTGTTTACTTTCTTTTTCGACGCGGCCGGGTTTCTCCCTTTTTGTGCCCTTCACTTTTTTGGCATGATCACGTCGTTTGATTTCGCTGAGGCCGTTTTTCCGTCCATGTCATTGAGGACACCCAGCGGCTTCAAGCGTTGTGCTTGGTGCAACCGGACCATCTCAGGTACCGATACCCACGCCTGGTGTATCCAGTGCCTTGTAGTCTGTGTCTTTGTATGAAGAAACGGACTCAAGCGTCTGAAGAAGCCCAATGAGAAAAGCTTTTTTGGGGTTGGTCTGGTCCTTCGACATTGACATCCATACCGAGGTCGACATTGACAGGAGCATCAACGTCGGGAGCAGAGGTAATGGCTGCTGAGAGACAACTTGCTCTGGGAGCAGTGAGTTGTTGAGTGGGTCTCCACCTGTCTCGAGGCCTCCTGTTATGCAGGCCCCCCGGGACCGACCTTTGTTAGACCCGGCCCTGAGGAGACGTGAGGATTCCACGTCCTCATCGGTACCAAGGAGTCTCGATGACGGGCGTTGAGCGAAGGCGAAGAAGCACCGTCCTCGTTCTCCTTCGACGCATGGTACTGGGAGCTCTGGGGTGTCGAGAGAGTCAGCACCCGAGAAGCGTCGGCGCCGAGAGGATCGCTCCCCCTCGATACAGGAGGTGCCGATGCATCGGTCTCCTAGCTGCCCGATGCCTGCTCCCGAGCCTCCACAGATTCTGACACTGCCTGTTCCACCAACCCCACAGCTTTTTCCGATAGCAGCTCTCAACGAGCTGATCCAGGCCTTCTTTCCAGAACTTCTGGAGGGACTGCTACGTCAGTCAGCTTCGGTGTCGGGGTGTTTGCGCCTTCTGTACCATCTGCTGCAGTGGTTTCTGGCCCTTCTCCTGCGCCATCGGTGTTGGCTGCCATCCATGTCGACTCCCCTACGACATCGGTGGAGGGAGCTTCACCACAGTCAGACTGGGCGCCGGCCTCTCAACATCGCCATAGGGGACATCATTCCTCGGCGTCGAGGCAGGTTCAGTGTCGAAGTACCTTGACACAGGTTTTATCCGACACTGAGCAGGAGCGTTCGTGGGAGTCAGAGGAAGATCCCAGGTACTTTTCTTCTGATGAGTCCTTTGGAATTTCCTCTGATCCTTCCCCTCCGCCAGAGAGAAGACTATCTCCACCGGAGAGTCTGTCTTTTTCCTCTTTTGTCTGGGAAATGGCTACGGCTATTCCCTTCCCTGTGGAGGTGGAGGATGAGCCTAGGACTGAGATGCTCAAGGTCCTGGGACTATTCTTCACCACCTAAAGAGGCTGTGACAGTTCCTTTGCATAAGGTACTGAAGGAAGTCCTTATGCGAAACTGGTCGGACCCTCTGTCTGGCCTTGTGGTCCCGAAGAAAAGCTGAATCCCAGTATCGGATCAAACCTGGATTGCTGAGGTCCCAGTTCCCCACAATTCCATGATGGTGGACTCCGCCCTCAAGAGAGCCAGGAGTTTCTAGAGACTATGCTTCGGCGCCCCCAGGCAGAGAGGCTAGAACTCTTGATTCTTTTGGGAGGAGATGTATCAGGCCACTATGCTCGCCGCCAAGATTCAGTCCATACCAGCTCTTCACGGAGTGTGCACTTGTGGGACTCGATACGTCAGCTGTCCAGCTTGGTGATGCACTCCCTACGGAGCTGGCCGCGCCTTTTGCCAGGTGGTCAGGCAGCAGAAGGCATGTCAAAAGTTCCTGACCAGGGGTACATTTGACACTTTTGATGTAGCATCCAGGATACTACAAGGGTATAGCGATGCGCAGACTCTCATGGCTGCTTGTCTCTGACCTGGATCATTCTGTCCAGCAACAAATGGCGGATGTTCCTTGCCGGGGAGACAACCTTTTTGGTGAAAAAGTGGAGGATCTTGTTGATCAGATCAAGAAGCATAATGATGCTATGGATTCTCCTCTCCGACTGGGCACCTTCTGCTACTGCCTCCCTCATCTAGGAGGTATTTTGGGGGGGGGGTGAAGAGGAGTGCTCCCTATTCCTATCTAGGCGTAGGCCACACTCCCTGTTTCTAAGCAGCCTGCCCCAGGCTCAGCCCCAGCGCGCTCGTTCTCGTCAACAGCATGCGTCACAGACCCATACTGCTCCCCAGCAAAAGCAAGGGGCGGGCTTTTGACTGGCTCAGTTAAGCATAGCCTCAATAAAAGTGTCCATACCGGACGACTTGCCGGTCGGGGGGAGGTTGATATTTTTTCACCAAAGGTGGCCTCTCATAACCTCAACCGGTGGGTTCTTCAAATAGTCCCGGTTAGGATTCAACCTCCAATCTGGAATCCAAACCTCCAATTGCCCACCGGGAGGCTCATTCTTACAACTCCCAGCACAAACAGGTACTTGCAGAGGAACTCTCCGCCCTTCTAAAGGCCCATGCGGTCGAACCCGTTCCACCAGGGGAAGAAGGGCTGGGATTCTATTCCAGGTACTTCCTTGTGCAGAAAAAGACAGGGGGGATGCGTCCCATCCTAGTCCTAAGGGACCTGAACAAATTTCTGGTTCGAGAAAAGTTCAGGAATGGTTTCCCTGGGCACCTTCTTCTCATGATTCAGGAGAACGATTGGCTTATGTTTTTCTGGAGTTAAAGAATGGCTTACACACATGCCTCGATACTTCGAGCTCACAGGAAGTATCTTCGGTTTCGGCTGGGAACTCAGTATTTTCAGTACCGTGTATTGCCATTGGTCTGGCGTCTGTGCCCAGAGTGTTTACAATGTGTCTGGAAGTAGTAGCAGCAGCGTCGCTACGCAGACTGGGAGTGCATGTGTTCCCTTATCTAGGATGATTGGCTGGTTGAAGAGCACCTTGAGGCAGCGCTCTACAGTCCATGCGATATGACTATTCAGGTGCTAGAGCTACTGGTTTCGTGATCAATTACTCCAAGTCCCATCTCACCCCAGTACAGAAGTGTGGAAATTCATTAGGCGGAGCTTATCTTCCCACACATGGGTGGACAACCTCCTGTCTCTGGTGTCCCATGGTTCGAGCATCCCAACAGATCATGGCTCGGCAGATGTTGAGACTCTGGGGCATATGGCCTTCCACAGTTCATGGTAACTCCCATGGCACGTCTACATATGAGATCAGCTCAATGGACCTAGCTTCCCAGTGGTACAAGCTGCGGGGGATCTAGAGGTGTAATCCAACTGCCACTGACTTTCGGAATTCCCTTCAGTGGTGGATGATTCGATCCAATCTGACCTTGGGACGTCCATTCCAAATTCCTCAGTCACAAAAAGTGCTGATGATGGATTGCATCCCTCCTGGTGGGGCAGCTCATGTGGATGGGCTTCACACTCAAGGAGCTTGGTCCTTTCAGAAAAAGGTCTTCAGATCAAACTCCTGGAACTGCGAGCGATTTGGACGCTGTAAAGGCTTTCAGAGATCGGCCTGTGCAACCAAATTCATTTTAATTCAGTCAAGACAACAGGTTGCTATGTATTATACCAACAAGCAGAGGGGCACCAGATCTCACCCCTCTGTGTCAGGGAAGCAGTCCCAGATTGTGGCTTTTGGCGCGCCGTCAACGGCATGTTTCTCCAAGCCACTTATCTGGCAGGTGGTAAACAACAGTCTGGCTGACAGACTGAGCAGGATCACGCAAACTCACGAGTGGTCACTGACATGGGAGTAGTCCGCAAGATCTTCCAAGCGTGGGGCACACCCTTGGTGGATCTTTTTGCCACTCAGATCAATCACAAGGTCCCTCAGTTCTGTTCCAGGCTTCAGGCCCACGACAGACTAGCGTCAGATGCCTTTCTCCTACATTGGGGAACAGGCCTTCTGTAGCATATCCTCCCATACCTTCAGTAGGAAGACTTCGCTGAAACTCAAGCAAGACTGCAGAACCATGATCTCTGATTGCGCCCTCTTGGCCCTGCTCAGATCTGGTTCCCTCTTCTTCTGGAGTTGTCCCCCGAAAGACCACGGAGATTGGACTGTTTTCCGACCCTCATCACCCAGAAACGAGGGGTCACTTCTACATCCCAACCTCCAGTCTCTGGCTCTCACGGCTTGGAGTATTGAGAGCTTAGAAGTTTGCCTATTTAGGTCTTTCAGAGGTGTCTCCCGAGCCTTGCTTGCTTCCAGGAATATCCACGAAAAACGTGTTATTCTTTCAAAAGGAGAAGGTTTGCCATCTGGTGTGACAGCAAGGTCCCTAGATCCCTTTTCTTGTCTACACGGAACCTACTTGAATACCTTCTACACTTATCAGAGTCTGGTCTAAAGCACCACTCCGTAAGAGTTCACCTTAGTGCGATTAGTGCTTATCATCACCATATAGAGGGTAAGCCTCTCTGGACAGCCTTTAGTAGTTCGCTTCATGAGGGTTTGCTTTTGTCAAAGCCCCCAGTCAACCCTCCACCAGTGGTCATGGGATCTCAACGTCGTTCTCACCCAGCTGATGAAAGCTCCTTTTGAGCCATTGAATTCCTGCCATCTGAAGTACTTCACCTGGAAGCTGTAGCGATCCGATCTGTGTTCCCCACTCGAGATTAGATGTTTTTTAAGAATACCATTAGAACACGTTTCAAGAGACGCTACAGCGTTCAATACCAAAAATCCACCACTTGAAAAAATGCAATACAAGTGTTTATTAGATCTGATGGTTAAAGGTTACAAGAAACAAAACATCTGAAGTTGAAAGACTTCTATGCAGGCCCTCCGTAGGCCGAAACACAGACTGTGTCGAGTCTTGCCTCATCGAAACATTTTAATTTGTATATGGACTTTTGTCATCTTGTCTATTGATTATCCTTTATTCATTGACCATTAAATATTGTATTATTTTTTATTGGTATTTTACCTGCTGCGTCTTCTTTTGCATTATTATATTTTTAGTCATCAAGGCTGCTTAGATTCCACAGGCCACAGACGTTTGGGTCCTTTCTCTTCTTTCTGCTGTGTTAGTCCACAATACTGAGGCTAGGGTCACATGGCCAGGACTCTTATTGACTCTCTAGAGTCTGAAGTTTCTCAGTCTCCACCTACTGGAAGGCAGGCACAACCCATCAGTCCAACCCGGAGCCGGTCCAGAGGGACTAAAGGAAAGCAAATTAGCAGGTAAGGTCTCATTTCTCCTTTAAAGCTGCTCTCTGTTTTCTATCTTTTAACCAGTTTTTAATCCACAATAGGACACTACCTCCTATCCCATGACTTTCCAATTTCTTCTGGAGTCTTTCATGAGGCACTTTGTCAAACTCCTTTTGAAAATCCAGATACACAATATCAACTGGCTCACCTTTATCTACATGTCTGTTCACCCCTTCAAAGAAATGTAATAGATTGGTGTGGCAAGATTTCCGTTCACTAAATCCATGTTGGCTTTGTCTCCTTAATCTATGCTTTTGAATATGCTCTGTAATTTTGTCCTTTATAATAGTCTCTACTATTTTGCCCAGCACTGACGTCAGGCTCACCGGTCTATAATTGCCCGGATCTCCTCTGGAACCTTTTTTAAATATTGGTGTTATATTGGATACCCTCCAATCTTCTGGTACCATTTTCGTTTTAAAGATAAATTATATATTACTATCAGTAGTTCCACAAGTTCATTTTTCAATTCTATCAGTACTCTGGAATGAATAACCATCCGGTCCAGGAGATTTGCTACTCTTCAGGTTGTCAAATTGCCCCATGACATCCTCCCAGGTTTATAGACAATTTCAATTCAGTTTCTCCAACTCCTCAGCTTTGAATACCATTTCTGGCACCAGTATAGCTCCCAAATCTTCTTGGTGAACACTGAAGCAAAGAATTAATTTAATCTCTCTGCAATGGATTTGTCTTCCCTAATTGCCTCTTTTACCCCTCGGTTACCAAGCGGTTCCAACCATATTCTTTTGCCGGCTTCTTGCCTTTAATATACCTAAAAAAAAATTTTACTATCTGTTTTTGCCCTCCAATGGCAGTGTTTTTTTTCAAAGTCCCTGTTTTCCTTCCTTATCAGCGCTTTGCATTTCACTTGACATTCCTTATGCTGTTTTCTTATTATTTTCAGTCGGTTCCTTCTTCCATTTCTGAAGGATTTTCTTTTAGCCCTAATAGCTTCCTTCACCTCACTTTTTTAACCATGCTAGCTGTCGTTTGGTCTTCCTCCCTCCATTTTAATACACGTAATATATTTGGCCTAGGCTTCCAGAATGGTACTTTTGAACAGCCATCCATGCCTGATGTAAATTATTTCCTGTCTATACTTACTACAAGCCTAATATCAAAATCTGATCATATTAGTTCACTGTTATCAAGTGACCCCAGGGCTCTTTTTGAGGGGTTACTTGGGGGTGACCTGAATACCAGCACCTTTTCCATGTCTACTAAAATTGACCCATGGTCCCCATTTTTTAATGAAAGAGCTCAGGTCTCTACACACCAATTCTGCCTTGTTATAGATTCTGTGACTGGTTGTACGTAGCCTGGCTATTGTGGGGTGGTGCCTCAGTGATCAACCCACCCTGGAAGGTGGCCTTGCATTTGAGTACCGGCACCTTTTTTGCTAGAAAAAACACACTGAGTGGCCCCATCACCATTACCTCCCGCACCAGATCATGCGCTCTACTAAGGACTAGGTCTAGAATTTTTCCTTTTCTCGTCGGCTCCTGTACCAGCTGCTCCATAAAGGAGTCCTTGATTTCGTCAGGGAATTTTACCTCTCTAGCATGCCCTGATGCTACATTTACCCAGTCCATATCGGGATAATTGAAATCACCATTATTATTGTGATGCCCAGTTTGTTAGCCTCCCTAATTTCCGATAGCATTTCTACATCTGTCCTTGCTGGCCTGGTGACAGTAGTACACTCCTATCACTATCCTTTTCCCTTTACACATGGAATTTCAATCCATAGAGATTCCAAGATGTGTTTTGTTTTCTGCAGAATTTTCAATCTATTTGATTCGAAGCCCTCCTTATCATAAAATGCTACCCCTCCACCAGTGCGGTCCACCCTATCACTGCGATATAATTTGTACCCAGGTATGACAGTGTCCCACTGCTTATCCTCCTTCCACCAGGTCTCAGGGATGCCTATTATATCTAATTTTTTATTTAGTGCAATATATTCCAACTCTCCCATATTATTTCTTAGGCTTCTGGCATTCGCATTTAGACATTTCAAACTATGTTTATTGTTCCTATTTACATCATGCTAAGTTCTTGACAATATTAATTTGCAATCTTTTGTCTGATTTTTTATTTAAGGACACAATCTACTATGGTCCTCTTTTCGCAAACCTCACTACCAGTAAAAGTTGTTTAGGATAAGTAACTACCAAAAATACACAATATGATAGTGCATTTTTGACTGTTCTTCTTAGCAGAATATCTTAAGTTCTTTCAAGTTGGTTGGAGATCATATGCAGACTGCATTATTGCCACAGATTTTCAGTCGGATTCAAGGCTGGGCCTTGACTTCATTTCCTGGATCAGCTGGAGCTAGCAGTGCTGCTAGGGTAGCATTCACAACCCCTGGGCAGTGGAGAGTCATGGTTATTACTTATTGGTGACAGATTCCAAGCTCATATTGCTGGGTTCTGTTAGGGTGAGTTTGCATGGCCCTCAATCAATGGCGTAGGTAGGATTGAATGAGCCAAGGGCGGAAACATTGAGATGCCCCCCCCCCCCCCCCCATATCACCATCGCTTCCAAAGGAGTGGGGACTAGGAGAGGGAGGGAGGATGCAGATTTCCGAAAGCTGACATATTACAATTAATAATTTTAAAAATAATAATTTTTTCTACCTTTATTGTCTGCATGTTGCTTTGGTCCTAGTGTCTCTCACCTGTTTTTCTGGGCTGTTTTGTCCTGAACTCTCTCCAGGGTCTCCTTTTTGCATTTTTTCTCCATGTTCCACTTCCATTTTTCTTACATGTCTCTATCTGTCCTGTCCAGTGTCTCCCCTCTGTGTCCCTGTCTCTATTCTCCCTCCAGAACCAGCAATTCTTTTTTGACCGTCCCTTCTCATGGCTGGCTTCTCTATTTTCTCTTCCCTTCTTCCTATGCCCCTGACCTTCCACCCACCTTTTGTATTCTTGCATCTCTCTCTCCTCCCTCCATTGGGGACAGTGTCTCCCCCTCAGCCCTGTCTCTGTCTTGCTCTTTCTTCTCTCCGTTTCCACTCTGCCAGTGTAATATCTGCCTCCTCTATTCCCTGTCCCCCCTATGCTCCATGTCTCTCTCTCCCTTTGCTTAGCTCCGCTACCCCCAGGTCCTGCATCTCTCTCCCTCTCTTCCCCTTCGCCTTTTGTCCAGGTCTCTCTTGCTCTCTCTCTGTATTCTCTCTGCATTCACCCACCCACAAACCCGGCTCCCCCCCCCCCCCCCCCCTTGCTGAGCCTGAAATTGTTGCGGTGGGTCGTGGCAAAGGCAGCACTGAGAGCTACTCTCTGTGCAGCCAAGCCTTTTCTCTGAACATTATGCCTCTCTGGTGCAACTTCCTGTGGGTGGGATACAACAGAAGAAAGGCCCCTCCAGACAGAGCAGCTTTCAACACTGCCTCTGCTGTGACCCATTTCAAGGTTTGGAGGACCAGTGGGGGGATGCGGGTAGACAGATGCCGACCCGTGCAGATGCATGGAGGGAGGAGGAGAGACAGACCCAGGTGCAGTGGGGGGCAGGGAAAGAGGAGAGGAAGGGAAGGTACAATTTCAGGCAGCCCCTACCAGGGTTGCCCTGGGTATTTTGCCAGGCTTGCTCAGTGATAGCGACACTCTTCAGTATGTCGAGCTATTCTATTTTTGGTTTTGTTTTGTGGTTGTCATGATGAAAGTAAGTTTGCTCCTCTGTGCCATATGGCAGATTGAAACAGGTTTTCTCTTGGAGCTGGCAAAAAGGAGGAGTAGGTGAGCTGGCTGTGTCTGCATATCCTTACAGCCTTCTCCGGGGTGACACCCAGGTCCACTCCGATCCACTCAGGGCCTCCGCTCTAGGTGCCAGGTATTTTTCTCTTTACATCTAATCTTCTTCCCAGTTGCTAAAGTACCTCAGTCATTTATGGCCCCTATTCACATTCTCTTCCTAGCCCTGTCCCTTCCTAATCTTTTCCCCCACCCCCTACCTCTCTCTGCTACAGGAACTCACTGCCCATCCATCGACTTCATCACCTCATCTTCTCTCCTACCCTCTTCCTCCCTCTTGGCTTTTAATCTCCGTCTCTTTCTTCCCTCCATTTTGCCTTCCCCATTCCACCTAAATACCTCTCGCCTTCGACGCATTCGTGGCCACACCTCTCCTACTCTCCTCCGCTCTCTTTTACTCCTTCTCTTACTCTCAGCCGGCGTCATCAATCCCAATCCTGGCCCTCCTCACCAACTATTATCCCAACTCTGCAGATCTCACCGCGACCTCTCTAACCTCATCTCTATTCCTCTACTCCCCTCCTCTTCTCTTCTCTGCCCTTCTCTTGCGCTCTATGGAATGCCCGCTCTATCTGTAACAAACTCCCCTATATCCAGGACCTCTTTATCTCGCGTCAACTCCATCTGCTCTCCATAACAGAAACCTGGCTCTGCCCTGATGACTGCTTCAGTCGCAGCCCTCTGCCATGGCGGTTATCTTTTTTCACATACTCCCTCGCCCTGCTGGTCGCGGGGGCGGTGTTGGACTACTTCTCTCTCCCTCCTCCAGATTTCAACCCCTTCTTCCACCTCAATCTCACTGTTTTTCCTCCTTTGAAGTCCACTCTATCCACCTTTTCTCTCCTCTGCCTCTTCGAATAGCGGTCATTTATCGTCCCCCTGATAAGTCCCTTTCATCCTTTCTCATTGACTTTGATGCCTGGCTTGCCTTCTTCCATGATCCTTCCTCCCCCTCTCTCATCCTTGGTGACTTTAATATTCCTGCTAATGATCCTTCCAACTCTTATATTTCCAAGTTACTCGCTTTAACATCCTCCTTTAATCTCCAACTATGCTCCACCTCCCCCACTCATCAAAATGGTCACTGTCTTGATCTCATCTTCTCCTCCAACTGTTTACCCTCTAGTTTCCTTGCCTCTGATCTTCCCCTCTCTGATCACCATCTTATAACTTTCACACTTAAATCTCCTCCCTCCCAGTCCCAGTCCTATCTTAATCTAATTTATCTAGGAATCTTCAGGATATTGACCCTTCATCTCTATCCTCCCATGTTTCAAACCTCCTCTCTACTGTGGCACCATCCACGTCTGTCAACGAGGCTGTTTCTTCTTACAACAATACTCTATCCTCTGCCTTAGACACACTTGCACCTTTGATGACTCGCCCTATAAGGCGTACAAAACCCCAACCTTGGCTGATTTCTAATATCCGCTACCTACGTTCCTGTACCCGCTCTGCCGAACGCCTCTGGCGGAAATCTCTGGCCCTTGCTGATTTCTTACACTTTAAGTTCATGCTGACCTCCTTCCAATCTGCTCTTTTACGCGCCGAACAGGATTATTATATCCAACTGACCAACTCTCTTGGCTCTAACCCTCGACTTCTCTTCACCACATTGAACTCTCTCCTCAAGGTGCCCCCTCCCCCAACTCCCCCTTCATTATATCCTCAGACCCTTGCTGAATTCTTTCACGACAAGGTTCAAAAGATAAACCTTGAATTCTGTACCTCGCCACTAGTCCATTCCCTTCTCTCTCCTTCCCCTCATTCCTTTTCCTCCTTTCCTGAAGTTACTATAGAGGAAACTACACTTCTCCTTTCTTCCTCAAAATGTACCACCTGTTCCCATTCCCACCCACCTTCTTAATGCCATCTCACCTGCTCTTATTCCTTTTATCTGTCACATTCTCAACCTCTCACTTTCCACTGTAACTGTCCCTACTGCCTTTAAACATGCTGTGGTCACACCTCTCCTTAAGAAGCCTTCACTCGACCCTACTTGTCCCTCTAATTACCGACCCATCTCCCTCCTCCCTCCTCCCTTTTCTCTCCAAATTAGTTGAGCGTGCTGTTCACCACCGCTGCCTTGATTTTCTCTCCTCACATGCTATTCTTAACCCACTGCAATCTGGTTTTTGCCCTCTCCACTCAACCGAAACTGCGCTTACTAAAGTCTCCAATGACCTATTACTGGCTAATCCAGAGGTCAATATTCCATTCTCATTCTTCTTGATCTTTCCGCTGCTTTTGACACTGTTGATCACAGCATACTTCTCGATACCCTGTCCCTCACTTGGATTCCAGGGCGCTGTCCTTTCCTGGTTCTCTTCCTACCTCTCCCTCCGCCCTTCAGTGTTCACTCTGGTGGATCCTCTTCTACTTCTATCCCTCTGTCTGTCGGCGTACCTCAGGGTTCTGTTCTTGGTCCCTTCTCTTTTTCTATCTACCTTCTTCCCTTGGTTCATTAATCTCATCCCATGGCTTTTCCTACCATCTCTATGCTGATGACTCCCAATCTACCTTTCTACCCCTGGATATCTCACCTTGCATCCAAACCAAAGTTTCAGCGTGCTTGTCTGACATTGCTGTCTGGATGTCTCAACGCCACCCTGAAATTAAACATGACCAAAACCGAGCTTCTCATTTTTCCCCCCAAACCCACCTCCCCACTCCCCCCGTTTTCTATTTCTGTTGATGGCTCTCTCATTCTCCCTGTCTCCTCAGCTCGAAACCTTGGGGTCATCTTTGACTCTTCTCTCTCCTTCTCTGCTCATATCCAGCAGACCGCCAAGACCTGTCATTTCTTTCTTTACAACATCCGTAAAATCCGCCCCTTTCTTTCCGAGCACTCTACCAAAACCCTCATCCACACTCTTGTCACCTCTCGTTTAGACTACTGCAATCTGCTTCTTGCTGGCCTCCCACTTAGTCACCTCTCCCCTCTCCAATCGGTTCAAAACTCTGCTGCCCATCTTGTCTTCCGCCAGGGTCGCTTTACTCATACTACCCCTCTCCTCAAGTCGCTTCACTGGCTCCCTGTCCGTTTTCGCATCCTGTTCAAATTTCTTCTGCTAACCTATAAATGTACTCACTCTGCTGCTCCCCAGTATCTCTCCACAATCGTCCTTCCCTACACCCCTTCCCGTGCACTCCGCTCCATGGATAAATCCTTCTTATCTGTTCCCTTCTCCACTACTGCCAACTCCAGACTTCGCGCCTTCTGTCTTGCTGCACCCTACGCCTGGAATAAACTTCCTGAGCCCATACGTCTTGCCCCATCCTTGGCCACCTTTAAATCTAGACTGAAAGCCCACCTCTTTAACATTGCTTTTGACTCGTAACCACTTGCTTCCACATACCCTCCTCTCCTCCTTCCTGTACACATTAATTGATTTGATTTGCTTACTTTATTTCTGGCCTATTAGATTGTAAGCTCTTTGAGCAGGGACTGTCTTTCTTCTATGTTTGTGCAGCGCTGCATACGCCTTGTAGCGCTATAGAAATGCTAAGTAGTAGTAGTAGTGTCCAATCAACAAGGGAGATGTATACAAAGTTCCAGATTTTTATTCAAAAGAACAAACGACGTAACTGCTGTGTTTCGGCGCCAGAGCACCTGCTTCAGGAGTTTACAAGATATGTAAAATCTAATGTAAAACATCTAAAATGGAATAACAAGAAAAATAAAACTATATAAAAAAACTTTTTACAAACTAAAATTATGAATATGAAAGAAATGTAAATTATACACTTAAATAGAGAGAACATACAAATGTAATAGATATACAGCGTACATGGATAACAATAGTAGTATTATACTCATCAAATTAAGCAAATAGTGTCACATGGACCAGTTACATGAAGAGTAACTGCTGAGTAAGGCACTAGACAACTGACCTTGCATTATAATGGGTTGATGTTTGTATTAGATTGTAGATAGAAGAAACAAATCTTATGTTGAGAATCCTACATAAGGGAGAAAAAATATTCATGAAAGGCTAATGAAAAGATTCTTAATATACAAAGTTATTTGCATAGAGAGAGAGGAGAAATATATAAAATACTTAAAATAAAATATCTTTGGCTAAAAATATGCAAGCATGTAAAAGAAGGCTATGTGAGTGATAGGTGAAAAAGGCATGCACACAATCGCAAAAATAAAAAGCCATAGAAAAAACGTTGATGACCTGGCATCGTGAAGCTAAAAACACACTCAAAGTTAATGTTAAAAGAAGGGACACAATATATGGCGATACATCTAATAGATGTTGATAAACATAATTTATGGTTTGGCACTCGGAAAAGAAGTTTTTATATAGGTATGATAAAGTAACAACTTTACGGGGTAGTATCATGTCGCTACTTTTTAACATAGTTATAAATGATTTAGCGATGGAAGTAACTAGTGAGATGATTAAATTTGCTGATGACACAAAGTTATTCAAAGTTGTTAAATTGCGAGAGGATTGTGAAAAATGACAAGAGGACCTTACGAGACTGGGAGACTGGGCGTCTAAATGGCAGATGATGTTTAATGTGAGCAAGTGCAAAGTGATGCATGTAGGAAAAAGGAACCCAAACTATAGCTACGTAACGCAAGGTTCCACATTAGAAGTCACCAACCAAGAGGGGGTCATGTGACGCCAGAGAACTGAGCGGACGCCTGTTACCTCGGCTCCCTTCCCATCGTCTTTTTACCCCCTTTTAATAGAATCTGTGGTACCTTAGCAGAAGTGGAATAAGTCGCAAGCAGTGCATGAAAGAACGAGGAATCAGAGAGCGCGCTTCCAAAAGCAGGGGAGGAGCGGAATGCCAATAAAATCGCTGAGATGAGGGAAGGAGAAAGGCAGCGTGCCGAAAAACAAGATGGCATCGCCAACACTGCCAACTCCATCAATACAGACCCTGAACCCGGTCCCAGTGCATGAAGACATGGTACAAATCTCGCTGAAGCATATGTCGCAGCTCCTAGATGATAAACTAGCAAAGCTGCACAAAGGTATGGATGAGATCAAGGAATGTATTACCTCCCATGCGGCCAGAATACAAGAAGCGAAAGAACGCATTTTCTCGCAAGAGGAACTTATGGTGGGAGCAGAGGGGTGGATAGGAGATCTGGAAGCACAATTGCGTACGCTGAGATGCCGGGTGGAGGATCAGGAGAACAGAGGGCGAAGAAATAATATTCATATTGTTGGCATCCCTGAATCTGTTACAGATGTGGCACTAAAAGACATGGCAGAAACTTGGCTCCCGAAGCAGCTGGGTATAGACCCAGAGATGAGCCGGGGGCAAGTGGAGCGAATCCATTGTATCGGGCCTAGGAGAGAGGCTAATGGGAGGCCAAGATTGATAATCGCAAGGTACCTGAATTATTCGATTAAAGCCACAATTCTTGAGAAATTTAAAAAGATACGTCGTGTGGAATACGAAGGAGCTAAGATTTTATTGTTCCAGGATTTCTCAGCGCGTGTTATGGAGCAGCGGAAGTTGTTGGCACCCTACTGTACTAAATTATTCGAAAAAGGAAAGTTTGCATTTCAGTATCCAGCGAGGGTGAGGATAACATATCATAACAGCACCTTTACTTTGACCAAAGCGGAAGAACTGCAAGCTTTTCTGGAAAAGCTACCGAATGTTCTGGAAATGGGGTGAGGAGGTGCAGTAAACTGATATCTATGTCAGCCTGAGAATCACTTCTTGAATGGGTCTGAATAAGACAGTTTGTATCAACAGGGTTGTGTTTAGTTCAACCAGGTTTGAGCAGGGTGATGCTCCCTATGTTTGGACAGTACGTTTGAAGTTTGGCGGGTCAGAAGCCCCCGCATCGCTAGGACCATTACTAGCCCAACTCGCGGCCTGAACTTTACTTGAGAGGAGAGAAACCTCTGCTGCATGCAGAGAGGCCTTGGAGTTGCTGCAGGGGGCATTGGCCATACAGCATGGATTTTGAAGTTGAACATAAGTGTTAACAATTTGGCCATTTCATATATTATAGCGTTAAAATTGCTGAATATAAGGCAGGGAAGTGAATGGTGAGGGAAGGAAGTGGAGAGTACGAGGGTTTGTTTTTCAATGGTGGTTACAATGTTCGGGAGTTGAAGGGGGGAAGCGGGTGGGGGGAAGGGAGTTTGTTGCTTGTTGTTACGAGGGAAATGGTTGAGGAAAAGGGGACCTCGACTGTGTGGGCGGGAGGGCAAGGGGGGTTGGGTAGGGGGGTTGTGGCTTATGATGGATTACATGGGAAGCTGTGTTGTAGTGTGGGTGTGGATGAGAGATGGGTGGGACATAATGAATGAGTCAAAGGGGAAGGGATAGGATTGAGTCAGCGGGAGGGAGGTGGAAGACATGGAGGAGGGATAGAGAAGGAGGGAGGGCAGGCTTACGGTGGGAGGGGGAATATGAAGGGCCGAGACTGAAGAACACTACACCTATTATGGTAGCGCGGAGACTCAAAGTGCAGGGTGAACCAGCAAGGGTAACCTTGAGGGACGACAAAGCTGGGATGGCATCCCGTAGCGAGTTTATGACTTATTGGTGTTATAATGGGATGACTTTGGTTTGGGACACTGGGTAGCTTACTGGTAGCCTCCCTAAATGTAGATGGAGTGCATTCTCCGATTAAATGGAAAAAAATGTTACATTATGCTAAGCAATTGAAAATTAACATTTTTATGCTCCAGGAAACCCACTTGTCCGCCCCAGAGCATCTTAAACTGAAGCAGGGCTGGGTAGGGGAAATAGCTTCCTCATCATATAATAGCAGACAAAGAGGGGTGGCCATACTCATAAGTAAAGGATTATACTCAACTTGCCATAAAGTAGTTCAGGACCCTGAGGGTAGGTTCGTAATATGGAGGTGTCATTCAGGGATTGAAAGTAGCTCTGTGTTCAGTTTATGCTCCAAACATCTACTCTAGGAAATTGTATTCGCATCTACTGGCAGCATTAACACAGGCTCAAGACTATCAAGTGCTTGTTTGGGGGGGGGGGGGGGGGGGGGGGGGATTTTATCTCAACAGTGGACCCCTTGACTGTAACCCACCTAAGACATGACCTAAAGGAATGGAGGAGAGGGGTATAGGAATTTTACAAAGAGACCTGGTATTAGTGGACGTATGGAGGGCACTGCACCCGGATGATAGAGAATACACTTGCTACTCTAATGTACATAAGTGTCATGCCAGGCTGGACTATCTATTGCTATCTCCAACCCTTTTCTCGGTAGGAAGGTCAGTGGAAATTGAGGCGTGTGTTGTATCAGATCGCAGCCTAGTACATGTAGATATAGGAATAGTGGGGGCTAAGAAGAACCCGGGATGGCGTATGAATCCTACATTATACAGGGATCCCGAATTTAGGGAATATCTGGTAAAAGAATGGGAGCTCTATATAGCAGATAACAAACTAGTGGATACTGACCCGCTTCTATTTTGTGAGGCGGGAAAGGCGGTAATGAGAGGAAAAATCATAGCTTTCACAGCTAGCTCTCTTAAGAAGAGAGAAAGAGAACTACTTGAAAATTTACGCCACCTTCAAGATGCCCGGGCAACAGCAGCAAGGGGGGACGAGGCAGCTAGAAGCGAATTTAAAGAGTTAAAAAGTCAGATTAATGATATCCTGAATAAAAGAGCTATGAGGGACATCCAGTTATATAAGTATCGTCTGCATAGATGGGGGAACAAAACGGGGAAACTGCTGGCTACTATGGTGCGAAACAGTTTATAACCCGTATTAAAGCAGGGACAGGACAGCTGGTGGATAAGGAAGAGGGAATTCAAAGAGCTTTCGTGGATTTTTACAAAGCCCTGTACGACAAGGGACACTGCGATAGGGAGAGAAGATAGGCATTTTTTCAAGACCTTAGGCTCGCATATCTAAGGCAAGAACAACGAGATACCCTAAATGAGCCTGTTCAGGGTTGAGAAATACAACAAGCTATAAAGAAACTCAAATTAGCTAAGGCCCCGGGGCCCGACGGGCTAGGGCCTGAATTTTACAAGATCTTAGGGGGCCGAATAGCAGGGCCATTCAGTGAACTATTCGCAGCATTATGTACCGAAGGGCAGTGCACGGGTACTATGACTCGCGCATCAGTTATAGTTCTGCCCAAGCCAGGCTGAGATAGGGAGCTGTTGGGTTCATATCGTCCTATTTCACTATTAAACCAGGACATTAAACTCTATGCTGGCATTATGGCTGCCAGGCTTGGAAAGGTGTTTACCCTCTTTGGTACACGCAGATCAGACTTGATTTGTCCCAGGGAGATATGCCTCTACTAATATCCTGAGAGCACTGAGTGTAATCCAGGAGAAGGGGGGGTGATCAGGGAGATAACATCTTGGTCAGTCTAGATGCAGAAAAAGCGTTTGATAAAATAAAATACTATGGGATCATCTCTTTTGGGTCTTGCCACAATTTGGCATCCTAGGAGAGTTTCTGTAGTGGATAAGAGCCCTGTATAGGAACCCCACAGCGCAAATCTTGATAAATAACACACTGTCACCGGCGTTTGAATTGCATAGGGGCATGAGGCAAGGTTGTCCATTGTCACCTATGCTTTTTCTTTTAGCCCTGGAACCCCTGGCTTGTAAGATATGACAATCAGAGGAAATGCAGAAAATAAAAGTAGGGAAATGTGAATACAAAATCAATTTGAATACTGTATTTTGAATTATTGTTTGCTTAATAGACTATTCTACGCCACATTGAGCCTGCCCGTGGGTGGGAATATTGTGGGATATAAATGCCATAAATAAAATAAAAATAAATAAAATCTCATTCAACAGTTTGGATCTTTCTCCGAACTGAGAATCAACTTTGATAAATCGGAGGCTATGGCACTGTCCGCCAGCTGTGCCTGCAGGAATTGTCCTAGTTTTCCTCTAACTTGGTCCACGGGGGCAATGAAGTACTTGGGAGTCTATTTACATTTAGACTTCTTTATTATGTACAAAAAAAATGTTTGTGACCAGCTAGACAAGATCAAACAATTATGCATTCAATGGAGGGAGTTACCGGTTTCGTTCCTAGGAAGGGTGGCTCTTGTTAAAATGGTGCTATTTCCCAATATTCTTTATGTGCTACAAATGAGGCCACTTTGGATTTTTAGCAAACATGAGGCAGCATATAGGGGAGTGATCTCGTCTTTTATTTGGAGAGGTCGAAGGGCTAGAATTGGGTATAACACACTTATTCGGGCAAGGAGTGCAGGGGGAGTGAACTTACCAGATCTCCGATTGTACAATGTGTCTGTAGTACTTAGGTGGATACATGAAGTACATATGGGGCATTATGTGTTTGCACCTGCAGAAGTGTGGGAAAATGCCGCTCACCCCTGGTCAGTTTTCAGTGCCCTACATGCTAGGAAGACAAGGGTCAAGCTCTCACCTCTTTTGAAACCGTTATGTTTGGCGTGGGATTGGTGGCGGCAACGGTTGGGGGGAGCCAAGGGACCCTCTCCATTTATAGAATTTCAAGGTAACCCAGACTTCCCCAAAGGGCAGGCACCTTCTTTCTTTCGGGTGTGGACAAAGAAAGGGGGTAGATATGTGAGGCAGGTGAGAATGGAGGGGGGGGGGGGCTATCAGTTATGTCTTTTGAAGAGTGCCAAAGCAAATGGAGTATACCTACAGCCCTATCCTTCTCATATTTGCAGCTCGGGCACTATCTGCTCTCACTGCGCAATAAGGATAAGAGAACCCCTGTATTTACTGCACTAGATGTGATGTTTAAACAGATGCCAGTGGAATATAATAAGCTCTCATGCTGGTATTACTTGGGCAAATCATGGCCTCCCCACACAGCTTTAGTGTCTGTAACAAAAAAGTGGAGTTATGTGTTGGGGATGGGGGTCTCGGTGCCAGAGATACAGAGAAGCTTTGACGTGGCCTACCAGATAACCCCCAATGTGAGCTGTCATGAAACTCAACTAAAAATTTTGCATCACGCATATATCACTTGAAAGCAATGGGTCTGTGGGACTCGAAAGCAATGAGTCTGTGGTACTCAGAGGACTATGATAAATGTGTGAATCATAAAGGCACATTGGTACACCACTTTCTGGAGTGCAGAGTGTTAAGGGTGTTCTGGAATGGGGAGCTGACACACTTGGAGGAGGTGGTTGGCTCCTCGGTAGAATGGAATTACAGGATATTACTGTTGGGACTAGACTCAGATTTAGGTGCCCAGGGGCTTTCTACCCTACAATGCAGGTTTGTGCTTCTGGCCTTGGTGTTAGCAAAAAAAAGTCATTTTACAGCACTGGGTGGATAAGTCACCCCCACCTCTTACTCAGTGGTATGCTGCCATGAGACAAATGGCAGGTTGGGAAGGGGGCGAGCAGCTTGAGTTTGAGGGTGAGAGGGAGCGCTTGCCAGCAGCACACTTGGTATGGAAAAGAAGCCTTGAGTGTATCTTACAGTTACCTTGCACGAGGAGTACTGAACACACAACAAACAAAGGTGTTTGAACAAGTAAACGTATCAGTAGGTCTCCGGGGGGGGGGAGGGTGAGAGGGGGGGGGGGGAGGGTTGGTTTCATGGGATGGGAGGGTAAGAGGAGGGGTAAAATGGGAAAATATGAACAAGAGGAAATGTAATTCTCCGAGGACAAGCAGGCTGCTTGTTCTCACTGATGGGTGACGTCCACGGCAGCCCCTCCAATCGGAAACTTCACTAGCAAAGTCCTTTGCTAGCCCTCGCGCGCCCGCGCGCACCGCGCATGCGCGGCCGTCTTCCCGCCCGAAACCGGCTCGAGCCGGCCAGTCTTCTTTTGTCCGCACTCGGTACGGTCGTGTTTTCCGCCGTGTCGAGCCCCGAAAGTCGACCTCGCGCGTCCAATTTGTTTTGAGCGTGTTTTTTTTCCTTCGGGAAAGCTTTACCTTAGTCGGGAAGTGCTCCGGACCGGGTTTCGTGTAAATCCTCCCCGTACTTCCAGCTTTTTTGCCCCGGTAAGTTTTCTTTCGTCGTCGGGGAAGGCCTCTTTTCGGCCTCGGTCGAGATTTTTTCTCCCTCTAAATTTTGGTGCTTCAAATTCCGCCATTTCGGCTTTTGATTTCGCCAGCGTGATTTTTTCCGCCCATGACATCGAAGCCTTCCAGCGGCTTCAAGAAGTGCACCCAGTGCGCCCGGGTTATCTCGCTCACTGATCGACACTCGTGTCTTCAGTGTCTGGGGGCCGAGCACCGCCCTCAGAACTGCAGTCTGTGTTCCCTGCTTCAAAGGCGGACTCAGGTAGCGAGACTAGCCCAGTGGAACGTGTTGTTCTCGGGCTCTTCGTCGGCATCGGCACCGGGATCCTCGAGTGCATCGACGTCGTCAGCGTCCAGACCATCTTCCTCGGCCGCCCCTGCATCGAGTGCATCGAGGCATCGGGCCTCTGCATCGGCGCCGAGACATCGGATAGCTGCATCGACGTCGGTGGTACCAGGACCTCGTCTACTGATGTCGTCGGACGGTGGTGCATCGGGTGGAGTGCAGGTGAGGGCTGTCCATTCCCCTGCTGGTGGCGGTGAGCCCTCGGGTGGGTCTCCTCCTACCCTGAGGGCTCCTGCGGTACAGCCCCCCCGAGATCGACCTTCTTCAGTCTCGGCCCCGAGGAAGCGACGGATGGATTCGACGTCCTCCTCGTCGGTGCCGGGGAGCTCCGGTGACATGCTTCGGAAGAAATCGAAGAAGCATCGACACCGGTCTCCTCCCCGTGTCGGCACCGAGAGCTCTGGGTCGCCGAGGGAGTCGGCACCCAGCAGGCATCGGCACCGAGAGGACCGCTCACCCTCTGTTCAGGAGGTGTCGATGCGCTCCGCTCTGGACAGCCCGGAACAGCCTCCACGCTCGGAACAGGTACTGACGTCGACGCCTGCATCGACCTCTCAGCCTTTCTCTGCAGCCACTCTAAACGAGAGCCTCCGGGCCGTTCTCCCAGAGATTCTGGGAGAGCTGTTGCGCCCTACCCCTCCGGTACCGGCGGTGCTTGCGCCTCCGGTACCGTCGAGCGTGGCGCCGGCTGGCCCATCGCCCAGGTTGAGGTCCCCGACGTCGGTACCGCGTGCGGTGCCGACCGCGGCCACCTCCCAGGAAGGCTCCCCGACTACGTCGGCGGAGGGAGCTTCGCCGATGCGGGCGAGGGAGTCTACCTCTCGACGCCCCCATCGTGGACGGGGTTCCACGGAGTCGAACAGGGCGAGGTTGCAGACACAGGTCCGTGAGCTTGTGTCTGACACCGAGGGTGAGGCCTCGTGGGAGGAAGAGGAAGATCCCAGATATTTCTCTGACGAGGAGTCTGAGGGTCTTCCGTCTGATCCCACTCCCTCTCCTGAGAGACAGCTTTCTCCTCCCGAGAGTCTGTCTTTTGCCTCCTTTGTCCGGGAGATGTCTACGGCCATCCCCTTCCCGGTGGTTGTGGAGGACGAGCCCAGGGCTGAAATGTTTGAGCTCCTGGACTATCCTTCTCCACCTAAGGAAGCGTCCACTGTTCCCTTGCACCATGTCCTGAAGAAGACATTGCTTGCGAACTGGACCAAGCCATTAACTAATCCCCACATTCCCAAGAAGATCGAGTCCCAGTACCGGATCCATGGGGACCCAGAGCTGATGCGCACTCAGTTGCCTCATGACTCTGGAGTTGTGGATTTGGCCCTAAAGAAGGCTAAGAGTTCTAGGGAACATGCTTCGGCGCCCCCGGGCAAGGACGCTAGAACCTTAGACTCCTTTGGGAGGAAGGCCTACCATTCCTCTATGCTCGTGTCCAAGATCCAGTCTTACCAGCTCTACACGAGCATACACATGCGGAACAATGTGCGACAGTTGGCGGGCTTGGTTGATGCTCTTCCCCCTGAGCAAGCAAGCCTTTTCAGGAGGTGGTCAGGCAGCTGAAGGCGTGCAGAAAATTCCTGGCCAGAGGAGTTTATGACACTTTTGATGTTGCGTCCAGGGCCGCTGCTCAAGGTGTGGTGATGCGCAGGCTCTCATGGCTGCGTGCCGCCGACTTGGAGAATAGAATCCAGCAGCGGATTGCGGACTCGCCTTGCCGTGCGGATAACATTTTTGGCGAAAAAGTCGAACAGGTGGTAGAGTCTCTCCACCAGCGGGACACCGCATTCGACAAGTTCGCCCGCCGGCAGCCTTCAGCTTCTACCTCTACAGGTAGACGATTTTTCGGGGGAAGGAAGACTGTTCCCTATACTTCTGGCAAGCGTAGGTACAATCCTCCTTCCCGACAGCCTGCGGCCCAGGCTAAGCCCCAGCGCGCTCGCTCTCGTCAGCAGCGTGCGACTCAGCAAGGCCCCGCGGCTCCCCAGCAAAAGCAAGGGGCGAGCTTTTGACTGGCTCCAGCAGAGCATAGCCGACATCCAAGTGTCAGTGCCGGGCGACCTGCCTGTCGGAGGGAGGTTGAAAGCTTTTCACCAAAGGTGGCCTCTCATAACCTCCGATCAGTGGGTTCTCCAAATAGTCCGGCAAGGATACACCCTCAATTTGGCCTCAAAACCTCCAAATTGTCCACCGGGAGCTCAGTCCTACAGCTTCCAGCACAAGCAGGTACTTGCAGAGGAACTCTCCGCCCTTCTCAGCGCCAATGCGGTCGAGCCCGTGCCATCCGGGCAAGAAGGGCTGGGATTCTATTCCAGGTACTTCCTTGTGGAAAAGAAAACAGGGGGGATGCGTCCCATCCTAGACCTAAGGGCCCTGAACAAATATCTCGTAAAAGAAAAGTTCAGGATGCTTTCCCTGGGCACCCTTCTCCCCATGATTCAGCAAAACGATTGGCTATGCTCTCTGGACTTGAAGGATGCCTACACACACATCCCGATACTGCCAGCTCACAGACAGTATCTGCGATTTCAGCTGGGCACACGCCACTTCCAGTACTGTGTGCTACCCTTTGGGCTCGCCTCTGCGCCCAGGGTGTTCACAAAGTGCCTAGCTGTGGTAGCAGCGGCGCTTCGCAGGCTGGGGGTGCACGTGTTCCCATATCTCGACGATTGGCTGGTGAAGAACACATCCGAGGCAGGAGCCCTGCAGTCCATGCAGATGACTATTCGCCTCCTGGAGCTACTGGGGTTTGTGATAAATTACCCAAAGTCCCATCTTCTCCCAGTGCAGAAACTCGAATTCATCGGAGCCCTGCTGGATTCTCGGACGGCTCGCGCCTATCTCCCAGAGGCGAGGGCCAACAACTTGTTGTCCCTCGTCTCGCGGGTGCGAGCGTCCCAGCAGATCACAGCTCGGCAGATGTTGAGATTGCTGGGCCACATGGCCTCCACAGTTCATGTGACTCCCATGGCCCGCCTTCACATGAGATCTGCTCAATGGACCCTAGCCTCCCAGTGGTATCAGGCCGCTGGGGGTCTAGAGGACGTGATCCACCTGTCCACGAGTTTTCTCGAATCCCTGTATTGGTGGACGATTTGCTCCAATTTGACTCTGGGACGTCCCTTCCAAATTCCTCAGCCACAAAAAGTGCTGACCACGGATGCGTCTCTCCTGGGATGGGGAGCTCATGTCGATGGGCTTCACACCCAAGGAAGGTGGTCCCTCCAAGAAAGCGATCTACAGATCAATCTTCTGGAGTTGCGAGCGATCTGGAACGCTCTGAAGGCTTTCAGAGATCGGCTGTCCCACCAAATTATCCAAATTCAGACAGACAATCAGGTTGCCATGTACTATGTCAACAAGCAGGGGGGCACCGGTTCTCGCCCCCTGTGTCAGGAAGCGTCAGCATGTGGCTCTGGGCTCGCCGTCAGGGCATGGTGCTCCAAGCCACATATCTGGCAGGCGTAAACAACAGTCTGGCCGACAGGTTGAGCAGGATTATGCAACCTCACGAGTGGTCGCTCAATTCCCGGGTGATGAGACAGATCTTCCAGGCGTGGGGCACCCCCCTGGCGGATCTCTTCGCATCTCAAGTGAACCACAAGGTCCCTCAGTTCTGTTCCAGGCTTCAGGCCCACGGCAGACTGGCGTCGGATGCCTTCCTCCTGGATTGGGGGGAGGGCCTCCTGTATGCTTATCCTCCCATCCCTCTGGTGGGGAAGACTTTGTTGAAACTCAAGCAAGACCGAGGCACCATGATTCTGATTGCTCCTTTTTGGCCGCGTCAGATCTGGTTCCCCCTTCTTCTGGAGTTATCCTCCGAAGAACCGTGGAGATTGGAGTGTTTTCCGACCCTCATCACGCAGGACGAAGGGGCTCTTCTGCATCCCAACCTCCAGTCCCTGGCTCTCACGGCCTGGATGTTGAGGGCGTAGACTTTGCCTCTTTGGGTCTGCCAGAGGGTGTCTCCCGCATCTTGCTTGCTTCCAGGAAAGACTCCACTAAGAGAAGTTACTTCTTTCATTGGAGGAGGTTTGCCGTCTGGTGTGACAGCAAGGCCCTAGATCCTCGCTCTTGTCCTACACAGACCCTGCTTGAATACCTTCTGCACTTGTCTGAGTCTGGTCTGAAGACCAACTCCGTAAGAGTTCACCTTAGTGCAATCAGTGCATACCATTACCAAGTGGAAGGTAAGCCGATCTCAGGACAGCCTTTAGTTGTTCGCTTCATGAGAGGTTTGCTTTTGTCAAAGCCCCCTGTCAAGCCTCCTACAGTGTCATGGGATCTCAATGTCGTTCTCACCCAGCTGATGAAACCTCCTTTTGAGCCACTGGATTCATGCCATCCGAAGTACTTGACCTGGAAGGTCATTTTCTTGGTGGCAGTTACTTCGGCTCGTAGAGTCAGTGAGCTTCAGGCCCTGGTAGCCCAGGCCCCTTACACTAAATTTCATCACAACAGAGTAGTCCTCCGCACTCACCCTAAGTTCCTGCCAAAGGTCGTGTCGGAGTTCCATCTGAACCAGTCAATTGTCTTGCCAACATTCTTTCCCCGTCCTCATTCCTGCCCTGCTGAACGTCAGCTGCACACATTGGACTGCAAGAGAGCATTGGCCTTCTACCTGGAGCGGACACAGCCCCACAGACAGTCCGCCCAATTGTTTGTTTCTTTTGATCCCAATAGGAGGGGAGTGGCTGTAGGGAAACGCACCATATCCAATTGGCTAGCAGATTGCATTTCCTTCACTTACACCCAGGCGGGGCTGGCTCTTGAGGGTCATGTCACGGCTCATAATGTTAGAGCCATGGCTGCGTCGGTAGCCCACTTGAAGTCAGCCTCCATTGAAGAAATTTGCAAAGCTGCGACGTGGGCTTCTGTCCACACATTCACATCCCATTACTGCCTGCAGCAGGATACCCGACGCGACAGTCGGTTCGGGCAGTCAGTTCTTCAGAACCTGTTTGGGCTTTAGGATCCAACTCCACCCCCCGAGGGCCCTGTTTGTTCTGTTCCAGGCTACACTCTCAGTTAGTTGGTAAATTTTTTAGGTCAATCTCAGTTATGGCCTCGCCGTTGCGAGGCCCAATTGACCAATGTTGTTGTTTTGAGTGAGCCTGGGGGCTAGGGATACCCCATCAGTGAGAACAAGCAGCCTGCTTGTCCTCGGAGAAAGCGAATGCTACATACCTGTAGAAGGTATTCTCCGAGGACAGCAGGCTGATTGTTCTCACCAACCCGCCCGCCTCCCCTTTGGAGTTGTGTCTTCCCTTGAAGTGTATTGTCTTGCTACATACTGGACTGGCCGGCTCGAGCCGGTTTCGGGCGGGAAGACGGCCGCGCATGCGCGGTGCGCGCGGGCGCGCGAGGGCTAGCAAAGGACTTCGCTAGTGAAGTTTCCGATTGGAGGGGCTGCCGTGGACGTCACCCATCAGTGAGAACAATCAGCCTGCTGTCCTCGGAGAATACCTTCTACAGGTATGTAGCATTCGCTCTTTCTGGCTGCAATTGGTGGGAATGGTACTTCGTGTATAGATGGTGAGGCTTGGGAACTCACGCCCACGGTGGTTATTATATTATGGTATAATGCATCTGCTGTAAAAGAGTGCCACAAGAGCAGTATAAGATATCTGCGAGAGTCTGTACATGGAACTATGTGAGTAGGTGTTTTATATTATGTTGGATGTTGGTTTTGTACATTTCCCTTGACAATAATAAAACTTATTATCAGAAAAACAGAAGTCACCAACCAAGAAAGGGATCTTAGTGTCGTTGATGATGATACTTTGAAACCTTCTGCTCAGTGTGCTGCGGCGGCTAAGAAAGCAAATAGAAGTTTAGGTATTATTAGTAGAGGAGTGTGGTAGCCGTGTTAGTCCACTCTTAAGGTTATCAATAGAAATCAAACAAAATAAAACATGGAAAAGAAAATAAGATGAT
Organism: Microcaecilia unicolor; assembly: GCF_901765095.1. Classification (NCBI taxonomy): domain Eukaryota; kingdom Metazoa; phylum Chordata; class Amphibia; order Gymnophiona; family Siphonopidae; genus Microcaecilia; species Microcaecilia unicolor. The sequence goes on from NC_044032.1 coordinate 335,535,558, forward strand.
ACCTTTTTTATTGGACATAACTTAATACAGTTCTTGATTAGCTTTCGAAGGTTGCCCTTCTTCGTCAGATCGGAAATAAGCAAATGTGCGAGCTGATAGTGTATATAAGTGAAAACATTCAAGCATTACTATGACAGTCTGACAGGGTGGGAGGATGGGGGTGGGTAGGAGAATGATTGAATATTTTAACACCCAACAGAAAGGACTTAAGGATCTAGGGTTCCTAGCCCATTATAAACCATAAAGCTGTATGTCTCTTTTGATCACCCCACCCCTCACCTATCCACACCCATCCTGTTAGAATATCAATGATATGCTTTGATGTCCCCATGCATACCTCCTACCCACCCCCATCCTCCCACCCTGTCAGACTGTCATAGTAATGCTTGAATGTTTTCACTTATATACACTGTCAGCTAGCACATTTGCTTATTTCCGATCTGACGAAGAAGGGCAACCTTCAAAAGCTAATCAAGAAATGTATTAAGTTATGTCCAATAAAAAAGGTATTATTAGGTAATCAATACAAATAAAACAAAATAAAACATGGAAAAGAAAATAAGATGATACCTTTTTTATTGGACATAACTTAATACATTTCTTGATTAGCTTTCAAAGGTTGCCCTTCTTCCTCAGATCGGAAATAAGCAAGTGTTGGTAGATGACAGGTTATATAACTGAAACATCAGAGCATTTCAGTGACAGTCTAAAGGGGTGGGGGTGAATAGTGAGAGACCAGGAGATATGCATGGGAACATCAAAGCATTTCAGTGATAGTCCAACAGGATGGGGGTGGATAGGTGAGAAGAGGGTGACACACAGAGCAATACAACTTTATGGTTTATAATGGGCTAGAAAACCCAGATCTTTGTTAAGTCCTGTCTGGTGGGTGTCAAAATATTCAATCATTTTGACTTCAAAGGTCTTACCTTCCTGTATTGTTTTAAAGTTACCTTTCAGGATTCTTACTATGAAATCACTGGTACAGTGTTCTGGTTTTGTAAAGTGCTGCCCCACAAGGAATCGATCTTGTGGCTAGTGTTCGTGTAGTCTTATCATTAAGAATATACCTGTGTGAAAGGCAAATGTAGTGTCTAAAGTGTAAGCCTGTGAGGGAATATCCAAAATATTGGTGAAGAAAGAAAAAGGTTAAAAGAAACCACCAGCAGATCATAATCTCCTGTGAGTCTCTAGGTCAAAATCTTATAGGTAAAGTATTTCATTAGAATTTATTTTCATGCATTGCATCCGCAATAGAGAAATATGCCGATTAGTTCCAAACAAAGTGTGTGTGGTGCTTACCAAAAAATGGATAGACCTAGGGTTTGCCAAAAGAATACCGAGTGAAATACGAGAAGCAAGAGCCCATAGTCTGTTTGTTATTTAAATGTCTAAGAAACACACCAAATTTCACAAAATCAGTGCATGTGCATTCTGGGACATGATGCTAAGGTAAAACAAACTGAAGGGTGATGCCAATGTGTGAAGACTGTGGAATCAAAAAAGTGAATCCAGAATGGAAAACCACGTGGCAATGTGATAAAATAATAATGTAAATGATGAATCTGGGTCAAAATAAGGCTAATGCAATGGAAAAGATGATTTAATTAAAATGAAATTAAAATTAAAAAGCAACTAAAAATAGGGAAGTTTTAGACTAAAAATGTGAGTGATGAAGAAACATTTGTCTATATGGGACCGGTGAAGAGTGCCTTGTAGATCTGAGTGTAAGAGAGAAGGCATATTAACTTATAAATGGGGAGGGGAATGGGATATAAAAAAAGAAAGAATTAATGTAAAAGATATTTAAAAAATTAATAGAAAAAGGTAGGCACATAATGTATGTGCAAGAGAAAACAAAATAATATAACAATAATGCTACTGCAATCTCCATCTGTTTTCTAATGGACTTACGTATCACTGGTTATATAGATAAAAGTATTACAGAGCTAGAGATAAAAAAAACAAATGTATAGAAACATATTGAAAATTTCACCAGGAGAATAGCTCTTAAGACTGAAATTATGTAAAATACAGAAATTAATTAAATGAGGGTATATCCTACGCTTAATGCCAAACAATTGTGCAAACGTGTAGGACAAGAATCAAAGAAAATGTTTATAGTCAATGTCTATATTCAAGCCATGCAGTTCTAAAGTTTGCAGGTGGAAAATCCGTTTTTACTCCGCGTAGCAACATGCTGTCTGTGATATTTCTATGCCAATTTTGTTTTAAAACCTTAAATACAAAGAATTTCAATTCTTGTGTGGAGTGTCCTGCTGCTTTCCAATGTGAAACCAGGGGTGCAGTTTCCACATTGCATTTTAAACAACTACAATGTTCAATTATTTGTGTCTTAAAAGTTCTTTTAGTTTTTCCAATGTAAACCAGGGGACATGGGCATAACACAATATAAATAACATAATATAGTAACATAATAGATGACGGCAGAAAAAGACCTGCACGGTCCATCCAGTCTGCCCAACAAGATAAACTCACATGTGCTACTTTTTGTGTATACCTTACCTTGATTTGTACCTGTCCTTTTCAGGGCACAGATCGTATAAGTCTGCCCAGCACTATCCCTGCCTCCCAACCACCAGTTCTGGCACAGACCGTATAAGTCCGCCCAGCACTATCCCTGCCTCCCAACCACCAGTCCCGCCTCCCACCACCGGCTCTGGCACAGACCGTATAAGTCTGCCCAGAACCATCCCCGCCTCCCGCCACCGGCTCTGCCACCCAATCTCGGCTAAGCTCCTTAGGATCCATTCCTTCTGAACAGGATTCCTTTATGTTTATCCCACGCATGTTTGAATTCCATTACTGTTTTCGTTTCCACCACCTCCCGCGGGAGGGCATTCCAAACATTCTCTACTCTCTCCGTGAAAAAATACTTCCTGACATTTTTCTTGAGTCTGCCCCCCTTCAATCTCATTTCATGTCCTCTTGTTCTACCGCCTTCACATCTCCGGAAAAGCTTCGTTTGCAGATTAATACCTTTCAAATATTTGAACGTCTGTATCATATCACCCCTGTTTCTCCTTTCCTCCAGAGTATACATGTTCAGGTCCGCAAGTCTCTCCTCATACGTCTTGTAACGCAAATCCCATACCATTCTCGTAGCTTTTCTTTGCACCGCTTCAATTCTTTTTACATCCTTAACAAGATACGGCCTCCAAAACTGAACACAATACTCCAGGTGGGGCCTCACCAACGACTTATACAGGGGCATCAACACTCCCTTTCTTCTGCTCTCTATACAGCCTGACAACCTTCTAGCTACAGCCACCGCCTTGTCACACTGTTTCGTCGCCTTCAAATCCTCAGATACTATCACCCCAAGATCCGTCTCCCCATCCGTACCTATCAGACTCTCCCCGCCTAACACATACGTCTCCCATGGATTTCTACTCCCTAAGTGCATCACTTTGCATTTCTTCGCATTGAATTTTAATTGCCAAACCTTAGACCATTCTTCTAGCTTCCGTAGGTCCTTTTTCATGTTTTCCACTCCCTCCGGGGTGTCCACTCTGTTACAGAACTTAGTATCATCCGCAAATAGGCAAACTTTACCTTCTAACCCTTCGGCAATGTCACTCACAAATATATTGAACAGAATCGGCCCCAGCACCGATCCTTGAGGCGCACTCCACTACTCACCTTTCCCTCCTCCGAGTGAATTCCATTCACCACCACCCTCTGTCGTCTGTCCGTCAACCAGTTCCTAATCCAGTTCACCACTTCGGGTCCTATCTCCAGCCCATCCAGTTTATTTAAGAGCCTCCTGTGGGGAACCGTGTCAAAATCTTTGCTGAAATCTAAGTAGATTACGTCCATAGCTCGTCCATGATTCAATTCTCCTGTCACCCAATCAAATAACTTAATATAGATAAAATTCGAGGAAGTGCAGACTGAACTCTGGTTCAGTTTGTATGTTACTCCAGTTCTCGGGTTTGTGAAGTGCATAATTTCAAGTGCATGTACAAACACACACTGTTTCCCTCCTGTCCTGCGTCCTAGGTATATATCACTGGAATCTTCAGATGGAACCTCTTGCAGGCTGGATGGAACCAAAAACTCTCTACGATTCTTCTCTAGAATGTGCCAATGTCTTCTAATGGAGGATTGTATGTGTCTTGCTAGATAAGAGAATTTCAGTGTGCACACAATATCTGGTGCTGGTTTTTCAGTTCTTGAAGATAACTGTTCTCTATCTTTAGTCTATCTTTTCTCTTAGAGCTGCCCATAGATTGCACTATCCATCTTGCCTTCATTCTTCACAAGGCTTCCTATACTTACTGCTGCAAAACGTCCCCACAACATGAAGCTGTCACCACCACCACAACCACCATGCTTTATTTGTTAGCAGAGTTATGTGCTAAGTTTTTCATGCCCCACACATTTAATGTTTTGTTGAGTCTCATTAGACTGCAGTTTCCTTAACACACAGCAACTGGAGGAGCAGCCTAATCAAAGTAATGGCAATGCAAAACTGTTCCCACTTTACACAGATGAACCTGATAATGTCCCAAGGAATGTTCAAACACATTGAAATGTTCTTATAATTTTCCCCTACTTTATCCTGGAGTTTTTTTTTTTTTTTGACAGTTCTGTGTTTGGCATGTTTAGAACTTTGCTTCAGATCAGTTCATATAAAAGAAACAACTTGATTCTTCATTCTAAAATATTTAAATCAGCTCATCTGCTGTGATTAAATACAGGTATATGCTGTTTAACATATTATGGGCTGTTTGTAAGACAGTTGGTGGAAATAGAGCCAATTTGAGTTTGCTATGAGAAAGGTTGTAAAGACTTTTGCAGTAAAAATGTTTAATTTCTTCTTTTTTTTTTAATTATTCAAACAGTTTTATTAAACAGTTTTTATGTCATATCAAAAGTACAACATTAAGCAACAGCCCAAATCAACAACACAAGAATCACAGACCTGTAACAGGAGAATGAATAACAGCCTGATGAAGTCCCAGTCATCCCATATTTGGGTTCACTGCTTTTCCATCCCCCTCCCCCCACCACTGGAACCCTTTCCACCCCCCAATATAGGTCCAGAGTGACATTGCCAAAGGGTTAGAAGGTAAAGTTTGCCTTTTTGCGGACGATACTAAGATTTGTAACAGAGTGGACACCCAGGAGGGAGTGGAAAACATGAAAAAGGATCTGCGGAAGCTAGAAGAATGGTCTAAGATTTGGAAATTAAAATTCAATGCAAAGAAATGCAAAGTGATGCACTTAGAGAGTAGAAATCCACGAGAGATGTATGTGTTAGGTGGGGAGAGTCTGATATGTACGGACGGGGAGAGGGATCTTGGGGTGATAGTATCTGAGGATCTGAAGGCGACGAAACAGTGTGACAAGACGGTGGCCATAGCTAGAAGGTTGCTATGCTATATAGAGAGAGGTGTGACCAGCAGAAGAAAGGAGGTGTTGATGCCCCTGTATAAGTCGTTGGTGAGGCCCCACCTGGAGTATTGTGTTCAGTTCTGGAGGCCGTATCTTGCTAAGGATGTAAAAAGAATTGAAGTGGTTGCATTAGGTGGAACTTTTAAGCTAAAATTTGCATGTAGATGTCTTATTTCCTTAAGAATGGCTTATTATGTATTCTTTGACCCAGAAAAGTTGAAACAGTTTATAATAGCAAAAGAAAGCGGTGGCGAATCTGCTTCGAGAGCAACCGAAGTCAGCTAAAACCGCAGGCAGAGATCTAGCTCTTACTCTCTTATTGTATTTAGAGAAAATTTTTTCTCTCTTTTACTTTCTTACAATCAATTTCCTTATATCTTGATCAATATTGTGGTCTAAGTAACAATGACTTTGCTATTTACCCTTGACTATGTAAATGATAGTGAAGGAGTATGTTAATTTTTCTTTTTATTACTGTATTTCCTGATTTTCTGACATTTATCTTTATATGAATGTATATTTTGAAACTTATAAATAATAAAAAAAAAAAAAAAAAAAGAATTGAAGTGGTGCAAAGAAAGGCTACGAGCAATGGTATAGGATTTGCATTAGAAGACGTATGAGGAGAGACTTGCTGACTTGAACATATGTATACCCTGGAGCAAAGGAGAAACAGGGGTGACAGATGTTCAAATATTTGAAAGGTATTAATCCGCAAACAAACCTTTTCCGTAGATGGGAAGGCGGTAGAACGGGAGGACATGAAATGAAATGAAGGGGGGCAGACTCAAGAAAAATGTCAGGAAGTATTTTTTCATGGAGAGAATGGTCGATACTTGGAATGCCCTCCCGCGGGAGGTGGTGGAGATGAAAACGGTAACGGAATTCAAAAATGCCCCTCCGAAGGGACACCACCTTGTAGGGGTGGAGGGGCTTCCGTGTTTCAATGCTGAAGGGTTACCCATATCAGAAGGCCTCTGAGGAGAAACCAGTCAAAGAGTGTCCCAAACTGGAGAATCCAATATGGCGTTGAGGGAGGACGTACGTTAGTTGAGTTCCCGTTTTACACCAGAATACCTGAAGAAGTAGGCGTGCTCCCCAGAGAATGGGGAAGAGAAAAGGCAAAGCCGTGGTGTTGTCCTCCTCGAACACGGCTGGGGTTCCCACCACTTCTCAGCCTACTTTGGAGAGATTTGGGGTCATAACATCGGGGATATCGGTTCCTGCTTGTGGGAACAGCAAGGCTTTATCGCCGAATCTCAGTGGAGAGGGAGTGACTTTGAGTCCCCCTGCTGGCACGACCCCTCCAAGACCCTGAAAAGGTAATGCTTCGCTATGGAGGTCAACAGTAGAAACGCCCGAAGTGGGTTAGGATTTTCACGCGACCCGAGGAGGTCCTGGCGCAGCATCGACTCCGGATAATAAACCAACTGGGGGATTGGAGAGTGAGCTCTCCCCCCCCCCCCCCCCCCCCCGAAGATATCTGGAGCGGTTTCTGTGGAGAAATTGGATCTGGTGAAGCCAATAATGTCACAATGGACGTACTATGGGAAGTGCTGCAGAGTGTGAATAACTCTCTTCTTCAGATGTTTAAAACTTTTCAGGAATAAACCTGTGAGTTAAAGAATTTATATTAATACTTATCTAACAAAGTGGAAGTCCAAGATATAAAAATAGAGACTTTGACTACTACTACTACTACTTATCATTTCTACGGAAATGGTTTCTCTACGAAAATCAGTTAATTTGGTAATGAAAGACAGCCATGTTTCTTGTAAAAATTGGAAATTCTGGAGAACCAATTAAGGAAAAATAACTTGAGAATGATAAATTTTCCTGTAACATCCTATATATCAGCTACTGAACTGTTGAAGAAATATTTCTCTGATATTTTGCAAATACCTTTTGATAGCCACCCTCTGTTGTCTAAAGTGATTTATATTTCCCTAAAAAAATTTCTTTATCAGAGAAAAGAGATGTTAATTGACATTTTGGAAAATTCAGAAATTACAGATAGAGTTATATTATTAGTGACTTTCGCCTTTGATTTAGATAGGAACAATGTTTTGAAATTGTATTTCCGACACATGGCTGATAGTTTTTTGGGTTCAAAGATGAATATATTTCCTGACATATCAAGGGACTCGCAGACTAGGAGGTGTGAATTCTTGGCTTTTAAGCCAGGAATCATTGCCCTAGGTGGGACCTTCCTAGTGCGATTCCCTTGTAAGTGTTTTATTTCCTTATTACTTATTTGTTGAACCTAAGAAATGACAAGAGTTTGTGGAGTTGAAAGAACAGATGAAGAACCCTCTGCAGCAACTTCCTTTAGTTACCACTGTACCGGCTGCAACTACCGATTAATCTTCCTCCCTCAGAAAATGTGAATTGTAAAATTAACCATTTTGAGTTTTTCTTATTTTCTTTGAGATTGTTTTCCTGATCTTGGATCTCCCAATTGTGGACAATTATATCTCTCTATATAAAAGGCAACCCCAACATTCTAATGAAGCCTCACCGGAAACTTGAAGGGAGCGAGATATCCGGTTTGCCACAGACTGTGTGCCCCGCCCTCGCGTCACAACGTGATGACGTCGAGGGCGGGCCAATGACGCGCCTCAAGCATGACGCGCCAACGGCCCCGTCCATCTCGCCGTCGCTCCCTCCTTCACTCGCCCCCTTCCGTCTGCCCCTCACAGCGCCTCTCACCTCAGAGTGAAGGCGCTGCAGCAGGCAAAAGATGATCGTTTCCCTTCGGCCCTCCCTCCTTCCCTCCCTGTGTCCCGCCCTTGCAGAATTTACTCAGACAAGGGCGGGACAGGGAGGGAAGGAGGGAGACCCGAGGGGAAACGATCACCTGTTGCCTCTGCTGCAGCGCCTTCACACGGAGGTGAAAGGCACTGTGAGGGGCCGCCCCCACTGTCGCTGCGCCTCCCACCCCGCCCCCTCCGAGTCCAACCGACTACTACACTAAGAAAGCTACAGCATGTTCACAGCTCCTCCCACCACAAACAGGTGAGCCTATTTAGTTCCCTGTAAGCAAAGAAGCCAATTTGGTTGATATCTATTTCCACTGTCCCGCGCAGCCATCATTGCTATACACTCAACATAAAGCAACCAAACGTATGAGCTGCTGCATCCAGGTTGTCGTTCTTTATTATTGCTCCATCTGTAACAACTGTGAAACTGTTTCATTTGCACCCCCCTCCAAGCCCACAGCCACTCCCTCACAGTTCGCCATCCGCCCCCCCCCCCCCAAACATTCACACACACACACATACACTCTCTAGCATACACAAAACAAAAAAACTACTGGTAGCCACCAAACACACAACTTGAAGGCTCCCTCACTTTCAACCCATCACCACAGGAACGCAGCCCCCCCTTCAAAACTCCCTCGCCACTCCCTCACAGTTCACCATCCCACACCCCCTCCCCCTAACATTCTCACTCACACACACCATCACAACCTCCCAACTAGCCTACCCCGCCCATTCCTTCCTTTCCCACCCCTCAAACAACATTCTGACAATAAAAACACAATATCTATCACACACACAAAAACACTTCACTATAGCCAACAAGCCACAACACGACCTGAAGGCAGTGGGCCACCACAAGCAGGTGGCGGCCGACCACAAGGCCCTGGAGAACACCTGGAAACTTATGCACAAAGTGGTGAGTTGCAGCGGAGTGGGAGAGGGGAGGGAGGACGGCCTGCAAATTGGACGACAGGAAAGGGGGGCCGTGGAACATGGAGGGGAGAGAGGGTGGCGTAGGACTCGGAGGGGACAGAGGAAGACAGCGAAGGAGGGGGGGGAACAATCTTGCTAGCGCCTGTTTCATTTCATACAGAAACGGGCCTTTTTACTAGTAATATATATTGATGAGAGAAAATGTTTTCTTTTTCCTTTATATTAATTTCTTTTTTCCCTTACATTTATGTGATAAATGTGAATGTAATTAAATAAAATGATTAAAAAATAATAATAATAGCAAAAATGCATGTGATAAACGTTTAGGAATGCTGTTCAAAAGGAATGGATCCTCAGAAGCTTAGCAGAGATTGGGTGGCAGAGCCGGTGGAGGGAGGCGGGGCTAGTGCTGGGCAGACTTCTACGGTCTGTGCCCTGAAAATGGCAGATACAAATCCTGCTCCATCTTTGTTATTTTGACGACACAGACTCAGCTTCTATTGTCGCTTGTTGGGATACTAGATGGATCTTTTGAAGTGCCCTTCCTGATGCAGCCACGAGGTTGGCGAAACAAGGCGCTCTTGTTGAAGGGTCAGCGTTTTTTTCGTCGGTGGAAAGACTTTTTGTACTACTACTACTACTTTTTGTAGGGCTCCGGAGTCCCAGGCGGAGGTTTGTCTTCCGCATTCACAGGAACTCACAGGAACTTTCAGCAATTCTCAGCTCACTGCTGCTTATTGCAGTTCACAGGAGCAGATGTCGTCAAGATTTGTGGACTTGTGATTGTCTGCTTAATTGAAGCTAAGTATCAGCTATTTATGGGCTAGTCTGCCGTTTAATAGTGAAAGTAGAAAGACAGAGTGTGGGTGTTTAAAATAATGCCTCTTTAATGAACTGTATGGATTGTTTTGCTCTCCTGTAGGGGTTTTTTCCGTAGGTAGCCCTTTTTTTGTATGTTTAGGGCTGGGATCAGTCTGTGATAGTTTAGTTTGGGGGTGGGTGTCCCTTTATTAGTTAAAATAAGAAGGTAAGAGAGTTTTTTACCTCATTCGCTTTTTCTCATTTAATATGAGTTTTTTGCGTCTGGGTTTTTTTCTCCTTTTCCTTCTTGGGGAACCAATGATATTAACCTACTCCTGAGATAACAAGGATATAGTGAATACATTTGTATTTTTCCTGTTTGGAGGTTTGAGGTTTCAATTGTTTTGTACTATATTTAAAGTGGAGGTTTTTCCACAATTAAAGGGACACTCACAAACTAACTCTAAATTTTGCAAACTCCTTTTAGAGAGCTAGATACAAATCAAGGTCAGGTATACACAAAAAGTAGCACATATGAGTTTATCTTGTTGAGCAGACTGGATGGACTGTGCAGGTCTTTCTCTGCCGTCATCTACTATGTTACTATGTAATAATTCCCAGTCCTGAATCAGTGGCCTTCGGTACAAAGATGCAGTCAATGTTAAAGACCTCCTGCACTCTAGTCAGTCATCAAAGCTGAGGGCAACTAACATCAGGCCCTTCTGAATACCTGTGATAGAAATATTGAATAACTAGTAAAAAAAAAAAAAAAAAAGGCCCATTTCTGTCGGAGTGTGTGTGAGAGATGGAGTGTGTACTGTATGTCAGAGAGAGAATGAGAGAGTGAGAGAGACAGAGTGTGTGTGTGTTTGTGTAAGAGAGAGTATGTGAGAGACAGAGTGACTGTGTGTGTGTGACAGAGAGAGTGTGATAGACAAGAGTGTGTCAGAGAGAGCTTATGTGAGAGACAAAGAGTGAGTGAGTGTGTGCCCCCCCCCTCTCAGGGCCCCTCCCCCACCTTTATGGTCTGAGGACCCACTTCCGCCCCACCTCTCTGGTCTCAGGACCCCCCTCACCCCCTCCAGCCACCCATGTCCAGCGACCCTCCTCTCCCCCTGCCCCCCCTCCAGCCACCCATGTCCAATGACCCTCCTCTCCCCCTGCCCCCCTCCAGCCACCCATGTCCAGCGACCCTCCTCTCCCCCTGCCCCCCTCCAGCCACCCATGTCCAGCGACCCTCCTCTCCCCCTGCCCTCCCTCCAGCCACCCATGTCCAGCGACCCTCCTCTCCCCCTGCAGCCACCCATGTCCAGCGACCCTCCTCTCTCCCCTGCAGCCACCCATGTCCAGCGACCCTCCTCTCTCCCCTACCCCCCTGCATCCACCCATGTCCACCGACCCTCCTCCCCCCCTGCAGCCACCCATGTCCACCGACCCTCCTCTCCCCTGCAGCCACCCATGTCCAACGACCCTGCTCTCTCACCTGCCTCCCCTCCATCCACCCAGGTTGTGTAGCGAATTCTTCGGGGCAGGCAGGAAAGATCCCCGGTCCTGCCTGCCTGCTGCTGGCACTGGCGCTGACCCCCCCGCTGCCGGATCGCTGTTCAAAATGGCCGCCGAGACTTCTGCTGTAGTCTTGGAGGCCACCCTTGTAAGTGTCGACGGCCATTTTGAACAGCGATCCGGCAGCGGGGGAGGGCCAGCGCCAGCAGTGGGCAGGCAGGACCGGGGATCTTTCCTGCCTGCCCTGAAGAATTCGCTACACAACCTGGGTGGCTGGAGGGGAGGCAGATGAGAGAGCAGGGTCGTTGGACATGGGTGGCTGCAGGGGGGGCAGGGGGAGAGGAGGGTCGGTGGACATGGGTGGCTGCAGGGGGGGCAGGGGAGAGGAGGGTCACTGGACATGGGTGGCTGCAGGGGGGCAGGGGAGAGAGGAGGGTCGCTGGACATGGATCAGCTATGAGGCATGGAATGATTTTTTTTTCTTTTTTCGCGGGTTCTGAAGTTCACAGAGTAATTGCAATGGTGACGTCAGCCTGACTATGGAGCCTAGCTCAGCAACTCCGAAGGAGCCACGAACACAGGCAGCAAGATTAGAACGTTGGAGGTGAGAATTATTATATAGGATAAGTATTTATGGTTCCAAGGTACCAGTACCTGGTTTGCTTTCTCATTCTGTTCACACAGTTGTTTCTAATATACCACCATGATAGGGAGCCCGTACCATATATGTAGCATTGTGCCCACTTCCAAAAAGGCTCTGCTCAGACAAATGGTGACGGAATTCATGAGGGCAGGGCAATGCAGGATCTAGTGCTCTTAAATGGAGAAAGTGTATCTGATGACCAGTAGTGATCATCACATGGAGTGATGATCACATGGTATAATTTGATATAAGAGCCAAAGTGGAGTGCAGTCACATACAGTAAAACTCAGTCCTGTATTTCAAAAATACAGACTTCAGTAAAATGAGGGCGTATATGAAGAAAGAGCTGATGGGATGGGCAGATATATTTAACATTTTTTAGCATATTTATAAATTATTTAGAAATGAGAATAACAAGTAAAATGATTAAATTTGCAAATGACACAAAGCTGTTCAAAGTTGTTACATCACAGGTGAACTATGAGAAATTGCAGGAGGACTTTAGGAGATTAGAAGACTGGGCATCCAAATATCAGATGAAATTTAATATGGAGACATGCAAAGTGATGCACACTGAGAAGAATAATCCAAATCATAACTACTTGATGCTAGGTATCGTCATGGACAGTAATTTGAAGCCTTCTGCTGAGTGTGCAGCAGTGGCCAAAAAAGCAAACAATGTTAGGAATTATTAGGAAAGGAATAAAAAAATAAAGAATATTATCATGCCTCTCAGATGATCAATGGTGCAACTTCATGAGTATTGTGTACACTTCTGGTCATTGTTTCTCAAAAAAGATAAAGCGGAATTAGGAAAGGTACAAAGAAGGGTGACCAAAATTATTAAGGGGATGGAACTCCTCTTATATGAGGAAAATTAGAGTTCTTCAGCTTGGAGAAGAGACAGCTGGGGGAGGGGGGATATGATAGAGGTCTGCAAAATGTTGAGTGGCATGAAAAGGGTACACGTGATTCAATTGTTTACTCTTTTAAAATCTACAAAGATTAGGGAGCATTCCATAAAGTTACATTGTAATAACTTGAAAGCAAATAGGAGAAAATATTTTTACACTCAACAAATAATTAAGTTCTGGAACTTATTGCCAGAGGATGTGGTTAAAGCAGTTAGTGTACTGGGGTTTAAACAAAAGGTTTGGACAATTTTCTGGAGGAAAAGTCCATAAACCTGTCATAAGATAGACACAGGGAATGCCACTACTTAACCCTGGGGTTGGTAGCATTGAATCTTGCTCCTTTTTATGATTCTGCCAGTGCCAAGAACTTGTAACCTAGAGTGGCCACAGTTGGAAGCAGATATGGGCTAGATGGGCTTTCAGTGTGACCCAGTATGGCAATTCAAATGTTGTTGTGACAAAACAGAAGTGGAAAGACAGTGATCCAAACTGAAAAGAGCTATAAAATTGCCAATGGAACTCTATGTAAGGAAATGTAATAAAAGCAAGAAGAGAAAAAAGCCAATATAGTTCTCCAAACAAGTGGCTGAAAAAATAAAGGCAGAAGATATGGCATTCAGAAAATACAGGAGAACTCAAGAAGAGAAACACAGAAAAGAATACCAGATAAAACTCAAAGAAAATAAGTACAGCTAGGAAAATCACAGGCAGAAGGAAGAAATGGCCAGAGATATAAAGAGTGGTGGCAAGACTTTTTCAGGTATATTGGGGGGAAAAAGGAAGGCTAGAAATAGAATTGTACTACTGAAAGATGCTGAGAACCACTGCTGGAGAGTGATGATTTAAAAATGGTCCTGGTAAACAAATATGTTCTGTATTCATGAGAAAAAAAATCATGGTAAAGGACCTTGATCAGCTGACAAAGGTGTGTATATATATATATATATATATATATATATATATATATATATATATATATATATATATAGGAATGGAGTACATATTGCACCATTCACAGAAGAAAGTGTTTATTGACAACTTGAAAAACTAGAAGTGGATATGAGGCTGGATAAGATCCATACCAGGATACCGAGTGAGCCCAGGGAGGTTCTGTAGCAAATAATAGGCCAAATGACAAACAGATCGAGGACAGGAAACATGAGGAGTAGTGTTGAATAGCACAACAAAATTCTCCAGAAGGAACATCTAAAGTAGAGAACATAACTGGGCATTTGGACTGTGGATGGAGTAGTGAGGAGCAGAGAACCATCTAATCAGATGAGAATATAGAGAAACAACCAGTTTGGAAAAGACCTTAATGAAAAACCAAGTCCTATGTGCTACCTTAAATTTCTGAAGAGAGGATTTGATGGCAAAGAGCCAGGAACAGTTGGTTCCACAATGAGGGTGCCAAGCAACAGAATGCCATAGAGCAAGATGAAGTAAGTAGAGGGCAGAAACTGACAGGATTACCAACATGTTCATGCTGGAGTACAAAGGGTGCGGCCTGGAGTGTAAGGAATAACTAGGGAAGAGAGATAGAAAGGGAGGCCAGATCAGTAAGCTTTGAGGAAGCAACAGTATTTTGTATGAATCCAATATCTCCCTGGCAGCCAGTGTCGAGCACGGAGGACAGGAGTCACATGATCAGAACACTTCGCTTGACTGCAGTGTTTTGAAGGAGCTGAAGTCTACAAGTAGAATAAAGGGGAAAACCTGCTAATAGAGAATTGTAGTAGTCAAGACAATTTAATAGGAATGTATGCAAAGATACTTGCAGTGCTTTCGTATCAAGATAAGATTGCAAAGAACTTTTTTTCTGAAGAGCAGCGAACAAGCTATGAACTATCCATGAAATGTGAAGGCAAAATGATAAGGTTTTATCTATAAGGACTCGAAGGGAGAGTAGGGTATCGAAGTCGAGTTGATCTCTGGCAAAAATGCTGGAGAAATTGAACAATTAAAAAACTGAATATCTTGAGATTTATGGGGGTTAAGAACCAGTTTGTGCTGGGAGATCCTTGGCGGCAGATGAGGTTTTGTGGTCCCTCTTCACACAGATGATGCCAGAGAAGGCTTGAAAAAATTAAAAGCCAGTAAGCCTCTCTTCACTGGTTGGAAAAGTAATGGAGATGCTGCTGAAGGAAAGGATAGTGAATTTCTGGAATCCCAACGGATTACAAGTTCTGAGGCAACATGGTTTAACCAAGGGAAATCATGCCAAACAAATCTGATTTCTTTGACTAGGTGACCAGGGAAATGGATTGAGAACACACGTTAGATTTACTGTACTTGGATTTCAGCAAAGGAGCTTCATGGATAAACTGAGTGGGATGAAGTTAAGACGAAAGTGGTGAACTAGATTAGAAACTGGTTGATTAACAGATGATAGAAGACAGTAGTAAATGGAATTTGCTTGAAGGAAAGAAAGTTCAGTAGTAGAGTGCTTCATGGATCAGTATTATGGGCGATTCTTTTTGGTGACAACATGAAGATTTACAACAGAGTGGACAACACGGAACGTGATCTACTAAAATTAGAAAAGTGATGTGATATTTGGCAGTTAAAATTTAATACAAAGACATGCACAGTGATGCTCTTGGGGAGTAGAAATCTAAAGGAACTGTATGTGGTAGGGAGCGAAAGACTGATAAGCATGGACCGGGAGAGGGATCTTGGGGCAATAGTGTCTGAGGATCTCAAGGTGGTGAAACAATGGGACCAAGTGGTGACCTTAGCCAGAAGGATGCTAGACTGCATAGAAAGATGTGTAACCAGCAGAAGAAAGAAGGTGTTAATGCCTTACGGAATACTGTGTTTAGTTTTGGAGGCCATGACTCAGTAAGGACATAAAGACTCAAGGCAGTTCAGAAGACAGCAGCAAAAATGAATAGGAGTTGTACCAAAAAACATATGAGAAGAGACTTGAAGATTTGAATATGTATACCCTGGAGGGATTGGGAGTTATGATACAGATGTTTAAATACTTAACAGAGACAGGGAAGCATTAGAACTAGAGGCCATGAATTGAGGCTGCAGGGTGGTAAACTAGGATTAACATCAAGAAATACTTTTCACAGAGAGGGTAACAGATACCCAAAATGCCCTTCAAGTGGAGTTGGTAGAGACAAAAAGTGACAGAATTTTAATAATCTGTGGGATAAACACACAAGATCTGTATAAACAGAGAGAATGGAATCAAATCAAAATAAAACCTAAATGACCTCATGGCTATTGAGGCGTTGAGCTTCAGTGACAACTCCAGTAGTTGGAAATTAAGGCAAGTAACAAGAAACCTTCTACCATCTGTGTCTGAAAATGGCAAAGATATATCAGGATGAAGTATGCATATTTTATAGTACACTCACAGATTGGCTGTCAAAACTTATCGATGTCAGGATTCAGCACAAACTCTCTCCTTTATAACCTGAGCATCCATATGCCAGTTCATTCAAGATAATGTCTTTGATGGACCTCAGCCGTGTCACATGGGGTCAATATACATCAGCTACTGTGATTTTCGGTCCTTTTCTATAGAACCTCTTAATATTTTTTCTTATTCACAAAAAAAAAAACTTATATAAAGTAAATATACTCGTCTAAAAAAACAGAGATAATTGAAACCTTTCCTCTCACTTCAATAAACTATACTATGTTTTAAGTAGTTTTAAATCCGGAGTCACGTGATGCAGTAGAGGGAGCAAGACGTGCCTGCTCTGCTCTCTGAGTCCCCGAGGCCCCACCGCATCCAAAATCCTCACCTCAAAAGCTGATTCGAGTCCATATCGCTCCATCGAGTCTATCCAGAGTGGATGGATAAATGTATAGCGACTCCAGCAAAAGAAATGCCTGCTAAAGGACCCAAGCGAGAGAAAGAGAAGACGAAGGACGGAGAAAATGGCGCGGAACAATCGCTAACGACGGCAGAGTAGAAGTTCTCGCCAGAACAGATCGCGCAAATAACAATAGCGGTAGAGAAAGCTATGGAGGCAAAACTGGAAGCGAAGTTGGACAGACTCTCGACCCAATTCGCGAGTGTGGAGAACCTACTGGCGGAAACTACACAAAGAACAGGAGAGTTGGAACGCAGGGTCTCAGAGATCAAGGATACCGCGTCAAACGCTCCGGCCCAAGTTGAAAAGCTTATGGAGAAAGTAGCTTACCGAAAAGCTTGACGATCTTGAAAATAGATCGCGGCGACCGAACCTCAGACTGGTGGGATTCCCAGAAACTGTAAGCGATGCAGTGCTGGGTACAGTTGTGGAGCGGTGGTTAAAGCAGGAGTTTGCTACATCAGACCATGCGGGGCCACTGTGCCTAGAGAGGGTGCACCGCGTGGGTAGAAAACAAGAAGGCCGTGCAACGCCCAGAGTGGTAATGATAAAAATCCATAATTACATACATAAAATGGAAATTCTAAGAGGAACGACACCAAATATGACGGCCACCTCATACGGATTTTCCAGGACTACTCGTCGCAAGTGCAGGATAGACGCAGGCACTTTACGCCGCTCTGCAAGCGTCTCCATGAGATAAAGGCGCCATTTATGCTGACCTACCCAGCCACGTTGAAAATAAAGCATGAGGGACGCTGGAAGGCTTTTGATAAAGCAGCAGATGCACTGGATGTAATTGCACAGCTAGAGAAAAGCGCTGAACCAGAGGCACCAGGCAATAGCAACAGCGGAGAATGACTTTTACAGTTCTGACTCTACCTTGGTGAAATACATATAAGAGAGGATGAGGTGATAAACGTAAGAGGGAAAGGGCATTAGCCCATAACTGTTTTGTTTTTGCGGTGGGGGTGAGGGGACCAGGGCATCAGTAGTGACTCAGCCCATTAGAGAGGGTTTAGAGAGAGAGAGATGGGGGGATTAGAGGGGGTAGAAGGAGGGAGGGAAATTAGAGTGGAGGGGGGTAGTAGATAGACAGGGTAAAATGAAAGAACAGGAAGAGAATAAGGCTCAAATAGGAAGTGGGCGTTTGGAGGATGCTTGTGATAATAGAAGGAGGATGCAGAATGGCAGTGGCTGTGAACTTGTCTGGATGTGTCGGTGTGGGTTTCCTGGGGGGGGGGGGCTGGGCTCCGGGAAGCCATATTGGAAAATATCGTCCATGATTTGCAGGGGAGGATATAGCAGTTAATGTAACGCAGAGAATCATTTCGTGGAATGTCTCAGGCATATCCTCTCCTGTAAAGAGAACAAAGATTTTAACCCAACTAAAACGTTTAAAAGCAGACATCGCGTGTCTGCAAGAGACAAAATTGTTGGAAGACGAACACAAGAAACTATGCAGACAATGGGTGGGCGAGTGTTTTTACTCGTCTGCAGGTAGTGGCCGCAGGGGGGTGGCCATTTTAATTAAGAAAGGCCTCCCATGCAAAGCAAAAGTAGTTTATAAAGACGGGGAGGGCAGAATTCTGGTGCTCTTTGTAACACTCCGTGGACAGGCATTTTATTTAGGCTCTGTCTATGGGCCAAATGCACCCTCCCCACGTTTTTTCCAGGAATTAACAGCATTGGGGTATAAACACACAGATGCCCCTTGGATATGGGGGGGGGGGGAGATTTTAATCAAGTCATGACCTCGGGATTAGATAGATCTGGTACCAGGTCCATGGGGTGAACTTCGGAACAAACGGGGTTACTGCATATGAGCAGAGCCCTAAATTTGATGGATGTATGGAGATTATTTAATCCCACAACCCGCGATTACACACATCTCTCCAAAGTACATAAAACATGGTCTAGGATAGATTATCTGTTGGTATCGCAGTCCTGGTTCTTCAAAGTCATAGGTGCAGAGATCGGCCCACTGGAGGTAACAGACCATGCCATGATTTGGTTGGATATGGAGTTTGCGATCCCAGGGGGGCAGGAGAGGACCTGGCGGTTTCCAAACTATTTATATAAAGATCTTAAATTTAAGGTTCATTTGGGACAGCTCTGGGATCAATACATTGCAGAGAATGAGGGGTCTTGTGCATCCTCTTGCACATTGTGGGAAGCATCGAAAGCGGTCCTTCGAGGGGGGATCATAGCATACGTCTGTACACAAAAAAAACAACAGGCAGCGAGTATTATACGATTAGAGAGGGAATATAAGAGACTGAAAAGTCTCAACATCACTCATCCATCCCCCAAAAATCAGGAGAACCTATCAGCGGTTTTGGTCGCCCTGAATAAGGTAATACATGAACAAACAAAAAAGCACTTAATGTATCAGAAATTCAACTTCCAGAGGTTTGGAAACAAGCCAGGTAAATTGCTAGCCAATATAGCTAGACATAGGGCAACGAAACCGCTTATTACAGAAATAGTAGATGACCAGGACGAAAAGGTAACTACCCCAGATAAGATCTTAAAGGCATTCCAAGATTATTTCACCAAATTTTTTGCCAGCAAACAATCGGAGGACAGGCCCTCGCTGGTGGATTATCTTGAGGATGCGGGGCTCCCACAGGTGTCCCCCTTGACCCGGGAACACCTAGCTAAGCCACTAACAATCCAAGAACTGCAAAAAACAATTAAAGCCCTTGGGCAGGGATCGGTGCCAGGACCAGATGGCTTACCTAGCGAATACTATAAGTCACTGCCCCCGCAATTTTGTGGATACCTGTTAGAATTTTATGAAGAAGTAGTGCAGTGTGGTAGATTCCCAGAGGGAGCAAATACAGCACTAATAACACTCATCCCGAAACCTGGAAAGGCTAAGGAGCAGGTGACCTCCTATAGGCCAATATCGCTTTTGAATGTAGACCTTAAAATACTAGCGCGAGCCTTGGCTGAAAGGCTGGCAGTGTTTATGCCGGAGTTAATAGGAAAACATCAGGTGGGATTTGTGAAAGGCCGCCATTCCATGCTGAACGTACGGAAGCTGTTGTTATCCATTGCACATTGTCAGACACACCAGATACCTATGCTTTTGGTCAGCCTGGATGCTGAGAAAGCGTTTGACAATGTGCGGTGGGACTATCTGTTTGCAGTGTTGGAATATGTGGGACTAGGGGGGTGGTTCTATCAGGCAGTCAAAGCATTGTACACAGGCCCCCAGGCACGGTTAATTCACTGATCTCCCCCCCCCCCCCCCTTCGAGGTGCAGGTGGGGACAAGACAGGGGTGCCCACTCTCCCCGTCCTTATTTTTGCTTTATCTAGAGCCTTTATTGCGCACCCTAGTGAAGGATCCAGACATAGGGGGAGTAGAGATGCCCGTACCTTCTGTAAAGGTCTTGGCGTATGCAGACGACCTTTTGTTAACGTTGACCTCCCCCCAGATGTCGTTGCCTAGGTTACTGGGTGCAATAGAGGAATTTGGGTGGTTTGCAGGTTTCAAGTTAAATCTGGGGAAATCTGCAGCACTGCCAGTGCAATCAGAAATGCAGACGAGATGGGTGGGAAATTTCCCCTTGAAATGGGCAACAGAATATATAACATATTTGGGAGTGCAAATACCCGTGGACCTGGCTACTTTATGTACCACTTAAACGTAGAACCCCTAAAACATAAGACAGCAGAGACCTTGAAGGGGCTGGCAAGCCTTACCACTGTCCCTACTGGGAAGAGTGGCGTTGTACAATATGTTATTATTTCCAATATGGATCTACGCCTTTCAAATGTTGCCAATTTACCTGTCCGGTAGAGATAAACAGTGGTTGAATGGCAAGATAAACAGGTACCTCTGGCAAGGGAAGAGAGCTCGTATGAGTGTTGTGAGAGCACAATTACCGCGGGCGAAAGGTGGACTGGGCATGTTGAGTTTACGGGTGTTCTCTGTTTCCAGCTGTTTAAGACACATATCAGATTGGTTTAGATCAACCTCTCATTACTCTTGCTTCCCAGGGGAGACACAATTGTTTGGAATGGTACACTTTAGTAGCTGGCTGCAGGGTTTGGGGGGGGAAGACCTTGATTTGGGAGCGGGGAAATATATATTTTGGCCCCTGAGACAGACTTGGAAGTGGGTGACTAAATCCCTCTCATTAAGTAGTAATATCTCACCATTATTGCCTATTAGGGGAAACCCTGAGTTCCCAGTGGGAGACATGTCGGCTACATTTAGGATCTGGGAGGGCAGAGGCATACGTTACCTGTTTCATGTACTAACAGACCAGGGAGAGATAAAGCCACTGGAAGAACTGTGTACAGAGTTTCAACTACCTCAAGCGGATGGCTTTGCTTATTATCAACTAAAGCACTATATCACTTCACTGCCGAGACAGTCACTAACGTCACTGGTGTGGGAACAATTTAATGCACTGCTGGGACTGGATGCGCAACAGCAGGTCCCATTAAAGTACTTTCATGCACATCTGCGAGACTCTATGAAAGATTTTGATTTCACAAAAATAGCGACGCAATGGGGTCATGAGTTGGGCATCCCTGTGAACCCAGAACAATTAAAAAAACAATTGGTCACCACATCAAAAATCACAGAGCAAGTGACATGGCAAGAGATACAATTGAAGTTTGTCTTGAGATTACATATATCACCTCACAGAGCCTGGAGAGCACAGTTAAAAGAAAATGACACCTGCCTCAAATGCGGACAAGGAGGGGCACGATTGGGCACATGTTCTGGTTGTGCCCCGGAATACAAATGTTCTGGAAAGATATGGCAGCTCAGGTTTCTGCAATGTGGCACACGAGATGGGTGCCTACACCAGGACAGCTTTTTGATGGCTTTGTGTGTAGACCAAGCAGGCCCCCAAGAATGCAGGCCTTCTTGCAGCGGGCGGTGTTGATGGGGAAAAGATCGATTTTATTAGTATGGATGAGTGGGGAATACCCCACGATTATGCACTGGAGATCTGCTATGATCCAGATGTGCTCCCTGGAAAAGAGGAGATTTCACGATCTGGCCACCAGACAAGGAGATGTCTTTTGTGCAACATGGGCCCCCTTCTGGGATACACTCACGCCGACTGCCAGAAGTAGAATCTTGAACTTATAAGAGGGAGGGGAGGGTGGGGGGGGGGGGAAGGGAGATAATGTGATCAACAAAGCAGATAGAATACGGTAAATTTATGTTAACGTAACATGTTAATACAATCAGAACAAGTACAATTGTTATCAGAACAAATTTTATGTAATGTTGATGGAAAAGTTTAATAAAGATGATATTTTAAAAAAAAAATAGTTTTAAATCCAAAATGTACCTTTCAATAAACCCAACTCATCTTGCCAACTTAGTTGGTTAATGCAGTCAAGGTAGTGGCCATGTCTTTCATATACAAATTTATACTAACAGCTTGCTCCTAAACCCACCAATCACAAGAGTCGTGGTTTCAAACTAACATCATCCACTCTATTTGTGTTGAGACCGGTCAGACTCAAAGTATTTTACAAAAATATCCAGTGCTGCTCTTTATAATTTAAGATTAATGGTGTATAATCAAGAGGAATTTATGGGTTACTCTGAGGGAGCAGGTCAAGTTAATAATGCAATGGCCAGCTCTCCTAGTTGAAGAGGGAGAACCCACCACGCAGGATACCTGGTTGGAGTTACAAAATCTGTATAAGAGGTCAATTCGAGCAGAATTTCATGGAAGCATGTTAGTGCAATATTTGAAAAGATCTATGATCTCGAGATGTTTGCATATAATAAAGGAACCAATTTTTCATCGGCTAAGATCTTTATGGATAAGTGGATAGCAATTTTGAATAGGTGTAGCCATGAATTGATGGCACTAGTCATGGAGACAACAGTGGCCGTTGAAGGGGAATTAAAAGCCAAAATTATTGAAACACAGAATGATTTACAATGATGTTTTAATCAGGAGGAATATACTAAACAAATGGCAGAAGTACAGCAAATGACTCAAGTTTAAAGAAGTGGTTTGACAGACCAAAGTTTAAAAAATTTTAAAGAAATGAAAGGAATTACCAGATGGATCAGAAATGCCTATGGACACGTCAGGTTCAAGGAAGGAAGGAAGAAGGTAGCATTTGAAGGTCTTTGGGTGATTCTGAAGAAAGAAGTAATGAGGGAGATAAACAAAGTGAGCCCTATACATCTAGCATAAGAAGCAATGGGAACAAGGGAAGACAGGAAGAGATGGAGCAAAAGGCGCTGTGAGAACCCGACGAACATAGAATGCGAAACCAGGGGTACGTATGAGAATGAATCATCGATATCAGTAATACATTTATCTTGAAATCTTTTGACAAATGAACAAACATCTACTCTATTGTTGATACTGGGGTTTGTTCTGACTCCATTATGATCCATTTTGGATGAGAATTGCGCTTTTTCAACTTTTAAGAAAGGTCCCGTTGAAAGTGTATTTTTTAGAGAGACTTCCTGCTCTGTATATTTCCATATGTATGCCTATATCTAGATGGTATCCACCTAGAGCCATGATCCCTATCGGGGAATGGTGAGCCCTTGGACCAAAGCCGGAGCTTTGGCAGACAAATCACCGAGGCTGGCACAGGCAGGAATCAGAACAGACTGGACTAGGATAAACTAACAGACTCAACAAGGCAGGACAGAGGTAACTAAACACAATGGACGACACAAGAACCGGATCCAGACGAGGCAAGGAAAAGAAGGCAAAGGGCCAGAACTGGAACCCAGACAGGACGAGGCAAGACTCGGAACTGAATTAAAACTGGGACCCAGAAATGCAAGACAAGGCAAAACTGGGTCCAGAAAAGGGCAAGGCAAAGACTGGATCCGGACAGGACTAGACTGAAAGAGACAACACAAAGCACAACTAGACAGGCAAGACAGGGTAGGAGCTAGGCAACAAGAATAACAGAAGCAAGACAATAAACAAGGCTGGAACAGGATTCAGGATTCTCAAACAGGCTTGGCTGGAACAGGATTCAGGATTCTCGAATGGGCTTGGCTAGAACAGGATTCAGGATTCTCGAACGGGCTTGGCTGGAACAGGATTCAGGATTCTCGAACGGGTTTTGGCTGGAACCGGATACTGAAAGGGACTTGGCTTAGCAGGGATCTGGGACCGAACTAGCTCAAACACAGAGCAGGAATAGAACTTGGCAGAAACAGAGCTCAAGAGCCAGGAAACAAACATAACAGGCATAGGATTAAACAGACTAAGGGAAGACAAACAAACAAGCAATGTGCTATGCTGGGAGGAACCCTATTGTCTCATTGGAAGGAGACCTTGAGGATTTGAGTTTGGATGTCACTCTTTCTCCCCCGGTTCTCAATCCACCGCCTCTTCCCGAAGGACGCCAATCTCAGCAGAGGTCTCCCAATCGAGGATATGAGGTGACGGCATCTAAACGAGGTTTGAAGCCTTTTAGTCTTCAAATTGAGCCACAAGCTCTAATACAAAAACCTGAGATGGTGACATTGGAGAGTATATGGGAGGCTCTCCAACATTTGAATATAACTGTGGCCAACTCAATGAAAGAGGTTTCAGCGTTAGTAAGTACAGTTGAGTCTCTTTCTAAGTCTTTAGATGTGACAAAGGTGGAGTTTAATACTCAATTGAATGCACTTAAAGAGGATGTTAACTACAAGAACTTTCAACTGCTACGATAAAAGGTAAAGTGGCCATACATCGGAAAATTGAGCAGATTGAAAATTATAAACGCAGATTAA
This sequence comes from Microcaecilia unicolor, assembly GCF_901765095.1. Lineage (NCBI taxonomy): Eukaryota > Metazoa > Chordata > Amphibia > Gymnophiona > Siphonopidae > Microcaecilia > Microcaecilia unicolor. The sequence goes on from NC_044032.1 coordinate 335,560,114, forward strand.
ATCTTCGTTTCTTGAACTTTCCTAAGACCCTTGGGATAAGTCCATTAGATGCCTTTAAGAAATATTTGTTGGAAATACTACATTATACTTCGGACGCTATTCCCCCAAATTAATAGGATATACTACATATTAAATAAGAAGGAAGGGGAGGAACAATCAGAAACGAATTCTCAGGAACAGAGAAAAGGTATTATGAATTTAACAGATTTTTTGGAACCAACTATTTCTGAAGAATCTGAAAGAATGACATTAATAGTCTCATTTATTTTTTAGCAAGATTTAGAAGCAGTTAAACGTTTATACTTTAGAAACTCACAAACTTTATTTTATGGTAAAAAGGTTTGAATGTTTCCTGACATCACAAAATCAACTCAAGAAAGAAGAAAAGCCTTTTTAGCTTTGAGGACTGAAACTTTAGCTTTGGGTGCATCTTTCTGCCTTAATTACCTTTGTAAATGCGTTGTTAAATGTACAGGGTTAAAATATGCCTTTTATCACCCAGAACATTTAAGAGAGTTTGTTAAATTGAAAAAGTTGACCACAGGTTAATTCCATAGTAGTTAAGTTTAAATATGGTGAAAGGATAGGGTATGCGTGCTAAGCTATATGCAAGCTGTTAATTTTTATTTTCCTCTTAGGATATCTCCTGATTAATCTTTTGGAATCATGCCCCCCCCCCCCCCCCCCCCAGCTAGTGGTCTAAAGAGGATTTATAATTTACTAATTTTCTTATATTTTGTGATTAAGGATTTGATGATGTTTTTTCCTTCCGATTTTCTTAAGCTTTGACTTGTAAAATTATGCTGTATAATAATAATAAAAAAAAGAAGCAATGTGCTTATCAGCACTCACAGCTGGAAAGGAAAAGGCCAGCAGACTGAGAGGCAGCCACAGCTGTATAGCAGTGAAGTAATCAGGGCTGACGCTGGCTTCTACAGACTCTCAGAATAAACAGACAAGAACCACACACACAGGAAACAAAACAGGGAATATAGAAAACAGAAACAGATCTTGGTTAAACACAGAGAGTGGCTTATAAACAGAGCCTAACTATAGCAAGAGTCAAAAGCAGGGCTAGACTAAAACCAGGAGCCAAGGATAGAGTCAAACAGATACAGACACCAAGGGTGGGGTGTGGCTCTAGAGCCAGGCTTTCAGGATCAAGGTACAAAAGCAAACACACAGAAACAAAGCAAAGCATTGAAACACAAGACTCAAAGAAACACAGAACAGACCTTCAGGAGCCGGATTCTCAGGAACAAAGCCAAGCAGGGAAATGATAAGGTAACACAAAATTAAGAGACCTCTTGCAAAGGCCACATAGGAAAGCTCTGTGGGGCCTTATAAAGGAGTAAGCTGATGTCACAAGTAGGAAATGAAGCAGAAGCAGGGAGACCAAAGCAAGGCTTGGCTAACAGGATGATTAACAACAGGAAATGAAGCAGAAGCAGGGAGACCAAAGAGAGGCTTGGTTTACAGGAAGAACAACAATAGGAAAGAAGGCAGACTGGAGAGGTCACAGAGCTAGATACAGAGAAACAGTAGGTCTGAACATAAGGGCACAGCCACAACCGTGACACCCTATAATTTTGACATTTAGGGATTTAGTATTATGAGATTTTAAGATTATTGAACAAATTGATAAAACTAAAAAGCGGTGAGCCAATTTAACTAAAGGCAAAGCCTGAGGTTTGAAACAACTGCGATCATCACAAGAATTGATAGTTATGCGTGCAGATAAAGGTGGTACAACTGTGGTTCAGAGTAAGGTCCAATAGGACATAGAAACATTATTTCAATTATCTTATGAGAATACATACAAAACGTTGGAAGTGAATCTGGTTGTGGAGCTGAAGTCAGAAATAAAGTCTGTAGTAACAGCTAGTTTGAAATGTGGTATGTTGACGTCTAAAGAAGCAAGTTTCTTAATGGAAGAACATCCCAGCACGCCTAAAATTTATTTTGTACCTAAAGTGCATAAGCAGCTTAATAATCCACCAGGGCGGCCAATAGTTTGTACATGGAATTCAGTTTTAGTAATAAGGCATAATTATTTTTGGCATGGAGGCTCTTTTTATCAACAGACTCAAGGTGTTGCGATGGGAGCGACTTTAGCTCCCTCCATAGCAACCGTGTATGCAGCCCAGTTTGAGGTTCAGAAATTATATCCACAAGTGTTACTATGGAGAAGATTTCTGGATGATGTTTTTTTCATCTGGACAGGACCAGAATATGATCTTCAGCAATTTGAGATTTGGATCAGTAAGTTGGACCCAGATTTACAGTTTACAATGAAGTATAGTAACAGCAAGATTGAGTTTCTTTATATGTGGGTAATGAAGAATGGGGGGAGATCTAACTACCCTGTCCTGAAACCCAGTGGAGCGGAACAACTTTTTAAATTTTGGGAGCCATCATCCCTATCTGAAATATAATTTGCCAGTGAATCAATACTTACGTCTGCGGCATATTTGCACTACTTTACAAGATTTTAAATATCAAGCACAGATGTTAACTACCTAGTTTAAAGCGAGAGGATATCCAAAAAAAGCATTGACAATATCTCTGAGCATAGTTCTCACAGAGAATTGTTGCTACAAGATAAAAGATCCACAATGGAAGAATTGTTGACGTGTGTTATCTTATGTTCATTTATCCTCACAGTGATCTTAAGTGGCGAGTAATAGACCAAGTAGTAGAGGGGTGGGAGGGAGGCAATTATGAAAAAAAATCTTAAATTATAAAGAGCAGCACTGAATATTTTTTGTTAAATACTGTAAGTCTGGCTGGTCTCAACACAGAAATAGAGTGGATGACGTTAGTTTGAAACCAGAGCTCTTTGGTGGGTTTAGGAATCAGCGGAAGAAAAAATGGCTAGAAATGTAAGGAGGGGTGACAAAAATTTCTTCAGGTATATTAGTGAAAGGAGGAAGACAAAGAAAGGAATTGTGAGACTGAAAGACGCTGTGAACCGCTATGTAGATAAAGATGAAGAAAAAGCAAATTTGCTAAATAGATACTTTTGTTCTGTTTTCACAGAAGAAAATCCTGGAGAAGGACCGCGATGGACTGGCAAAAGTACAAATGAAAATGGAGTAGATATAGCACCATTCATGGAAGAGAGTGTGTATAAACAACTTGAAAAGCTAAAGGTGGACAAAGCCGTGGGACCGGACGGGATCCAGCCCAGGATATTAAAGGAGCTCAGAGAGGTTGTGGCGAGTCCTCTTAAAGATTTGTTTAATAAATCATTGGAAACGGGAGAGGTTCCGTGGGATTGGAGAACGGCTGATGTGGTCCCTCTTCACAAAAGTGGTGATAGGGAAGAAGCTGGAAACTACAGGCCGGTAAGCCTCACTTCAATTATTGGAAAAGTAATGGAAGCGATGCTAAAGGAAAGGATAGTGAATTTCCTGGAAGCCAATAAGTTGCAAGATCCGAGAAAACATGGTTTTACCAAAGGTAAATCGTGCCAAACGAATCTCATTGAATTCTTTGGGTGACTGGAGAATTAAATCAGGGATGTGCTATAGACGTAATCTACCTAGATTTCAGCAAAGCTTTTGACACGGTTCCCCACAGGAGGCTCTTGAACAAACTGGATGGGCTGAAAATAGGACCCGAAGTGGTGAACTGGATTAGGAACTGGTTGACGGACAGACGCCAGAGGGTGGTGGTAAATGGAATTCGCGCGGAGGAGGGAAAGGTGAGTAGTGGAGTGCCTCAGGGATCGGTGCTGGGACCGATACTGTTCAATATATTTGTGAGTGAAATTGCTGAAGGGTTAGAAGGTAAAGTTTGCCTTTTTGCGGATGATACTAAGATTTGTAACAGAGTGGACACCCGGGAGGGAGTGGAAAACATGAAAAAGGATCTGCGGAAGCTAGAAGAATGGTCTAAGGTTTGGAAATTAAAATTCAATGCGAAGAAATGCAAAGTGATGCACTTAGGGAGTAGAAATCCACGGGAGACGTATGTGTTAGGCGGGGAGAGTCTGATAGGTACCGACGGGGAGAGGGATCTTGGGGTGATAGTATCTGAGGATCTGAAGGCGACGAAACAGTGTGACAAGGCGGTGGCCGTAGCTAGAAGGTTGCTAGGCTGTATAGAGAGGGGAGTGACCAGCAGAAGAAAAGAGGTTTTAATGCCCCTGTATAAGTCGTTGGTGAGGCCCCACCTGGAGTATTGTGTTCAGTTCTGGAGGCCGTATCTTGCTAAGGATGTGAAAAGAATTGAAGCGGTGCAAAGAAAAGCTACGAGAATGGTATAGGATTTGGTTTACAAGACGTATGAGAAGAGACTTGCGGACCTGAACATGTATACCCTGGAGGAAAGGAGAAACAGGGGTGATATCTTTTCCGGAGATGGGAAGGCGGTAGAACGAGAGGACATGAAATGAGGTTGAAGGGGGGCAGCCTCAGGAAAGATGTCAGGAAGTATTTTTTCACAGAGAGGGTGGTGGATGCTTGGAATGCCCTCCCGCGGGAGGTGGTGGAGATGAAAACGGTAACGGCATTCAAACATGCGTGGGATATGCATAAAGGAATGGATCCTCAGAAGCTTAGCCAAAATTGGGTGGCGGAGCAGGTGAGGGGGAAGAGGGGTTGGTGGTTGGGAAGCGAGGATAGTGGAGGGCAGACTTATACGGTCTGTGCCAGAGCCGGTGATGGGAGGCGGGACTGGTGGTTGGGAGGCGGGAAGTACTGCTGTGCAGACTTGTACGGTCTGTGCCCTGAATAAGGCAGGTACAAATCAAGGTAAGGTTTACACATATGTTTGTCTTGTTGGGCAGACTGGATGGACCATGCATGTCTTTTTCTGCCGTCATCTACTATGTTACTATGATATAATACAGACGTTCAAATATCTGAACGGTATTAATCCGCAAATGAACCTTTTCCGGAGATGGGAAGGCGGTAGAACTAGAGGGCATGATATGAGATTGAAGGGGGGCAGACTCAAGAAAAATGTCAGGAAGTATTTTTTCATGGAGAGAGTGGTGGATGCTTGGAATGCTCTTCCCATGGGAGGTGGTGGAGAGGAAAACGGTAACGGAATTCAAACATGCATGGGATAAACATAAAGGAATCCTGTTCCGAGGGAATGGATCCTCAGAAGTTTAGCCGAGATTGGGTGGCAGAGCCGGTGGTGGGAGGCGGGGCTGGTTGGGAGGCGGGGATATTGCTGGGCAGACTTATACGGTCTGTGCCAGAGCCGGTGGTTGGGAGGCAGGGATAGTGCTGGGCGGACTTATACGGTCTGTTCCCTGAAAATGACAGATACAAATCAAGGTAAGGTATACACAAAAAGTAGCACATATGAGTTTATCTTGTTGGGCAGACTGGATGGACCATGCAGGTCTTTTTCTGCCGTCATCTACTATGTTACTATGTTAGCTGTTAGTATAAATTTGTATATGAAAGACGCAGCCACTGTCTTGACTACATTAAGCAATGATGTCAGCAAGATGAGTCGAGTTTATTGAAAGGTAAATTTTGGATTTAAAATTATTTAAAACATAGTATAGTTTATTTAAGTGAGAGGAGAGGTTTCTAGGGGGCTATCCTTGAAAAAGCTTTATAGTGAAACATGCTGTGTTGGCTGAGAGATTCCCCGAGCTAACAAACTGAGATGAATACTTTCACTTTATATAAGCTGTTTTTAGTGAACAAGAAAAATATTAAGAGTTTCTATAGAAAAGGACTGATGATGAAGTGAGTGTATAAATCATGGTGGCTGAAGTATATTGACCCCATGTGACACATTCATATCATATGCAGGTGCTGTAAATCTCAGTATAAGAGGGGAAAATGTATATAATGTATGTGACTATGCTGAGGTCACTTTTCAGATTATTGGCATGATGTTGTGGTATTGTGTTACAAGATTGCATAATATATAACACTCTATATGGAGTTGACTTCATGGCAAATTGTTGACTACTATGTTTGTGATGCCAGTTTACGAGTATAATTTGCACAGAATAGAAGGCGTGGGAAGGTGAGGGTGCGTTCCCTGGCTTGTGAATGTGAAGAGGTGAATGCTTCTGGGAGGGTGGGTGGTGCTCAGGGAATGTTGGGCAGAGTGGATGAACCATAGAGGTCTTTACTATATTACTTTGTTCCTGTTCTATATATGTTACTATCCTGCAACTCTTCCAACAACTCCTTTCAAACTCTTTGGATAAAGGTACTTCAATCTAGCAAAAGTGAGGTAGCATCAAACGGTAATGGGCAGTGCATTTGATATACCGCCTTTCTGTGGTATAACGAAAGAGCACCTTATACCCATTTCTAAAATCCTTGTACAAATCAGGACTTTGTCACTATTCTGAAAGAGCTCACCTTCTCCTGCCAGCACAATACAAAATTATCTTGCACCTCCAACCCATCATGCAACATGCCAAATAAAATTGACAGGAGATCCCTGTTAGCTAGTTGCCCCTAGCTAAGTATAGCCTCTCAAACTCTTAACTATTTCCCTCTGTTGAAAGAAATGCCTCACCTGTTGGTAGGCAAGAAATCTTTTTGCAGTAATGTTGATTTCTCCTGGAGATCTTCAAAGGAATTCAGGGAGCTCTCCTAGAACAACTGCCACCAACTCCATAATCCACTACTTTGTCTCTTTAGGTTCGACCCCACTTCCTTAGGAGAAACCCCACAAGTTCCTCAATTACTGGCAACTGAGTTACCACCAGGTTAATCCCCAGCCTCTTTTTCACCCCTTCCCAGCATTTCAAGTTAGTTTGCACATAAGGATGATCTGCAACCCCCCTTCCTCCGACCCAGATCCACAGTAGTAAATGTAATGTAATCCTATTCACTTTGAGCAATTCCAGTCCATTGCTTATCCTGCTCTCTCCTCCCCTATTCCACCACCACCATCCTAATCTGTACTGCCTTGAAGTAGTACTCTAACCGTAGCACGTCCAACCCCTCCCCCCCAATGTCATTTACCCACCATGGTTTCAAAAGACACCCTAGGAGATCTCCCCTTCCATGTAAACCAAAGTAAATTTTGAATTATAAGGCCTAGAACTGATACATCAAGTTGTAGCAGCATAGCCATTCATACCACATGTATTTGCCCTATCCACGAAATCATTACTATGCCCCAGACCTCCAACTCCTGGCTGATCCTCCACATCAGACTGGACAATATATAGCTGATTGGCTTAGGATGTCAAATTGAATTCCAAGTACCTTAATCTTTTCCTAGCCTTTCAAAACAGGAACGCACCCTCAGTGGCTACTAGTTTATCATCCTCAAATGATATATTCAAAGCTTCTGCAGACCTCTACTCTTCTCTTCTCTCTCTTTCTTCCCCAGCTTTTTAAAAGCATGAAGGTAATTGCAATGGCAACAGTAAGTAGCAGCAGTCAGAAAAAGATTCTGTTTCAATATGTGCTCATAATACCCTTCATGGGTTTCTAGTCTAACAGAAAGCCTATGCAGGAGGAGAGAGCTGGACCTGTAAATGTTCATTAACTCATAGGCCCACTATTGGGACATATGTTACAGTAGAGGTCGAAAAGGAGTTGGACCCAACCCACAGTTTGGAAATGACTAGTGTAGAGCCTGTTGTGTAGATTTGTGAAACCAACTTCTACTTTAATGCATTTTTAATTCTAATGTGAAAAATGTATAAACATGTAAATAATTTCAACGTGATTAGTATCTGTTTTCCTCAAAAATCCCATCCTTCCAGCTTTGCCATATGTAGCAGGTACCACAGTACAGTTCTAGCTTGGGACATGTTTGATAATTTGTCACTGAGATGGTTTCACCAGAAGCGTAGCCAGGTGGGGCGCAGGGGGAGCGGTCGCTCCCCTAAACAGCTGTTGAAAAAAGTGGCGCCTATGCGCCTCAACCCGATAAATATTTTTTTTTCTGCTCCCTCTTCTGCCGGCGCTCTCCCGTCCGCGAGGTCACTTTACTTCTCGATGCGTTCTCCTTTTTGCGCCGGCGATTATCAGTCAGCCTGCCAGTGTCGGGGCTTCTGCTGCTTCTCCTCCTCAGGCGCGCGTCCCACCTCTGCGCAAAACAGGAAGTTGCTTAGAGTAGGCGAGACGCGCGCCTGAGGAGGAGAAGCAGCAGAAGCCCCAACGCTGGCAGGCTGACTGATAATCGCCGGCACAGGAGGGAGAACGCTTGGGGAAGTAAAAAGTGACCACAGATGGGAGAGACGGGCAGAAGAGAGGGTGAAGCCAATTTGTAATCTAGTATGCTGGAAGGAAAGGGGAAGACGGCAGGGAGCTGGATGGGAGGGTCATAGTGAGAAAGGGAAGGGACACGTGCTGGTTGGAAGGAGGAAGAGAGGGGCTGGATGGGATCCTGGAAGAAAGAGTCAGAAAGAAGGGGAGGAGAAAGATCTGGAAGAGACAGTTACTGAATGGAGAATGGGAAGGGACAGGTGCTGGTTGGAAGGAGGAATAGAGGGGACAAATTCTAGAAGGAATGGTCAGAGAGAAGGGGCAGGTGCTGGAAGGAAGAGTCAGTGAGATGGGTTAGAAAGGGGACAGATGGCAAAAGGAAGGTGGAAGAGAAGGGACAGACTCTGGAAAATAGGGGGAGAGAAGGGAGAAAGGGGGCAGACATTGGATGGAAGGGGAAAGAGTGCAGGCTGGATGGAAAAAGTAGAGGAGGCACACACTAGGTGGAAGAGGGTTAGGGGCAGACACTAGATTGAAGGGGGGGAAAGAGGGGCATCCAGGGCCGTGCCAATACGGTAAGCGGGGTAAACATGGCAGGGGTGCGCCGTCCTTTGGGGGGCGCCGCCGCACCATGCTTACCTCACCCTCCCGCTCCCGCAGCAAGAAGATCCCTTTCCTTGTTTTCTTTTAATTTTACCTCCGTCCAACAGCACCGCGTCAGTGAAGGAGGCGGCGCTCCCGAAGTGTCTACTGTCTAGCCTTCCCCTTCGCTCATGTTCCGCCTTCTTCTGACGTCATTTCCTTCACGTCAGAAGAAGGCGGAACATGAGCAAAGCGAAGGCTAGACAGTAGACACATCGGGAGCGCCGCCTCCTTCACTGACGCTGCGCCTGCGCTGCCGGATTGAGGTAAATTTAAAAAAAAAAAAAAAAGGAAAGGGATGTTGGAAGGTGGGGGGGAGAAGAGGGCGGGCAGTTGGGACATGGGAGTGGGAGGGCGGGGGAGAGAGGAGCATGCGAGGGCAGGGTTCATGGAAGGGAGAGAGGGGAATTGCTGGATAGGGTCAGGGATGAATGGAAGGGGCAAGGGACAGACGGGCATGGATTGATGGGAGGGTAGGGCTCAGGGAGAGAGGGGAATTGCTGGATAGGGATGAATGGAGTGGGCAGGGGACAGAGGGGCATGGATGGATATGGATTGCAGGACAGGGCTCAGGGAGAGAGGGGAATTGCTGGATAGGGATGAATGGAGGGGACAGAGGGGCATGGATGGATATGGATTGCAGGCAGGGCTCAGGGAGAGAGGGGAATTGCTGGATAGGGTCAGAGATGAATGGAGAGGGCAAGGGACAGATGGGCATGGATTGATGGGGGGGTAGGGCTCAGGGAGAGAGGGGAATTGCTGGATAAGGATGAATGGAGGGGGCAGGGGACAGATGGGCATGGATGGATATAGATTGCAGGACAGGGCTCAGGGAGAGAGGAGAAATTGCTGGACATAAAGGGGAGGGGAGGGAAGAGAGATGAAGGAGATGAAATGAGGGGAAAGGAAGAGAGGAGAAAAACTGCACATGGATGAAGCAGTGGTGTAGCCACAGGTGGGCCAGGGCCCACCCACGTTCGACTCAGGCCCACCCAAAATTGTGACATCCTCGCTGTGGCTGGTGGGGATCCCCAAACCTTGCCAGCTGAAGATTTTCTTTCCTTCCAAATATCAGCTAGCAGCACTTGCCTTGAGCTGATGCCGAGACCGGCCCTTCCACACATGCTCAGTTTTTGCACATGCAAAAGCATTGAGCATGCATGGCCTGCCAGCAGCAGCATCAGTTTGAGGCAAGTGCTGTCGGCTGCTGTTTGGAAGAGTGCTGGCTGCTCGAGAAGGAGGAGGAAATCTTCAGCTAGCAGGGTTTGGGGATCCCCGCCAGTTCAAGTATTTAGTATTTGGGGTTTGTGGGCAGGGAAGGGTGGAGAGAGGAGCAAACCGGAGGGGGCTGAGAGGACGAATTCCATGCCCACCCACCTTGGGCTCAGGCCCACCCAAAATTGGCCATCTGGCTACGCCCCTGGGATGAAGAAAATAGGCAGAAGCTGAGGACCAGAAATGAAGAAGAAAGGAGGAAAGGAAAGAAATAAAATGGAAAGGAAGCCCTGGAAACAGAGTTAAGAGGACAGATAGCCGCAGAATCAGATACTGGGCCAGCATGATCAGAAAAAGAAAGTCACCAGACAACAAAGGTAGAAAAAAATCATTTTATTTTCATTTTAGTGTTTGGAATATGTCCACTTTGAGAATTTCCATCTGCTATCTTATTTTGCAATGTATAGCAATTTGTTTCTAAGAATATTGCTGACAATTCCTGTCAGTGTGGCAAGTGTTGAGCGATCATTTTCACCCGGGGGGGGGGGGGGGGGGGGCGCCAACTGATAGTCTGCAGGTGGGGGCGCCAGAGACCCTTGGCACGGCCCTGGGGGCATCCTATTATTTTACAGTTTTTTTTGCTAGCTCTCCCCCCTTTTCCAGCACCTTCTCTTTCCTCCCTACTGTACAGCACCTTCTTTCTATTTTCACTCCTCTACCCAGTATATTCTCTCTTGTTTTCTCTCACTCCCTCCAGCATCTCTCCCTAACACTCCATCCAGCTGGATGGAAGGGGATAGGCCTCTAAAGGGGTTGAGTGAGGGCAATTGCTGGCTTGGAAGAGGGAGGAAATCTTGGAGGATGCTAGACATGAGGTGAGTAGGAAGACGGGGGAGATGCTGGACAAGGGGGAATAAAAAAAACAGAGGGGGTACTGGACATTACACAGGGATGAGGACCAAGAAGAGGTATGCTGCACATGGTAGGAGTAGGGATATAGGGGAGATGCTGACATGGAAAGGAGAGAAGGACAAGGAGGAATGCTGCATACGAGGGGGGAGTAGGGTGTCAGGGAGAGATGCTGGATGGAGGTGAGGGAAAGAGGACATCCTGGACGAAGGGGGGTAAGAGAAAACGAAAGAGAATATACTGGTCAGAGGAGTGAAAATAGAAAAAGGGTGCTGTACAGAAGAGAGGAAAGAGATGGTGATGGAAGAGAGGGGATAGCAAAAAAACAAACAAACAATGAAATAGGATGAAGAATGGGAGGGCTGGAGTAAGGGAGATGAAAACTGAAGGCAAATGTGGTTAAAAATAAAAAGGAAGATTGAAGACTAAGTAGTAAAAATGAATGACGTCTAAGGGCAGAAAACTAAATGAAGGAAAGCTGAAAGGAAAAGATCAATTCAGAGGTGGATGTAGGAGAGAAAGTGAAGAAGGGAGAGAAGAAGTGGCAGATGAACTGGAGATCATGTGAAGAAAGTTAAGAAAAGCCAGAAACTGGAGACTGAGACAAACATGATGGGAAAAATAAAACAAAATGACCAAACAACAAAGGTAGAAAGAAAAAAATTATTTTTAATTCTCTGAATGGAAAATGTCAGTTTTACAGTAAGTTTACACTGCTTTCTTTATATTTTGCAGAGTGCTGTTTTGATTTCTCTTTCTCTAGTGTTGCAGTGTGGCTTCTTGGGTTTTAAGTTTAGTCTACATATTCATATTTTAACTTTGTGGTAATTTATTCTGTACCTGGCAAGGGTGTTCAGTGTTTGTGACTGAGGCCAGGTACTCTGTTTGCACCTAGTTTCTGTTTAACCATCTGTAAGAATTCAACTTGTTCCAGTTTTCTAATGGGCATATTGATGTTCTAGTTCCTACTGTAGTATTTCCTGTGTTGCATTTTTCTAGATAAGGTCTTTGTTGTGTTACTTCTGTAAATCAGTAGTGGTATGGTCAAGTAGATTATATAAATTTTGAGTGACTTTTGTAGGCTTTGTATTACAGGTACAGCTGATCCTCGGTAGAGTACAGGGGCATTCCTGCTAATGGTGTCATCAGACTCATGGCTGAAGAATGGAGTGTTGGTTCTCCTGAACCACAGAGGAAGGGCCAGCGCCGGTGGCACCAGCACTGCACTCTTCAGTCATGATCATGACAACACTAGCAGCACGAGCACTCCTGGTTGACAGAGTATGAAGTGCAGCTAAGTGGGGTGAGGATCCTCTAAGTTAAGAGTGTGAATGGTAAATGACTGCAAATACTTTGCTTCATAGTTCAGGAAAAATTCAGTGAAAAATGTTTGGGCAATTCATAATGTGTTACAGAGCAGCATTCTTAGATGACTATCAGCTAACTAACCATAACAAAAATAATATCAATTTTTCTATTGTGCAATGCGTTTCTCCACTACCAGGAAAGTAGACACATACTCATACTGTTTCCTGTGGTTTCCAATTTGACTTCTGCTAGTTCAGTTGTGTGATCGTTGCTGGCGCCTATTTTACAAAAGTCTGCTCCCCCTGACCTTAAAACCTAGCTACGCCTCTCGGTTTCACTTCCTTTTTGTTCTCTAACTTTAACCTTTTTCCTCTTAATTGCATTCAGCCTCTTCCCAGTTACATATAGCTAGCTGTACATTCTTCCATGCTTCTCCATCCATCTTCACACTAATGACCCAAACCCAAAATAAAAATTAGCTTCCCAAATTGTATGCTTTTAAGATTTTTGCAGAAATGATTCTCAGTAGTGCTTGCCTACTTCAGCAGAGGTTGACTTACCTGGCAACATTAGAATCAGCCTTGTCATTATTCATCAGATACTTAGTGTTTGACCAGTATGAATGCTCACTGGTTAAAAGATTGTTAGTCCTGGATCCTGCTCCATTTTGGCTGATCATGGCCAGTAGTGTTGAAATAATAGAATAACAATTGGATTAAGAATGAGCATGGCTTTCTAGTGATATTACAGTGTAAGGCAATAAAGCAACACTGAAGGCAGCTCTGTATCACTGCATTTCGCAGAACACAGGAAAGCATCACAAGGCCTACATGTATAATACATGTTAAAAGATACCAGTAGTAATTATAATTCAGTTCTTTAAACAATTCATTTTAAAACAGTTAAATCAGCTGAAAGGAAACCATAAAATTATATATTTGAGACCAATGAACACAATTTTTAAAAAAATATTCATATGAATGTACAATTTTAATTTAAGAAGCCCTTTATAAAATGGGCAAGAAAAATTACTTCTGTAAGTGTGGAATAATATATTTCAGACAGTAGGGATAGCTGCAAATCAGTCAAGGAATAAATGTAAATTAGATGCTTCAAGATCTTCATGGCTTAAAAAGCATCCCAATTTTCTCCAAAGGTGGTAGCATTTATCCACTCACCCATGGCTAATTTTACATGGACTGCAAAACCATTATTTAAATAGGTAGGTGCATTAAACTTCAGTTGCTTCTCATGTAGTTCTCTACAGAGCTATCTTACCTCCATTTTAATTTGAAAGTAAGTTAGCAAAGGCTGCTGTCTTAATCCCCAGTTTCTACCTATACGCCATTCCACAAAATTTACGAAAGCAGCATAAAAGCTTCTTTGCAGTGATGTGCAATATTAATTGGAACAGTTTTGTAGCAAAGATATTGTAGGTATCTATATTTTATTTGCCATCTTTAAACACATCTAGGTCTTTATGACCTTATTTTTAAAATGTGTTTTCTTTTTACATTTCTTGGTGCAGATGGACTGCATAAATAAGCAACGTGCTAGGAGGCTTCAGACCAGCCGATAAATCCTTTCAATTTTCATGCCAGCTTCTTCTTTTGTAATTCAAATCTGACTGGAAACTGGCAGCTCTGAAAACTGAAACAAGCACTGCCACAAATACCTTGTAATGCTATCGACCTTGTCTGCCCATGCAGTGAGAAAGGGGGATGCATATGTGTCTGCAGTCATCCAGATAACACAACTCATTTTTTTCTTTTTGGGATAACAGAAGCCAGCCCTGAACTGTGCACCAAAAGCAGTCATTACCAGAAAAGCTGGAGAATAAGTCTCTTCAAGATACACACAGCACATTTAAAAAACCATATACAAGGCTCAGCTACTGCTTTCATTACCAATTTTAATTTAGCTCCTTCAGTTTGCTAGCCAGATAAATTCTTTAGTGCTGTTCTTTAATCTATTTGCCACATTTTATGTTTAAGATTATAGTAATATCAGACAGTGGAAGGAATCACTTTTAGGGGAAATAAAGAAATAGATCCGCTTATCAGCACCCATCAGAAAGTTCATTAATCAGCCTGGCTTTGTGCCCTCTAAATTGAAAGGTTAAATAATCCTCTCAGAAATATTCTGAGGCACTGCCACCAATTGTCCAGAGAAAAGCTGCCATTCACAACACTCTGGATTGGTGACAGTGTATTTTACCACTGTTTTGACCCCAAACAATGATGGACAAATGGCCTGGTTTACAAAGAAACCTTTTAGTACATAGATGGAAAAAGAGCACAAGCTTTGACTGAGAGAGGGAATGTTTGGGAGGATAACAAGGGAAAAGAAGAGGTAAGGGATATATATATATATATATATACACACACACACACACACAGTATGCAAGTAGAAGTATTTTGACTCTGAATGTTTAAAGCAGTTACCTTCTTATTCTATAATCTTGCGTGTAAATTGATGTGTGTAGTTTATACAATAGTAACAGATAAGTTTGTTGCTTAATTAGATATAAATTGACAATAATTGGAGTTAATTAGCATTAATTTGCAGTTACGTGTACCTTCAGTTAAACAATATTCTGTGATGATAGCATCTAAATTCTATAGTGCATAACTGCAAAAGGGATGCAGACATGAGAGGGGTGGGGCAGAGGAGTGCCAAGCATTTATGTGCTAGCCTTTAGAATGCTGTCAGTTAATGCTACATTTAGACACGAGCACTTAAACCAATCATAGAGCTAGTGTAAGTGCTTGTGCACATAAATGCAGACTTATGCTAGTATTCTATAATGGCAATTACACATGGAATTGCCATTATAGAATTTGTGCTTAGTGTACACTCTTTAGGCACCTAACTATAGGTGCCCTTTAGAGAATTACCCCCTTATTGTATACATTATATATATACATTCACACAGAGATATATATATAACATAAATAAGTACATAAGTACATAAGTAGTGCCATACTGGGAAAGACCAAAGGTCCATCTAGCCCAGCATCCTGTCACCGACAGTGGCCAATCCAGGTCAAGGGCACCTGGCACGCTCCCCAAACGTAAAAACATTCCAGACAAGTTATACCTAAAAATGCGGAATTTTTCCAAGTCCATTTAATAGCGGTCTATGGACTTGTCCTTTAGGAATCTATCTAACCCCTTTTAAAACTCCGTCAAGCTAACCGCCCGTACCACGTTCTCCGGCAACGAATTCCAGAGTCTAATTACACGTTGGGTGAAGAAAAATTTTCTCCGATTCGTTTTAAATTTACCACACTGTAACTTCAACTCATGCCCTCTAGTCCTAGTATTTTTGGATAGCGTGAACAGTCGCTTCACATCCACCCGATCCATTCCACTCATTATTTTATACACTTCTATCATATCTCCCCTCAGCCGTCTCTTCTCCAAGCTGAAAAGCCCTAGCCTTCTCAGCCTCTCTTCATAGGAAAGTCGTCCCATCCCCACTATCATTTTCGTCGCCCTTCGCTGTACCTTTTCCAATTCTACTATATCTTTTTTGAGATACGGAGACCAGTACTGAACACAATACTCCAGGTGCGGTCGCACCATGGAGCGATACAACGGCATTATAACATCCGCACACCTGGACTCCATACCCTTCTTAATAACACCCAACATTCTATTCGCTTTCCTAGCCGCAGCAGCACACTGAGCAGAAGGTTTCAGCGTATCATCGACGACGACACCCAGATCCCTTTCTTGATCCGTAACTCCTAACGCGGAACCTTGCAAGACGTAGCTATAATTCGGGTTCCTCTTACCCACATGCATCACTTTGCACTTGTCAACATTGAACTTCATCTGCCACTTGCACGCCCATTCTCCCAGTCTCGCAAGGTCCTCCTGTAATCGTTCACATTCCTCCTGCGACTTGACGACCCTGAATAATTTTGTGTCATCGGCGAATTTAATTACCTCACTAGTTATTCCCATCTCTAGGTCATTTATAAATACATTAAAAAGCAACGGACCCAGCACAGACCCCTGCGGGACCCCACTAACTACCCTCCTCCACTGAGAATACTGGCCACGCAATCCTACTCTCTGCTTCCTATCTTTCAACCAGTTCTTAATCCATAATAATACCCTACCTCCGATTCCATGACTCTGCAATTTCTTCAGGAGTCTTTCGTGCGGCACTTTGTCAAACGCCTTCTGAAAATCCAGATATACAATATCAACCGGCTCTCCATTGTCCACATGTTTGCTTACCCCCTCAAAAAAATGCATTAGATTGGTGAGGCAAGACTTCCCTTCACTAAATCCGTGCTGACTTTGTCTCATCAGTCCATGTTTTTGTATATGCTCTGCAATTTTATTCTTAATAATAGCCTCCACCATCTTGCCCGGCACCGACGTCAGACTCACCGGTCTATAATTTCCCGGATCTCCTCTGGAACCCTTCTTAAAAATCGGAGTAACATTGGCTACCCTCCAGTCTTCCGGTACTACACTCGATTTTAGGGACAGATTGCATATTTCTAACAGTAGCTCCACAAGTTCATTTTTTAGTTCTATTAATACTCTGGGATGAATATCTGGGATGAATATCCATTCGTTTTATATTTTATGCAAAATACATTTGCTAGGTTTGAACATGAATGGTTATATGTATTAGCTAATACACTTAGAAATCAGATTAACAAGAAAAATTAAATTTTTACTATCATTCTAAATGATTTACAGCTTCCTTGTCTGTGTGTATATGTGTGTGTGTGTATATGTGTGTATATATATATATATATATATATATACACACACACACATACACTGCAATCTGCTTAAGTGCAAGGGTCTGTGACCAAAGAAATGCATACAGTTAACCGGAGTGTGCACTTAACCGTTGTGACCCAAAGAAGCGTGACATCTGATAAATATATGTACAGTACTGTTTATTTTTATACATATAGTATAGTCTCTGTTAACTGATGTTAGGCTTACTTGAAGTAATCAGTTATAGTCCTCTGTACACTATTTGGTCTGTGAGTTCCATAGACTACGTCTGCCAGACGGTAAAAACTGTCATAGCACTGACATCCAGTGGCCTCCATATAGGCCCACACAGTGTTAAGACTCTCCAGCGCTCTTGCAAAAGTGACAGGAGGAGGTTGTTGAATTGCATCAGCATGTGCCTCGCAGCTCATTTCATCCTCTGTTTCATCATCAGCTGTTGTTGCATGCATGTAGGCGCATATCTCGACATCAGTGCTGTCACTGGTTGGTTGTCACGTGCCAATCGGCTTCCATATTCCGTGCACGCGCTTATGCGGAGTCTTTCCTCCAGAGGAGCAGTCTTGAACCATGCATATAAGCGAATCTTGCGCTTATCAGTGGTGCGCTAAACTAAAGTTTGTCCCCATAGAAATTGATGGTGCCAAAACCGGACCGAAGTACGGCATGCAGTTAGAGCATGCGCTTATCCAACATGCACTTAAATGGAGTGCACTATATATTTATATAGATAGATATGTATAGATATTTATAGATAGATATGTATAGATATTTATATATATGTGTGTGTGTGTGTATATATATAGATACATATTTTTTCCATCATGGAAGACTATTTGCTACAAATAGTATAACATACCTAGATAGAACTTTAAGAAATAGAAATCTGATTAGGAGTTATTATTTAAATGTGATGATTTTCTTCGTATCACAGCTCAGAAACAATATTTGCTTACAGTAGGAGGGACAATGTAATACATCCACCCCGCTGTCATTTTTTTTTTGTTACATTTGTACCCCGCGCTTTCCCTTTCATGGCAGGCTCAATGCGGCTTACATGGGGCAATAGAGGGTTAAGTGACTTGCCCAGAGTCACAAGGAGCTGCCTGTGCCTGAAGTGGGAATCGAACTCAGTTCCTCAGTTCCCCAGGACCAAAGTCTACCACCCTAACCACTAGGCTACTCCTCCACTCCTAAATAGTCCTAAATAGTATAAATAGTCACAACCACTATAACTTTCAAAGAATAAAACTAAAACAAAAGTAATGAAAAAAGATCACTGTCTTACTGCTGAGGGGATGAGTGTGAGAATGAATGAGTGTGAATGGGATTGTACTGGTGAAGAGGGTTTGAGTGGGGGTTTTCTGCTTTGAGTTGTGTGAGAATGGGTGAGTGGGGGATGTTTTGTGGAGGTGTGCTACTCTGGGATGTGGTACTGAGGAGTGAGTGTGAATAGGGATGTGCTTTTCTGGGGTATGTGATTCAAGTTGTTTTGCAGAGGAGTGTGTGTGAGTGGGGGGTGTTTTGCTGAGTGCTGTATTTGAATGAATGAGTGTGAGTGGAGGTGTGTGAAAATGGCTGAGTGTGACTGGGGTGTGTTGCTGAGAGGTGTGTGAGAAAGGGTGACATTGACATTGAGTTTAATTCTCCCTTAAATCAGAAATGTGGAGACTGGATCCCTACCTAGCACTAACTTTTCTTTTCCAATCAATTTGTTTAGGTTGATTTTTTTTTTTTTTTTGTATTTCTTTCAATCTAGCAAGTGCTTGCCGTTTGACTTTCACCATTTTCCTGTCAAAACACAACATTTTTTTCAAGGGCATATTGAAATTCAGTTTCCTGCCCTTTTTGAGGCCCGTTCCCCTGGCAGGGTAGTGAATTCATGCACACACACACACACACTTCCCAGTCTGACCCCCAATACTTTCTCCCTACCCTGTTCCCACCAGTCTCTGAACTTCCCTTAGGGAAGAGTAGGGTTACCATACGTCCGGATTTCCCCGGACATGTCCTCTTTTTGAGGGCATGTCCGGGGCGTCCGGCGGATTTTGCCCCCGCCCACGTTTGTCCGGATTTCTGGACAAGCGCGGGTGCGGGCAGGCGCGTGCGTGCGGTGGGCGTGTGGGCGGGCGATCGGCGCGTGGTCTCCCGTCCCCTCCCCTCCCCTTCCTTACCATGTTCCCTGGTGGTCTAGTGACGTCTTCGGGGCAGGAAAGAGCCCCCTCTTTCCTGCCCGGAGCGCTGCCTCCCCTGTCTATCATCCTTCTCGGTCTGGCTGGGGATTCAAAATGGCCGCCGAGAGTTGAACTCTCGCGAGGCCGCTTCAACTCTCGGTGGCCATTTTGAATCCCCAGCCATACCGAGGAGGATGCAGCAGGCAAGGGCAGGCAGCGCTCCGGGCAGGAAAGAGGGGGCTCTTTCCTGCCCCGAAGAGAAGACACTACTAGACCACCAGGGCTAGACAGTAAGTGAGGGGGGGTATGTGATGGGGGGGAGGGGACTATGTGACGGGGGGGGGGGGAATAGGGGCGGAACCCGGACCTGAAGGGGGCGTGGCAGGGGCGGGGCATGAGGCGGGGCGGGGTAGGGGGGCGTGACATGTGTCCTCTTTTTCAGAGGACACAAAATGGTAACCCTAGGGAAGAGGGTATTAAAGAATAAGAGCGGGACAACTGTGCATCTGCTCTCCATGTTTCTCTCCACCTGTCTCTGAGCCCTCACCCTGTCCCAAGCAGTTTGTGCTGAGCAACAGCAAGAAAGCGGTTTGGCACTTAGCAACAGCAAGAAAAAAACTTTCCAACCTGCAGCCTATTCATTTAATGGATGGATGTATTGCTCCTCCTCCCCTGAGTGCTCCCATGAACTGAATCGCTTCAGACTATACAGTAGCCTCTGCAGTGGCAAGTAGAATCTGCATACCGGGTTTGGTGGCCATAGCTCTTCTGGGGCCGGAGGAGTTCAGAGATGAACAAACGCACACTTGCATCTGCTTTATTTATATACTAGTAAAAAAAGGCCCGTTTCCGAAAGAAATGAAATGGACACTAGCAAGGTTGTCCTCTAATGGCAATTATGTTTTTAAGGGAACTGTTAGGAGACAGTATGTGTGAGACAGCAAATGAGTATGTGTGTGAGAGCAAATGAGTATGTGTCAGAGAGTATGTGTGAGAGAGAAAGAGAGTGTGTAATTGAGAGAGAGACAGAATGTGTGTGTCTGTGTGTATGAGTGAGTGTAGTGTGTGTCCCTTGTGCACCAATTATGCTCTCTCCCCTGCATTCATCCATATGCAGCAAATGTCCTCTGTGCCCTGCCCCCTCCATCCATCGTGGTGTAGCAGTTCTCCTTTGTCCCTTGCCCTCCCCCCATACATATGCATCAACTGCACTCTCCCCTGGCCTCTCCTCCATCCACCCATATCCAGGGCCCCCCTCACTCCATCTCTCTCCCCTCTGAGTTCTAGGCCCCCCTCCCCTTTGAGTTCCAGGACCCCCTCCCCCCTCTCCTTTGAGTTCCAGGACCCCCTCCCTCCCCTCCCCTTTGACTTCCAGGACCCCCTCCCCTCCGAGTTCCATGCCCTCCATTCTCGTTCGAGTTCCACACACCCCCGTGCCTCCCTCCCTCCCTCCCCTTCGAGTTCCAGGACCCCCGTCCTCTTCAAGGCCCCCTCTCCTCTCCCCTTTGACTTGCAGGACACCCCCCCTCCCTCTGAGGTCCACACCCCCCTCCGACTTCCACGCCCCCGTGCCTCCCTACTTCTCTCTCTCTGCCCTCCAAGCATGACCTGCCCTCTGGCAGCCCCTCGCCTTCCTAAGTGCTGGCTGTATTTAAAAATTCTTACCTTGAGGTACGGCGTCCACAGTGAAGGCGAGCGGCGCTTCAGACTGCCTTCGCATGTGTCTCAGCTCTGCCTCTGGTCCCACCCTCATTTCCTGTTTCCGGAAGGGCGGAACCAGAGGCAGAGCTGAGAGACACGCGAAGGCAGTCTGAAGCGCCGCTCGCCTTCACTGTGGACGCCGCAACCCAAGGTAAGAATTTTTAAAATACAGCCAGCACTTAGGAAGGCGAGGGGCTGCTGGAGGACAGGTCATGCTTGGAGGGCAGAGAGAGAGGGAGGCGCGGGGGCTGGCAACTATACAGAGTTCCCTTGAGGGCAGGGCGATTACGAACCCTACGAACACTGCCACGGAGGTAGCTTCAGAACGTTGGAGGTGCGAATTATTGTATTAGATAAATATATATAGAGAGAGAGAGACTAATGAGGGTTATGTAGAACATCTAAGCAAGATTTGTAAATCTAGTAAAAAAAAAAAGTGAAGGTATTACCTTTAGATGGGAAAAAAACAGAGCTTACTGACAACCAAAAAGCAAGTAGGCTTCTGTATCCATGCCGACATTTTCACGCAGGCTGATTAAGATATACTTAAAAGTTTAAAGTAAACATCAAGAATGGGGGGGGGAAACAGTGAATGTGTTAGGGTTAGGAAATGAGCAAGATATTTAGATGATGTTTGGATAAGTGCAGAAAGTGGAAATGGTGACTAGAAAGTGGATGAAAGACAGAATAATTGTTGACTGGCAAGGAAACTAGAGACAAAGCTGGAATAAAGAGATAAGCATAGGAAGTGGAAAGCTGTTATGTAGAACAAAGATGAAAGAGGAGACTGAGGAAAGGGGAGAGAAGGAAGATGATGATCTAGCTCTAGGTAAATAAGATTAAGGAGTGGAGGAGTAGCCTAATGGTTAGTTAAGTGAGCTGAGAACTTGGGGAACTGGGTTCGATTCCCATGCCAGCTCTTTGTGATTCTGGGCAAGTCACTTAACCCTTTATTGCCCCAGATACAAAAACTTAGATTGTGAACCCACTACAACAGAGAAAGTGTCTGCATATAGCAAAATGTAAACCGCTTTGGTTGTACCACAGAAAGGCAGTATGATCCTTTACAGAAATGGAGAAAAATAAGGAAACATAAGGATCAACATGAAAGATATAGGACATCCATGAGCTGTAGCTTTCTGTCCCACTAGTCAAGCAGTGCTCCAGGAGGCAGTCAGCACAAATGACAAGCTGCTGACTTCAGTGGCCATGAATGGCAATGTCCTGTATCACCCTCTGCTGTCATATGTCATTGAATTTATACTTATTTGTAAATTACCAGGATAACTTGACTAAAGGAGAATCAAACCTATAAATGGCAAGTGACCGACTCACCTGCAAATGCGCAGTAGAGACTTCCCTCTCTGTCCCGCCCCACGTCAAGACGTGATGACGGGGGGAGGGGGCGAGACAGAGAGGGAAACTGCGCGGAAGGGGAGGAGGGAACCGCTGACGTCGCTACTGCTCCCCCCCCCCAAGGTAGCCGCTACCGCCCCCCCCCCCCCCCCCCGGAGTCGCCACCACCCCCCCTTCACCCGGCCCGGGCCCTCTCTTCGTTATTCAACTTACAGCAGCGCCGAAACAGCAGCAAGCAGCTCAGCTTCAGCTCCCGTCGGCCTTCCTTCCCTGCCTGTGCCCCGCCCTCGCCGACTTGACGTCACACGAGGGCGAGGCACAGGCAGTGAAGGAAGGCCAACGGGAAGCTGCTGCTTGCTGCTGTTTTGGCGCTGCTGTAAGTTGAATAACGAAGAGAGGGCCCGGGCCGGGTGAAGGGGGGGCGGGGGCGACTCCGGGGTGGGGGGGCGGTAGCGGCTACCTTGGGGGGGGGGACATGGGAGGTCTCAGAAGGAGGGGGGCCTTGGAGCTGGGAGGGCTGGACTGAAGGGGGCCTTCCAGCTGGCTGGGAAGAAGGCACGGGGGGGGCAGGGGGCCTTGGAACTGGGATGGAGGGCAGGGGGGCCCTTACAGTTGTGAAGGAATGGGGCCCCTTACAGTTGTGAGGGAGAGCAGGGGGCCTTGGAACTGGGAGGGAGGGAAGGGGGCCTTGGGAGCTGGGGGGGAGGGCCTGGGGCCTTGGAACTGGGATGGAGGGAGGGCGGGCAGGGGGCCTTGCAGCTGGGAAGGGGGGAGGACTGGAGCCTTGGAGCTGGGAGGGAGGGACAGAGGGGGCCTTGGAGCTGGCAGGGAAGGAGGATGGCAGGGGGCCTTGCAGCTGCAACGGGAGGGGGGCCTTGGGAAAAAAAAATTCCAATACGCGCCCGTTTTAACGGGCTTAACGGCTAGTATATCAAATAAATTTGAACTTGGAACTTCAACTTGGAAGGTGGTTGAATTAGGCATATACTGTGTCATCCTCATCTGTTGCCCCCAAGCATAGGCGCCCGGTATAAGAGGCTTGGGGAGGCTCAACCATGACTTCTGCCTTCCTCCTATTGCTAGCTCTGCCACTGCTGCCAGTTTAGAAGTACCAGCAACAGCAAAACACAAGAGAGCCGCAGGGTCACATCCTGTATACACGCATCTTATGACTTTGCCAGCCTCTCCCCCTCCCCAATGTCATTTCCTCTCCTGGCTGCTGAGAACAGCAGAGTCAGAAGGCGCACCTATGCAGAATGCCTGTTCTACAGCTGGTCCCAAAATGCAGAAGCCACTTAGGTTCTGGTAGAGTGAAGGGGAAGAGGAAAGATATTAATACAAGCAGAGAGAGAGACAAGGGAGAGACTGGATGGAAAGATAAAGAGAGAGAGAGAGAAAACACTGAATGGAAGGGAGGAGTGAGTGAGAGATGTTGGATGGAGGGAAGAAAGAGGAAAATCACTGGATGAAAATGTGACAGAGGGGAGAAGCTGAATGGAGGAGAGAGAGGGAACATGCTGGATGGAAGGGGAGGAGAGGGGGACATGCTAGATGGAAGGGGGAGACAGAGAAAGGGAGACACTCGGAAAGGGGGAGAGAGAAGACACACTGGTTGGAAAGGGAGATTGGGGGCACTGGATGAATGGAGAGAGAGGGGGATACGCTAGATGGAAGGGGGAAGAGGAAATGCTGGATGGGAGAGAATAGAGTTAATGAGACTTGGTAGATTCAGTAAAAAAAGGAAAATTGAAGACTCTAGTAAGAATGAATGAAAAATGGATAAAAATAAATGGAAGGAAGCCGAGAGGAAAATATCAATGTTGGAGATGGATGTAGTGGAGGATGTGAAGAAGAAAAGAGAAAAAGGACAAATGGACAAGAAACCCTTGCATTTCAGTTAAGAGATGATAGAGGAAAGCAGAATGCAGAAACTGCGACCAACACAATTAGAAAAATTAAATGGCCGGACAACAAAGGTAGAAAAAATTATTTTTAATTTAGGATAAAGTAGTGTGGTAGTAACGTTATTCTACTCTTATAAACATAAAACAAAAAATGGAAAATAAGATGATACCATTTTATTGGACTAACCTAATACTTTTTTTTGTTTTTTTACTAGATTTTGGAGATCGAAGCCTCCTTTGTCAGGTCAGAACAGTATTCCATAACAGCAGTATATTGTCCTGATCTGAGGAAGGAGGTTTTGGCCTCTGAAAGCTAGTTGAAAAATGTACTACATTAGTCCAATAAAAGATATTGCTTATTCCCTTTTTTTTTTTTGTTTTATTTTTATTTGTTAATTTGTAATGTGATTAGAATATGTCATATTTTAAAATTTACATCTGCTATCTTTACAGTTGGCACATATTTTAGTGTTGCATTGGAGTGTAGTTTCTTGGGGGGTCGGTTTAATTTCAGAAGTTCTTAAAATCTTACTAATATGGGTTGAAGAAAATTTAAATGGTGGTTGGGAGGCGGGGATAGTGCTGGGCAGACTTATACGGTCTGTGCCCTGAAGAGCACAGGTACAAATCAAAGTAGGGTATACACAAAAAGTAGCACATATGAGTTGTCTTGTTGGGCAGACTGGATGGGCCATGCAGGTCTTTTTCTGCTGTCATCTACTATGTTACTTTGTTACATATGACTGTATATCTGAGGGTATGCCTAGTTATATTGCTGTAATCCATAAGTATTTGTATTTTGTCTACATATTTCTATTTTTAGTCATGGTTACTTATTTTATACCTGGTGAGGGTCTATCTGTGTTCTGTCTATGTGGAAGACTAGGTATTCTGTTAACATTGAATGTCTATGTAGGGCTGATCTGTTCTAATCTGGCTTGTTTAGTTTTCCAGCTACTGATGTTCTAGTGCCCACTGCATTGTTTACACTGCTGCCCTGTTGTGTTTGATTCCTGGAAGTTTAGTGCTATATGGTATTGTAGAATTGTTCTTTAGGTCCTAAGTGACATTTTTTGTGTGTTTTATATCAC
Source organism: Microcaecilia unicolor (assembly GCF_901765095.1). Taxonomy (NCBI): domain Eukaryota; kingdom Metazoa; phylum Chordata; class Amphibia; order Gymnophiona; family Siphonopidae; genus Microcaecilia; species Microcaecilia unicolor. The sequence goes on from NC_044032.1 coordinate 335,585,337, forward strand.
TTTATTATGTTGGTACTAGTTTTCGGGATTTGATTTTAGATCATGCCTTTCTCAGTAGTAGCTCAAGGCGAGTTACATTCAGATACAATAGGTATTTTCTTGTCCCTGAAGAGTTTACAATCTAAGGGCTACTCCCTACACTAAGGAGTTTAACTTGCCCAATCACACTACATTTAACCGTTCCTTGGCCCTGCCTTAATTCCACCTACTCTTTAGCCTCACCGATCTTAGCCTCCCCAAACAGTTGAGTCACCGACCGCCTATGCCCCCAAGTCATCGTTGATGGTGTCTGATGCCACCTCTGTATGTTGCTTGGTTACCTTCTGCTGGACATCTTATCAGATACTACCAGCCTGGTATGTCCCTCCTGTGGATTAAATGACAGTCCCTCATCTGCAAGAAAGGAAATGTGTACACAACATGTCTGTGGTCTCCCAACACAGAAAGGCCTGGGATGGCCACTGCCAATCAGTCTGTCCTCAGATTCCAATCTAATGAAGACAGGACAAATAAGGGATTAGGAAATTACTTATGGTGGGAATGATAAAACAGACATGGGTACTGACTAAGTGAATAGGAATTAAAAGCTGCCTCAGAAAGGGTGGGCTTTTAGCCTAGATTGGAAGACGGCCAGAGATGGAGCTTGACATACTGACTGGGGAAGTCTATTTCAGGCATACAGTGCAGCAATATAAAGGAACGGAGTCTACAGTGGAGGAGAAAAGTACAGATAAGAGAGATTTACCCAGTGAATGGAGTTCCCGGGGAGGAATGTAGGGAGAGATAAGAGTGGAGTGGTACTGCACTTGTAAGTCAATAAGAGCATTTGATTTGTATGCCAAAACGGATAGGGAGCCAATGAAGTACCTTCAGGAGAGGGCTATTATGAGCTTAGCAACACTGCTGGAATATAATTCATGCAGCAGAAGTTTGAATGGATTGAAGGGGAGAGAGATGGCTTAGTGGGAGACATGTGAGAAGCAAGTTGCAGTAGTGTAAGCATGAGTTGATAAGTGTGGATAAGGATTTTGGTAGTGTGCTCAGAAAGGAAGGGACGAATTTTGGTGATGATGTAGAGAAGGAAACAACAGGTTTTAGCAGTCTGTTGGATATGTTCAGAGAAAGAGAGAGAGGAGTCAAAGATGACACCAAGGTTATGAGCTGATGAGACAGGGAGGATGAGAGTGTTATCCATACAGATAGAGAATGGGAGGGTTTAGGGGGAAAATTAAGAAGCTCAGTCCTGGCCATGTTTAGTTTCAAACCATCTGCTAACAATGTATCCATGCTGCTCCTTCTGGAGAACTGTTGTGTGACATTTCCCTCATGTACAAAAAGAAAACGTTTCACGGTCCCTAAACTTTAAATCCATGATTAAATAGTGAGCTGCTATCAAGAGGGGTATCATCTGATGGCTGTACCAATGGATGCTGCTGTTATTTTTTATTGCATATTCATAATTTACCATACACAGTAAAGAAACATCGTAGAGTGATAATCATCTAGAAACCAAAGTAAAACACATAGGCTTAGTCGACATCAGGGAAACTGCTGTAGACAAACAAGTGAGTTGAAACTAGAACAAAAGGAAAATCAAAAATTTCTATAGAGCAGAAAAAGCAAATTTATAATTTCATGAACCCCAAAAACCATAATATCTCAAGAAACCTGTTCAGCAAGCACCGGTTTATCAGAAAGACACAATTCTATTTGAGAAAAATCCACAAATGTGTAGCTGTTGTTTCCATACTGAACCAGGCATTTTTCAGGGAAATTTAAGAAAAAAAGTTGTTCCCACAGCCAAAATTCTAGGTTTTAGCTGCAGGAACTGCTTTCTACGTAATTGTGTCTGCCTGGGAACATCAGGAAACATGTAAATTTGTTGACCACAGTAGGGTACAGATTTTTTGGAGAAATACATTTTAAGAATAGTGGGTTTTTTTCAGTTTCAGAGGAAAATGTAACCAAAAGAGTAGCACTTTTTGCTATCAAGTCCTGTGAGGAATTCAGATAAATCCAAACTTCCTACGGGAGTAGACACTACTTGATCCATTTCACCCTCACCTCTTATCTGAACTGAGCTTTTCTGAATATAAAATATACTCTCAACAGATAAATTATCTGCAAGCGAGTACCCAAGAACATTCTTTAAATACATTTTCAACAGCGCTAGAGGAGCCAGATGAGTCACTGGAAAATTAAGTATTCTAGAGTGTTCCCTATTTTCCAGAGGTTCCATGTGAAAATGAATCAACCTACTATCCTTAACAGCATAAACTGCAGTAGATTGCAGTGTTGCAACTGATTGGTCAATCTTTTGTTGTACAGATACAACCTTTATAAGTCTCTGATCAACCTCTGTCATTTTAACCAAACTTTCTTGAGAGAATTTACACAATGAGGGAATAGTTTCTTATATCTATTTCTCAATCCTCTTTACAACTTGCCAAATGTCTTGAAGCAAAACCACTTGATTAGTCAAAACTGGACCTTCCTGAGAAGAGTCAGGAGAAAGTTGAACTGCCATTGGAAGGGGAGCAAATGCTCCCCCACACAGAGGAAGTTCTTAAGAATCCTTCATTAGCAATACCAGATCGGCATGGGTCTGCACATTGCAAAGCAGATATATTCCCGAACAAAAAAGTCATACATGGCTGAGGAGGAGAAGGGGGAGTCCGGTCAACAGAAGAGAGTGAAGCCTCAGTTGGAACAGATGTACCCAATACTCCAGTCATTGCTGATGCTGAAATAGGAATCAAATGCTGATCATATCGCAGGAAGTCCAGCGCTGACATTCCGAGAATCCTGGTCTTTTCTCTTCATACCCATCACTAGGAGAATAATCTCCAAGCCACATTCCTCCAGACTCCAAAGTGGCGTGGCCTGCCCCTTTGGTCACATCCCTTCAGGCATGCGACCGTGGCTCTGTTCAATGAAAAAGGACAGCAGAACCCAACATCGACATCAGGAAGGAAGGCCTGTGAAGTTACTGCTCATCTATTCTGGAGATCACTTGCAGAGGCTTCTAGCAGTTCCAAAGAACCGCGGCTCTGCCCTGATGAAAAAGGACAGCAGGACCCAACACCAACATCAGGAAGGAGGGCCTGTAAAGTGCCTGCTCAGCTGTTCTGGAGATCACTTGCAGCGACTTCTATCAGTTCCCTCAGTGGCTGCTGTTATGCATGGTTTTTTTCTGATGCCAACATCCACTCAGGGCTAATTAGATGTATGTTGTGGGTATGAACAAAATAAATTGGTCATGTATGTGTTCTGTTAGGATATGGGGACCTGTATGCCAGAGGTTTCTTTGTGTCTGTATGCACAGGTACAGCGTACTGGCACCTTTTTTTCCCCGGTGAGTCCTGTACCTTTCCTCTCGCTCCCCTCTTTACTTTTTTTAGCGACTCGGCAGCACGGTGCAGCGATTAAGAGAGGCTGCCGATGTCGGGGCCTTCCCTCTGCGAGTCTCGCCTATGCACAAACAGGAAGTTCAAACAAAGTAGGCGGGACTTGCAGAGGGAAGGCCGGATGAGAGGGGAGAGCAGGGGAGAGAGGAGAATCACTGGACATCGATGGCAGGGAAGAGAGAATCGCTGTACATCGAGGGGCGGGCAGGGGAGAGAGGAGAAATGCTGGAAATGGATGGAGAAGAGAGCAGTAGAGAGAGGAGAATTGTTGGACATGGATGGAGGGAGAGGGCAGGGGAGAGAGGAGAATTGCTGGACATGGATGGAGGGAATGACAGGGGGCAGAGGAGAGGAAAAATGCTGGATGGATGGAGAAGAGGGGAGAGAGAATTATTGCCCGTTTCTGTTTTAAAGGAAACGGGCACTAGCAAGGTTTTCCTTGGAGTGTGTATGTTTGAGTGAGTGTGTGTGAGAGTGACTGTGTGAGAGAGAGTGAATGTGTGTGTGTGTGTGACAGAGAGTGAGTCTGGGTGCGAGTGTGTGTGTAAGAATGAGAGTATGTGCCAGGGTCCCCCCCCTCCCTCCCAGTTCCAGGGTCATCATCCCCCCCCCCCCGGTCCGTCTTCCAATTGCAGGGCCCCCCCTCCCTCCCTCCCAGTTGCAGGGTCCTCCCTCCTTCCCCCCCCCGCCCCCTCCCTTCCCATCCCTCCCCCCTCCTCCCCTTCCCTCCCCGTTGCAGGGTCTGTCTGTCTCCCCTCTCCTTTTGTCCTTGATGTCTTAAGGCACTGTGTATCAGCAATGTAAAAACGACAATGTGCAGCAGGAGCTCTTAGGTTTGCTTATTTTTGAGTGTATGGCAATGACGGCTTTGAAGGGGAGTGGAAACAAAGATTTACCAATGGGCTTCCTTGCTTACAGTAGACTTGCTGTGTTTGTGTTTGTCTTCCTCTCCTGTCTATGAAATGTCCTGCAGCATCTCATAGGTTTCCTTGCTTTGCTGTGAGTGAACGGGGATGACGGATGCGCTGTAGTCGGACCCGCTGGTCATTCCCTCCCCCCCCCCACCCCGTCTTCTGAGTCACCAGTGGACCCCGCCCTGAGCCCTCACCCGCCTCCTTCACATTTGACAGTCGCCGCAGCCGGTCGCTTGCCGTCTCGCCGCCCTAGTTCAGGAGATTTGGCGGGGGGGTATACATTGCCGTACAGACACCGCTTCACTCCTCCCAGCGAATCCTGAACGTAGATTTGCATATTTATCTTTGTGTAGGGGTGGAAGCCAATAAGCAGAAGGGGGAGGGGTGCAGAGTAAATTGCGCCGGCGAATTTGCCTCACCTGTAATTCTAGTTCGGAAAGTGGGAAGGTACAGTGATGTCACCCAGCAAACGCCACTTCGCTCCTTCCAGCGAGCCCTGCGCATAGATTTGCATATTATCTTCCTGGGGCGGGCGGGGGAGGGGTGCATGATGCGATCCGTTGCGGCTGTTGCAGTTCCGAGCAGGAAGGCGGCGGCAGTTTTTCGAGGGCGGTTAGTGTGCGCGGGTGGTTCGGAACTCGGAGGTTGGCAGCCAGCCTGGAGCGATTCCTAGGCAGGGGGAGGAGTAGGGAAACACTCTCCGCGTGTTCCCCTACTCCTCCCCCTGTCTGTGTCGCTGTTTGCTGCTGCTGACGTCAGTTTGATCTACTCCATGAAGCAGACCACATCCGGCGGAATCCACGGTTCCAGGTAGCCTCAGAACGGCCTGTTCCCACCCTATGTAGGGAGTACTTTTGTACATCCCATCAGTTAATGGATTCATCTGCTGTTGATGACAAAGAAGGGAAAATTAGGTTCTTACCTTGGTAATTTTCTTTCCTTTAGTCATAGCAGATGAATCCATGATCCCTCCCTGTCTGGCTTTGTGTTTTTTTGTTCAGGTCTTTTATGCATTGTATCTCATCGGGAGGAGTTGTAGACCAGTTCTCAGAGTTTCTACATGGTGTTCTATTGCAGGAGGTTGAGATCGTCGCTCCTTTGTTTGGTTATTGCTCCGGTTCTGGGGCGTTTGTTCACTGTGAGGAAAGTTTGTTATTTTACCTTTCTTACTCACTCTGCTTTGGAAGTTTCATATAATGAAGGCAGAAGGGGCTAGCCATCCAAGGTCACTGTGTCTTTTAAGTGTTCTGTATCTCCACCTGCTGGTAGGCAGATACAACCCATCAGTTAATGGATTCATCTGCTGTGACTAAAGGAAAGAAAATTACCAAGGTAAGAACCTAATTTTCCTTTCAGTACCCTCGCCTAGACAGATAGTGGCACTGAATATATAGGTTTAGTTAAATGCTAGCAACGATGCTGGCTGAAAATTTACCTGTATCTATGCATCTGATGCTGTCTTTATTGGCCCAAACAAAGGGTCTAAAAAGGAAAAGTTGGCTCAGGGTGCTACAACTCTTTAAGTGAGCTCTGATAACAAGGCTACGAGGAGGAGAAAATGGGTGCTAAGGTGTCCTGTATTGTGCATGGAGAAAAATAAAATAGAAATAATGGTAGGTTTGGCTGTGAAATTATTGCCAAAGAAACAAGATTCTGGCATGCTAGGTAGAGCAATAGTTCTCCTGTTGGAATCTTAGCTGTCTACTTTTGCCCAGAATTTACCTGATGGAACTTCCATCATGGAAGGTGACCAGCTTGTACTTTTATCTAGTGCACATTGCACTTTGGATTGTTTGTGGGCCTGGTGAACTTCTACCATGCATGTAATGACAGCATACAAATAAATACAATTATTGATTCCTGCTGGTATTCAAGTAGCATAGTAACAAACAGGTGTGCCTTTTTGAATGCACCTTCAAGCAGCCATTATTGGCAGATGACTAAATTGGGAGCTGTATGTGGAACAATTTCAGTGGAGTGTTTTAGTGTGGGAGACTCATAATTAGGAATCATGGCACATCTTCATATGAGATCTGCTCAATGGACCCTAGCTTCCCAGTGGTATCAGGTTGCCAGAAATCTAGAGGATGTAATCCTGCTCTCCACCGAATTTCACAATTCCCTTCAGTGGTGGACAATTCGATCCAATTTGACCTTGGGACGTCCTTTTCAAATTCCTCAGCCTCACAAAGTGCTGATAACGGATGCATCCCTCCTGGGGTGGGGAGCTCATGTAGATGGGCTTCACACTGAAGGAGTTTGGTCCCTCCAGGAAAAAGGTCTTCAGATCAATCTCCTGGATTTGCAAGCGGTCTGGAACGCTCTAAAGGCTTTCAGAGATCGGCTGTCCTATCAAATTATCCAAATTCAGACAGACAATCAGGTTGCGATGTATTATATCAACAAGCAGGGGGGCACCGGATCTCGCCCCCTGTGTCGGGAAGCCGTCAGCATGTGGCTGTGGGCTCGCCATTACGGCATGTTTCTCCAGGCCACATACCTGGCAGGCATAAACAACAGTCTGGCTGACAGATTGAGCAGGATAATGCAACCTCACGAGTGGTCACTCAATTCGGGCGTTCTATACCAGATCTTCCGAGCGTGGGGCACCCCCTCAGTGGCTCTTTTTGCCACTCAGGTCAATCACAAACTCCCTCAGCTCTGTTCTAGACTTCAGGCCCACGACAGACTAGCGTCGGATGCCTTTCTCCTTCATTGGGGGAAGGGCCTTCTGTACGCATATCCTCCCATACCTCTGGTGGGGAAGACTTTGCTGAAACGCAAGCAAGACCGCGGAACCATGATTCTGATTGCTCCCTTTTGGCCGCGTCAGATTTGGTTCCCTCTTCTTCTGGAGTTGTCCTCCGAAGAACCGTTGAGATTGGACTGCTTTCCATCCCTCATTACTCAGAACGAGGGGGCGCTTCTGCATCCCAGGCTCCAGTCTCTGGTTCTCACGGCCTGGAAGTTGAGAGCGTAGATTTCGCCTCCTTGGGTCTTTCTGAGGGTGTCTCCCGAGTCTTGCTTGCTTCCAGGAAAGATTCCACGAAGAGGTGTTACTCTTTTAAATGGAGGAGGTTTGCCGTCTGGTGTGACAGCAAGGCCCTAGATCCTCGCTCTTGTCCTACACAGACCCTGCTTGAATACCTTCTACACTTGTCAGAGTCTGGTCTCAAGACCAACTCCATAAGAGTCCATCTTAGTGCAATTAGTGCTTTTCATTATTGTGTAGAGGGTAAGCTTATCTCTGGACAGCCTTTAGTTGTTCGCTTCATGAGAGGTTTGCTTTTCTCAAAGCCCCCTGTCAAACCTCCACCAGTGTCATGGGATCTCAACGTCGTTCTCACCCAGCTGATGAAGCCTCCTTTTGAGCCACTGAATTCCTGCCATCTGAAGTACTTGACCTGGAAGGTCATTTTCTTGGTGGCTGTTAACTTCAGCTCGTAGAGTCAGTGAGCTTCAAGCCTTAGTAGTGCATGCTCCTTATCTCAAATTTCATCATAACAGAGTAGTCCTCCGCATGCACCCTAAGTTCTTGCCGAAGGTGGTGTCGGAGTTCTATCTGAACTGGTCAGTTGTCTTGCCAACATTTTTTCCCCATCCTCATACCCGCCCTGCTGAACATCAGTTGTACACCTTGGACTGCAAAAGAGCATTGGCCTTCTATGTGGAGCAGACAAGCCCCTTCAGACAGTCCGACCAAATGTTTGTTTCCTTTGATCCCAACAGAAGGGGAGTCGCTGTCGGGAAACGCACCATTTCCAATTGGCTAGCGGATTGCATTTTCTTCACTTATGCCCAAGCTGGTCATGCTGGTTGAAGGTCATGTAACGGCTCATAGTGTTAGAGCCATGGCAGCATCGGTGGCCCACTTGAAGTCAGCCACTATCGAAGAGATTTGAAAGGCTGCGACGTGGTCATCAGTCCACACATTCACATCTCACTACTACCTTCAGCAGGATACCCAACGCGACAGTCGGTTTGGGCAGTCGATGCTGCAGAATCTGTTCGGGGTTTAGAATCCAACTCCACCCCCCTTGGCCCATTTTTATTCTGTTCCAGGCTGCACTCTCAGTTAGATGTTCTGCTTCGTAGGTCAATCCTTGTTATGGCCTCGCCGTTGCAAGGCCCAATTGACCTTCTTTGTTGTTTTGAGTGAGCCTGGGTGCTAGGGATACCCTAATCGTGAGAACAAGCAGCCTGCTTGTCCTCGGAGAAAGCGAAGATACATACCTGTAGCAGGTATTCTCCGAGGACAGCAGGCTGATTGTTCTCATAAACCCACCTACCTGGCCTTTGGAGTTGTCCTTTTTCTTTCTATATATTGCTTTCTAATTTAACTAAAGCGGGACTCTTGCGCGACAGGCGGGAAGATGGCCATGCATGCGCGGTTCACGCACCCACGCACTCGAAGGCTCTAGCAAAGTTTGTTGCTAGAAAGATTTCCGTCCTGGGGCTGCCGTGGATGTCACCTAATCGTGAGAACAATCAGCCTGCTGTCCTCGGAGAATACCTGCTATAGGTATGTATCTTCGCTATCTCCACTGTTCGGTTGCTGCAACTAAAGTAGGGGATCACGAAAATGATGGAATTTTTTTGCACATTGCATATTTATTTATTTATTTATTTAGATTTTGCTTTGTGAATAGAGATTTCCTTTTAATCAGACTTTAATATTCATTTTGATTGTGACAGTATTAGTACTAGAATGAAAAACTATATCTAAATAATGGCAGCAGTATTAGTACTAGAGTGAGAGACTATGAGGAGCATTTTAGAAAGGACGTCCCAGTCAATACATCACAAATGGACATCCACCCTAAAATACATGTGAGATGGACGTCCATATGCTGGAAATGTCAAGCTTGAACATCCGTTTTACAAATAGAAACATCCAAATTATGAATGCAGTAACATGAAGGACATAGACGTCTGTGTGGTAGCAGAGGAACATCAATATTATAAAATGGCCTCGTAGACATCCACTTGCAGGAATAACCTAATGGTTAAAGCAGCCAGCTAGGAGCCAGACCAGTAAGCCAAAGGTTGCTGGTTCGTGTCCCACTTCAGTTTCTTTTAAAATTTTGTTTCTTTTAATTCTAAGCACTCCAGGGAGAGAAAAATACCTACTGTGACTTACTTTATCTTCATTCAAAATACCTACTGTGACTTAATCTTCATTCAGTGTAGAACTGCTCAATCAGAACACCTTTCTGTAACCTGGACATGCCAAGTACAAGGTCTAAGTATGGACAGCCATCGTTTTGTACATGGGATGTTCATGTTTCCACCCCCACCCCTGCAGTCCCGCCTAAAACATGCCCACATCACTCCCCCTTGCCATATGGACGTACTGCAGTGTTAGACACTATTTTCTGGCTTTATAAAATCAGTATTTGGACATCCGTGCATATAGACCATCTAAATACTGGTTTTCAGACATCCAAAACAAAAATGAGCTTCTCAAATAAGCAACCTACAGTGGGGAAATAAGTATTTGATCCCTTGCTGATTTTTGTAAGTTTTGCCACTGACAAAGACATGAGCAGCCCATAATTGAAGGGTAGGTTATTGTAACAGTGAGAGATAGCACATCACAATTAAATCCGAAAAATCACATTGGTGAAAGTATATGAATTCCTTTGCATTCTGCAGAGGGAAATAAGTATTGATCCCCCACCACCAGAAGAGATCTGGCCCCTACAGACCAGGTAATGCTCCAAATCAACTCGTTACCTGCATGACAGACAGCTGTCGGCAATGGTCACCTGTATGAAAGACACCTGTCCACAGACTCAGTGAATCAGTCAGACTCTAACCTCTACAAATGGCCAAGAGCAAGGAGCTGTCTAAGGATGTCAGGGACAAGATCATACACCTGCACAAGGCTGGAATGGGCTACAAAACCATCAGTAAGACGCTGGGCGAGAAGGAGACAACTGTTGGTGCCATAGTAAGAAAATGGAAGAAGTACAAAATGACTGTCAATCGACAAAGATCTGGGGCTCCACGCAAAATCTCACCTCGTGGGGTATCCTTGATCATGAGGAAGGTTAGAAATCAGCCTACAACTACAAGGGGGGAACTTGTCAATGATCTCAAGGCAGCTGGGACCACTGTCACCACGAAAACCATTGGTAACACATTACGACATAACGGATTGCAATCCTGCAGTGCCCGCAAGGTCCCCCTGCTCCGGAAGGCACATGTGACGGCCCGTCTGAAGTTTGCCAGTGAACACCTGGATGATGCCGAGAGTGATTGGGAGAAGGTGCTGTGGTCAGATGAGACAAAAATTGAGCTCTTTGGCATGAACTCAACTCGCCGTGTTTGGAGGAAGAGAAATGCTGCCTATGACCCATAGAACACCGTCCCCACTGTCAAGCATGGAGGTGGAAATGTTATGTTTTGGGGGTGTTTCTCTGCTAAGGGCACAGGACTACTTCACCGCATCAATGGGAGAATGGATGGGGCCATGTACCGTACAATTCTGAGTGACAACCTCCTTCCCTCCGCCAGGGCCTTAAAAATGGGTCATGGCTGGGTCTTCCAGCACGACAATGACCCAAAACATACAGCCAAGGCAACAAAGGAGTGGCTCAGGAAGAAGCACATTAGGGTCATGGAGTGGCCTAGCCAGTCACCAGACCTTAATCCCATTGAAAACTTATGGAGGGAGCTGAAGCTGCGAGTTGCCAAGCGACAGCCCAGAACTCTTAATGATTTAGAGATGATCTGCAAAGAGGAGTGGACCAAAATTCCTCCTGACATGTGTGCAAACCTCATCATCAACTACAGAAGACGTCTGACCGCTGTGCTTGCCAACAAGGGTTTTGCCACCAAGTATTAGGTCTTGTTTGCCAGAGGGATTAAATACTTATTTCCCTCTGCAGAATGCAAATAAATTCATATACTTTCCACAATGTGATTTTCCGGATTTAATTTGTGATGTGCTATCTCTCACTGTTACCAATAACCTACCCTTCAATTATGGGCTGCTCATGTCTTTGTCAGTGGGCAAACTTACAAAATCAGCAAGGGATCAAATACTTATTTCCCCCACTGTATATGTAAGCCCCCCTATTATAAGAGTAAGAAGGATGTCCCAATCTTTGAGTGGTCTATAGCTTTCCCCAAATCACTTTCAGCATTCACTGTCTTCTCCTAGGGAGCAGGCTTTCTTCAAGATCCAGGCGCAGAAATTTTGCCAAAGACAACTGAAAGGCTCCTTTACTGAAATAAGTGCAAAATGGTATAGTTTTTAGGTAGTTTTTCAATCCTGAGGTTATATAGCATTGAAATAAGTGCAAAAGGGTATAGGTTTTTTTTTTTAGGTAGTTTTTCAATCCTGAGTTTATACAACATTAAATGAAAAATGTAAGACTCAACACTTAGTCCGCAGTCTCCTTTAGCAATTATCAAATTAAAGTAATTAAATCAAATCAGTCTGTTGGTGTAACTGCCCTCCTGGGTTCTGGGGCAAACCAGTTTCCTTCAGTAATGATTTCTGTAGGGTAAGAAGTCTCCTGAGTCTGAGTAAATCTATCCCCCTTTTAGTTCCACACACAGAACATAAGAATAGCCATATTAGGACAGATCAATGGTCCATCTAGCCCAGTATCCTGCTTCCAGCACTGTCCAATTTAGGGCACAAGTTCCTGACAGAATCCCAAATAGTAGCAGGATTCATACTACTGATCCCAGGGACAAGCAGTGCCTTGCCCCATGTCTATCTCAATAGCAGACTATGGACTTTTCCTCCAGGAACTTGTCCAAACTTTTTCTAAACCCATATACACTAACCACTGATACCACATCCTCTGGCAACGAGTTCCAGAGCTTAACTTTGTTGAGTGAAAAATATTTCCTCCTGTTCATTTTAAAGTAGTACCATGTAACGTCCTTGAGTGTCCCCTAGTCTTTGTACTTTTTGAAAGAGTAAAAAAAATTGATTTACGTTTACCCATTCTGTACCACTCAGTGTTTTGTATAACTCATCATATTCCCCCAGCTGCCTTTTTTCCAAGCTGAAGAGTCCTAACGTCTTAAGCCTTTCCTCATATGACAGAAGTTCCATCCCCTTAATCATTTTGGTTGCCCTTCTTTGAACATTTTTAAATTCTACTGTGTTTTTTTTAAGGTACGGTGACCAGAATGGCATAAGATACTCAAAATGTGTGGTACATAAGTATTGCCATACTGGGAAAGACCAAAGGTCCATCAAGCCCAGCATCCTGTTCCAACAGTGGCCAATCCAGGTCACCTGGCAAGATCCCAAAAATGTACAAAACATTTTATACTGCTTATCCCAGAACTCCGCTAAGCTAACCACCTTTACCACATTCTCTGGCAACGAATTCCAGCGTTTAATTACACGTTGAGTGAAGAAAAACTTTCTCCGATCGTTTTAAATTACTACATTGTAGCTTCAATCGCATGCCCCCTAGTCCTAGTATTTTTGGAAAGCGTGAACAGACCACTTCACATCTACCCGTTCAACTCCACTCATTATTTTTATAGACCTCTATTATAGCTCCTCTCAGTCGCCTTTTCTACAAGCTGAAGAGCCCCTAGCCGCTTTAGCCTTTCCTCATAGGGAAGTCGTCCCATCCCCTTTAGTCATTTCGTCGCCTTCTCTACACCTTTTCCTAATTCCACTATATCTTTCCTTGAGATGGAACACTACAGAGGCTTATAATATCTTTATCTTATTTTCTCTCCCTTTCCTAATAATTCCTAGCATTCTGTTTGCTTTTTTGGCTGCTGCCATGCACTGGGCAGAAAATTTCAGTCTATTGTCCCCAGTGACACCTAGATCTTTTTTCTTGGGTGTTCACTCCTAGCATCAAATAACGATCGTTTAGATTATTCTTCCCAGTGTGCATCACTTTGCAGTTGTCCACATTAAATCTTACCTACCATTTGGACACCCAACTTCCTAAGGTCTTCCTGCATTTTTTCGCAACTTTGAATAGTTTAGTGTTGTCTGCAAATTTTATTATCTCACTCGTTCTCATTTCAAGATCATTGATAAATATGTTAAATAGCACTGGTCCCAGTTCAGATCCCTGGGGCACTCTACCATTCACCGTGATCCACTGAGAGAATTGGCCATTTAACCCTACCCTCTATTTTCTATCCATCAACCAATTTCGAATTCACAACAGAACATTGCCTCCTGTTCCTATCCCATGGGCTTTTAATTTTCTCAGGAATCTCTCTTGAGGGACTTAATCAAACACTTTCTGAAAATCTAGAGACACTGCATCAACTGGCTCACCTTTTATCCACATATTTATTCATGCCTTCTGTGAAATCCTGAGCGAGGGTTGGGAGTGAGCAGGTAAATAAACAGCCGGGCAAAGGGGTGAAACCAAAAATAAGTATTTATTCAAAGGAATCCTTGGGCCTGTTCCTTTCACAGGTCCCGAGATATAGGATAGGAAACTTCTGCAGTCCAGGACATTGTTATATGCAAGCTTCTGGCGGTAGGCCACACACAGTCTGCGACTGCCAGGGTTGCCATGCCCCAAACACAGCCGAATAGTTCTCAGTTCTCTGCCAAGGTTCAGGTCTGGCTCCAGCCAGACCTCAAAAGCAAAACTTACAGGGTTCAATCTGGCAACAACAAATGGCTTACCTCAGCCAGGTCGCGATTATGTAACTGTAGCTTCAGTGTCATATGCTGGGGATTCAACGCTTCTGTCCCTGGGATTCCTTAACCTCAGCCTGGCCCTGTCTTTTATACTCCCAGGTCTGGGCTCTGCCTCTCCCAGCTCACTTCCTCCCTGGGCGGGACCAATGCTCTTAAGGTGGCCCCGGCTGTCAGAGAGACTGTTGTTAAGGTGGCCCAGGCTATTGGGAGGGACTTTTCCTAAGGGTGAGGGGTAATGTTTTATAAACCCCCTCACACCTTCAAGAAAATGAAGCAAATTAGTGAACAAGACTTCCCTTGACTGAATTCATGTTGACCTCTGTCCCATTAAACCATGTTTGTCTATGTGTTCAGTGATTTTATTCTTTATAATAGTTTCCACTATTTTGCCCAGCAATAATGTCAGCTTACTGGTCTATTTTCCGGAACACCCTTGGATCCATTTTTTAAAAATAGGCGTTTAAATTGGCCAACCTCCAATCTTCAGGTACTATGAACGATTTAATGACAGATTACAGATCACTAGCAGCGATCAGCATTTCATGCTTGAGTTCCTTTAGTACCCTTGGATGTATGCTTCCAGTACAGGTTATTTACTACTCTTTAATTTGTTAATTTGGCTCAGTACATATTCCAGGTTCATCGATATTGTTTTAGTTCCTCTGCATTGTCACCCTTGAAACCCATCACTGGTACAGATAGAACTCTTAAATCTTCTTCAGTAAAGACTGATGGCAAAGAATTCATTTATCCCTGTCCTCCATGAGTTCTCCTTTTATGCTTAATGGTCTAACGGTTCCCACGGATTCCCTCACAGGCTTTTGCTTCTGATATACCTGAAAAAGTTATTACTATGAATTTTTGCCTCTGAGGCAAGTTTCTCTTTGTATTTTCTTTTGGCCTTGTTTATCAATGCTTTGCATCTAACTTGCAAGCGCTTATGTTGCTTCTTGTTCCTTCATTGGGTCTTTTTTCCATATTCTAAAGATGTTCTTTTGGCTCTAATTGCCTCTTTTATTTCTTCCTTTAACCATGTTGGCTTCCGGAATGGTATTTTAAGCAACGTCCATGCCCGATTTAAAGTCCTGACCTTTGCAGTTGAGCCTTATCTTTTTTTTTAAACCATTTTCCTCATTTTATCATAGTTAACCTTTTGAAAATTAAATTTGTCCAGTTCAGCTCCTGAATGGAACTTGTCTTCCCTTTGTTCTGTTGGATTGAGGCCAAGAAACTGCTCCACTCCTCTATCGTAGAGCAGGTAGAGGATTGGGTAAAACCTCAAGCTTGTCAACATTCACTTCACACTGGACACAAACTAAAAAGTCAGGGGAATCTTCATAGATACAAAATAACAAACAATGCTCAGGGGCTGAGCCTTATGCACACTACTTCTCCTAACCAGATCATACAGCAAGCCCCACTACCTTACTAAGGGCTCTGACTTACAAAGAGCAGGCAGTACCATTGCAGCCATTTCTATGAGGGATGCTGTAACCTATATACTTTATCTCTACTCTGACTTGGTATAGTCCCGTTAAGGGTTCTGTGAGAATCGTTTTATTGTGATAGCATTTGAGCTATTGCAAATGGTACAAGTCCAACACATGTTTAGGCCTCATTTTGAATGCAGTGTTTATTCCAGGAACTTGAAATCAAATTGGGAGGAAACACAGATTTTGTAATAACACGTGATGTTTTCTCTCATCTCCCTAGACCAGTCCCAGTAATGTGCAAATTGCCACTGACAAATTTACACCTGCTCCAAAGAAGAAGTAAATTTGTGCTTGTACGCTGTGTATTTTATAAAACATGCAATTCTGCCAATTCTCTGTCCAAACTACACCCCCCCCCCCCCCCCACCCAGGGAACATCTACAGTAGTAACCTATAATTGCAGCAGTCTTCTTGGTACCCACTATACAACCATGCAATTTTAAAAAGCTATTTCCTTGTGTTAAAACAGACTTTGCATGTGGAAAACCTTTATAAAATTATCCTAAAGGCTCGTGCTGTTGTTGTCCATCCGGGTCATTCACATTAAGCTATGAGATAAACTGTTTGCAATATAGAAATTCAGAATGTGTTAACAGGCATAGAAGGAAGGAGAAAAGTATACCCTGCATGACCTGTATTATTTGCATAGCCAACAAACAAAGGAGGGAAGCCTCTGCAGATTGATGCACCCTCCTGCCACCGTTTTAAAAATGTAATACCACAAAAACAAAATGTGGCCTAGTGGTTAGTGTGGTGGACTTTCTCCTGGGGAACTGGTTCAATTCCCACTGCAGGCACAGACAGCTCCTTGTGACTCTGGGCAAGTCACTTAACCCTCCAGTTGCCTCAGGAACAAATAAGTACCTGTATATAATATGTAAACCGCATTGAACCTGCTATGAGTGGGAAAGCGCGGGGTACAAATGTAACAAAAAAAATGTAGTCAGAATTAGAAGCTTGGTGCCATGGTGCTACCAGCACAATTCGGAAGTATACTTACTGCCACTGCAAGCTTTCTTTAAAGCTATCTGACACCAGTGCTTAGGTACTTTGAGCATAAGGATCATGCTTTTTGGTGAAGGTTCACCACCCACAAGCCTCCCATTAAGAGTTTATTTGTATATGTTTACTTATGCAAGGATCTTTGCAGAACCCTCACAAGTCCTGTATGTCCCTGTCCCCAGGTACTGGTCAGGGTAGAGAGGGGTGAATTCCATATGGTATAGCATCTCCTTTTCTGAGATGGCTGCCAGTGCTACTGCCTTCCCTATATAGGTCAGAACCCGTAGTGAGCATATGTAGTGTGCTTGATGCTGTAAGGAATCAGACGCCTTATCTGAGCCTGAATGCATGCAGGGCCCAGCCCTTGGAACTCCCTTATTATTTTAAGTTTTCGCTCAGGGCAGTGTCTCAAACTGGGTTATTCTTGGGCTACCATGACAGTAGTGAACCTCACTCTGAAGCAGGGTATGTGGAGTATAATCTGTCTTTCAAGTATACTTATAATGATGTAGTACAGTTCTTGCATTGTGCCAAACAAAGCTGCTTCGGAGTTCTTAAATTTTACATGTATAGGCATACGGTTGTATCACCACTGTTTTGCATAAAACTATATCATATGTTGTGCATTGAAGACTTCCTTTTACCATCATGTTGTGGTCACACCTAAATTGATGGGATCATACTTTCTGTATCTTTCGGTCACATTTTTTTTTGCTCTCGGTCTGCATTTCTTGAGCCTGGAGAACTTATTTTCTCATTGCTTGGGAATCACAATCTTACTATGATCAATGTCTATTCTAGTGTTCTTTGGCTCTCACCTTACACTCTACTGTATGTGTTTCCCTTACATCTAACTGTTTTATCAGTCTAAATGGAGAGGTCTCAAGTCACTCTGTCGTGACAGATTTCTGTTTGACTCTTTTTGCTGCCTGGTATGAATGAATGTGACCCATTTTACCCACTTCCCTTTCTGCCCCTTCATGTTCGTAGAACGAGTGGAGCAGCTGCTTGGCCTTCAGTCTGAAGAGACCAAGGGACAAGAAGCCCCACAGTAGCTAGATACAGAGACGCACTTTATGTACAACATTACTTTCTATTTGTAAGCCTCTGTGTGGAAGTAGATATCAGGAAGGAATGACTGTATGGGAACATACGGGGTTTACCTCAAACTCAAGGAGACCTCATATTCTAAAAAAAAAGTATTACTGGAGAAAATTAGTTTGCCCCAGAACCCGGGAGGCCAGTTACCCACACAGACTGATTATTGCTAAAGGGATCACAAACAAAGATCTGGAGAACTGCAGGGCCTTAAGGTGTTCAATCAATGCTATACAACCTCAGGACTTAAGGACAACCGCACAACTGTAATCATTTTGCACTTGAATAAAGAGATTTGGAGCACCCCATTTCAGTCCCTAGGCAATCTTTTGTAGGAAATTTTACACCAAGGCCTTGAAGAGAAATCCCCCCCCCCCCCCCCAGACCCCCCTCAGAGAAGTATGTGTATGCTGAGAACAATTAAGAGAGAAGGCTGGGAAGAAAAAGGTGTTTTGTGGAGGCCCTGGGATATAATTCCAACTATGGACTGCCCCACAACTAAGACACCCCCGCCCTACACATATTTATAAATATGTTGTATGTTATGTACAAGTACTAAATATAATTTGGATTTGATATGTATCATCGCAGTCATTGCGCCAAACATGGCCATGCCAGATGATGTTGAAATGTTATATTATGATTTTTGGTTGTGGTTTTATGCTTCATAAACTGAAATGTGTTTAAATATCATGCCTAAGTATTGGCTGTATTTGGCTTTTGTGTTATTACTGCTGTGCCTTCCTGTTCTTTTTTTTGGAATAACATTATTTGCATGACTGATCTGCAGCTGTGCATCTCTCCTAATTGAACTGAAAAATCCAACTCAGCTTTTATGACTAATGCTGAGATGCAGCCATGCATATAGTTTTGTATCACACTGTTTTGAATATATTTATTTATACCCCACATTTTCCTGCACAAATTAAAGTTCAATGTGACTATCAAGCTACAAGAAGACAGTACAAAATATGAAATAAAAACCATAATCCCACAAATATCAACAAAGGAAAGACTTGTAAATGCATATGCAATAGGGGGAGGGGGAGAAAAAACTAGGCCTAAACCTCTTTAAAATTGTGTTAACAGTCCTCTTTATGTAGTGTATCCTGGATAAAAGCCAGGTCATAGGCAGTATGACAGAGACAACAAATTTGTAAAGCAGAATTTGTCATTAAGAAGGTAATTTTGTAACTGGGCAGCTGTCCAAGGAAGGGACATAGGCACATATGTTACACCTGGGATAAACATAAAGGAATCCTGTTCAGAAGGAATGGATCCTAAGGAGCTTAGCCGAGATTGGGTGGCGGGGATAGTGCTGGGCAGACTTATACGGTCTATGCCGGGGCTGGTGGTTGGGAGGCGGGGATAGTGCTGGGCAGACTTACACGGTCTGTGCCCTGAAAAGGACAGGTACAAATCAAGGTAAGGTATACACAAAAAGTAGCACATATGAGTTTATCTTGTTGGGCAGACTGGATGGACCATGCAGGTCTTTTTCTGCCGTCGTTTACTATGTTACTATGTTACCTGTTCTATAAAGGCAACATATAATCATATGCACCTTTATAAAATAATCTGCATGAAAACTCCAGGGGCATTGCTTAGGACATCAGGCCCTAGCAGTGCGGATACAGAGGCAAACCAAGTAGCCAAATAAAGAGGCTAGATCTCAGGGGAGTCAGATTTTCCCTCCAACACTGTGGTCCACTTCTCAAAGGGAAAGTGATATGAATACTGTTAGACAATGCATTGTTAGTCACATATATGAACAAACAAGGTGATATACAGCTCTGCACAGCATAATCTGTGATTATGGTTCCCCCACAAGAACAAAAACCCTGTACATTTTACAGAAGGACATAATTGTGTTTGAGTAGCTATGCATCACCTTCCTAAGATCTAGATAATACATTAACTCATCTCCCTTTCAGTCATGTGTGGAGCAGACATCAGTAATTCAGTTAACTGGTTGACATGAAATGATTAAACTATTTTTGGTAAGAAGGGTTGCACTGCACAGGGGAGGGGTCTTTCTCTCTGACAGTCTTTGGCAAGATGCCTGCAGCTCCAGCCTCCTTTCTTGCTGAAGTAATTGCCACCAAAAATGCTGTCTTCTGTGTAAGAATCTTGAAGGATACCATTGTAAGCTGCTTGAATGGCTCCCATAACATAGCATTGAGCACCAAATTCCAGTCTCACGCCAGAACTGGTTTGCACACCAGAAGTCTGACATTCAGCATCCCTCTCAATAACTATGTGCAATGGCATGACTGCCTTCCCCAGCATTTGCTTTCTATAGCAGGAGCACACTTCACAAGGAACTTTAAGACAGTTCAAAGAGAGACCTCTCTCTAGTCCCTATTCTAGAAAGTTTAAAGTGCATGGGACTTAGCACTTCCATAGTGAGAGACCTTGATCCCAGAAACCATATTTTGAAGATTCTCTAAATTTCTTACATAGGCTCGAAAAAGAGACCCCTTTGTAGACTTAAGCATTGTCCTTTTCACTCACTCAGAAAAGTTCCATTTTCTCAGCCTTGCCCTGTCAAATCCCAAGCCATAAGCAAGTATGGAGCTGGATATTCCATCTGGATTGGCTCTTGATGTGGCTTCTTCTCTTTCCTCAGGGCAGATGTAGTGGCACTGCAGCTACTAGTCTTCAAAGGTCCCTAAGTCTAGTGCTATCAAGATTACCAAGACTGCATATCTTGTGACTTTCTGCAACTCTCTGCCTATTAAAAACCAAGAACGGAGTACATACAAAAACATTTTCTGAGACCAAAATTGAACGAGGCAAGTCCATTCTGCTACAGCTTTCCATCTTCCATCAACTGACAAATCTTGGGCTTCTGGCATTTTGCTGTGTGGCTATTAAGTCCAAGTGGAGACAAGTCCTTTGGCTTTTGATAATGTTGAAACCTTCCTTGCAAAGCTGTCATTCCCCTGGCTGTATAGAATGGCAGTTTAGGAAGTTCTCTTCCACATTGTCCTTTCTTGCAGTTTGTTTGGGTGGATGACACCTCTACATGCAACTCTGCCCAGCTAGCCTTTAATGACTGCTGACAGTTCTTGGATTCATTCCCTTATGTGACTGCCAAGACATTATAAGTACACATTCCAAATGGGAGTAGGCAGTTTAATTGGTAGAATTCAAGTTGATTGCCCTAGAGAAAAGTTTTAGAAAAGACACATGGAAGATGCTTCATGTTTTCTCCCATCACTAAAGGTTACAGATCTGGCTCAAGTAATGGCTAGGTTTTGAGGCTACAACCCTTAATACTGTGGATAACATGCTCCACCCTACTTGGACGATACTTTGGTAGGGTTTCGGAAGAATACAGGCAATCCATGACACAGCCTAGATATTTTTATTGTCAAGTGAAAATTAGAGGGGTGTTAAATAGACCCAAAGAATTGTTTAGTGTGGTCAGATTTTTGACCCAGGAAACATGTTTGAATTATAATTTTAGTTCTATCACCGGACTGTTTTGGAGATTTTTTTGTGGGGGAAGTGGAGAAGCTAGTCACTGCCTTTAGTTTTCAATTACCAGGGGAAGGTCAGCTGACTACAGATAATAGTAGCTGGTCCTGTATTGAACCATCTAAGGAGTCTGAAGTCTGGTCTACTGTGAAAGCTCTTAGGCCAACTAATTCCTCAGGTGATAATAGTTTTCCAGTAGTGATTAAGGCTACAGATGGAAAATTGAGAAGTATAATTTTGACAATATTAAATGTATCATTAGCTAAAGGTGAGATACCAGATGTTTTGAAAGTTGCTACCATTAGACCTTTATTGAAGAAAGCTTCTTTAGATCCATCTATTTTGAATAACTTTACACCAGTTTCTTCTTTGCACATGATGCCAATAAGTTTGCAGAAAATAGTCCTAAAACCATTGGAAGGGTATTTAGAAACAGTGAAGATTTTGGATCCTTATCAGTATGGATTCTTTAGAGCTCATGGTACGAAATCGCTGCTGGTTTGCACTTTGGTTTTTTTGAGATGGGGTCTTGATCATTCCTCTCAATATTTTCTGCTGATTTTGGATCTGTCTGCAGCCTTCGATAGAGTGAACTATGATATTCTGATTACCTGTAATACCACATGCTCTATTTCTGTTAATGTTCTTATGCGGTTTGCTTCATTTTTGACTAATCAAAGGTTAGAGGTGCGAATGAGGGATCAGTTTTCATAGAAAAGAGATTTGATGATGGGAGTACAGCAGGATTTGTCCCTTTCCCCAGTTTTGTTCAATATTTATTTAATACCATTGTGTTGTCTGATGAGGCCTCTTAATATCCATTATAGGGTTTATGCAGATGATGCTCAGGTTTTTTTCTCCTTTTGATACATCTATAGAAGATGCAGTTGTACTACTACAATCAATTTTTGGTATAATAGCAAAATGGCTGACAACCTAATGGAAATTATGGACGATATCAACCAAAGCTTCCAAATTATGCATTCTTGGGCTAATACTTTTCAATTAAAACTTAACGCTGAAAAAACGCAATGCATTGTACTTACTTCACAACATAATACAAGCAAATTCACCTCCATAACCACACCAAACTTTTCCCTTCCTGTCTCAGACACCTTGAAGATCCTTGGAGTCACAATAGATTGAAATCTCACACTTGAAAATCATGTGAGGAATGCAACCAAGAAAATGTTTGTCTATGTGGAAACTTAGAAGACTAAAACCTTTCTTCCCAAGAGACATTTTTCGCAAGATGGTACAATCTATGGTGCTAAGTCATCTGGACTATTGCAATGCGTTGTATGCTGGCTGTAAAGAGTATATCATCAAGAAACTTCAGACAGCCCAGAACACTGCAGCTAGACTCATATTTGGCAAGACCAAATATGAAAGTGCAAAACCCCTTAGAGAAAAGCTTCATTGGCTTCCAGTTAAGGAACGCACTATGTTCAAAATTTGCACTCTGATTCATAAAGTCATCCATGGAAATGCTCCAGCCTATATGTCAGACTTCATTGATTTGCCACCCAGGAACACTAAAAGATCAGCTCGCACATTCCTGGGACTTCATTTCCCTAGTTGTAAAGGTCTAAAATATAAACTAGTACACGCGTCCTGCTTTTCCTACATTGGCACTCAGTTGTGGAATGCATTACCACTTGATCTGAAAACTATTTATGACTTAACCAACTTTCAAAAAACACTAAAAACTTATCTCTTTAATAAGGCTTACCATAATTAATCAATTATAAGAACTGTAAAACATTACTACTTGCTTGACAGTTTGACTGTTTTCTGATTTCTGAATGGATTATACCCTTCTATGTTACATTCATTTCTTTATATGTAATTCATTTGTTTACGTACGCTTGATTGACACCTGCCATGTTGTAATATTGTAAGCCACATTGAGACTGCAAATAGGTGGGGAAATGTGGGATACAAATGCAATAAATAAATAAACAAATAAATATTGGCTTTAAATGTGGATAAGACTGAAATTGTTTCTTGGTGGTTGTTAAGAGGAACAGATCCCGAATACAATTAAACTTTATGAAAATGAAGTTTAGACGCAAGAGGTTCATAATTTAGGAGTCATCCTAGATGTTCATTTGAATTTTAAACCACATATTAGAAAGATAGTTCAGAGTTCATTTTTTAAGTTAAAGATGTTAAGTATGTTGAAGAGCTGTGGAGAATTTTAAACTGATAGTTCAAGCCTGGTAATGAGTAGTCTGGATTACTGCATGCCTTGTACCTGGTTTGGCTAAGTTCAGTATTAGGGCATTGCAGGTTGTCCAGAATACCTCAGCACATCTCATTTCTGGGCTATATTTTCAGCATATCTCCCCAATATTGAAGGATTTTCATTGGTTACTGGTGGAGAAAAGAATTTTAAAATTTTGCTTTTAATTCATAAGGCTTTAAAATTTGACTCTTGATTATTATTTGAGAACTGTTCTTAAGGTTTATCAGCCAAATAGGTCTCCAAGATCAATGGATATAGGCTTATTATCTGTTCCAACTTTGCAGAAGATTTATTTTGAAGAGACAAGACAAAAGTCTTCCTCTGTTGTGGGTCCAAGGCTGTGGAATGCTTTGCCTATACAGATTAGGACAATGGCTGATACAAGTCAATTAAAACATTTTTTTAAAACATATCTATTTGTTGATGCATTTTAGAATTGAACTATTGAAGTGTCCTTTTACTAACCTGTGGGGGAAAAGGGCCCTGCGGTAGTGGTGGGGGCCTTTATTCCTGCACGCCAGGTCCCTTTTTACCACAGCGGGTAAAATGCCTCCCCTCCAAGAAAATAAAATAGCCATGCGGTAAGATAACTCTTTACCATTTGGCCATTCGGCAGGGAGCTATTACTGCAACTCATTATGGTGGTTTAAATTAGAGAAGGGGGTGAGAAAAAGAAAAATAAGGAAGGTAGTAACATCGATGTACAGAAGAGTAGCCTAGGAGTGGAGCTCTGCAGTACCCCTATGCAAAGTTGAGGTCTTAATGTGCTAGATCTCGAGAGACCGTTTTTCTTACCTTCTACTAAGGTGTGTGAGACAGTGATACCAGCTATGATGACATCCAGTGCAAGTAAGAAAACGCTGGTGCAGCCAGATCCTAAGACGGCGACAGCAGTCTCTGAACAGGAACAATCTGCATTGCAGAATAATAC
Organism: Microcaecilia unicolor; assembly: GCF_901765095.1. Lineage (NCBI taxonomy): Eukaryota > Metazoa > Chordata > Amphibia > Gymnophiona > Siphonopidae > Microcaecilia > Microcaecilia unicolor. Next base: position 335,609,568 of record NC_044032.1, read on the forward strand.
CAACACCCCTACTGTTCATGCCAAAAAATGTGTCTGTGGTTCCAGGAGCTGAAAAGTGACCTTTATATATAGTGGATGGTGAAATCCAGACTGCAATGGAGGAATTGTACAATGATTTACTCGATACGGTGGAAGATATTGAAACACACCTGAATGACCTGCCCAGGAGGAGCTAATGTTAAAATTAGAGGATATTGAAAACAAATCGCACAGAGGTAATTTGCAGATCAAGGGAGTTCCTGAAACTGTGGTGGACGCAAGATCAGTTGAGGTGGCCCAACACATTTTCTCTGCTGTGCTACAGGATAATTCTGAAACTCTCGAGCCCTCACCTCTAATGCTGGATAGAGCTCACAGTGTGGCTGTACCGCACAACAGGAATTGGCCCATGAGGACATTGTGATCTTCTTCCATAATTGAGAGCAAAAGAGCAAGTTCTGAGAGCTACTCACAGAAAAGGAGGAGTGAGAACTATTGGGATGAGACCAATGTCAGACCTGGCCTCAGCGACCCTGCATCACAGAACAGAGTATCAGAGCTTGACTGAGATGATGTACAAGCAAAGGAGGCTCATGTTTACAGTATAGGCGCAACTTACACTGGTTGTACGGTGGGCTAAGAAATCCAGTGAAACATGGTCACAGCGGGGAAGTAAATTGATTTGGGGTCGACGGAACCTTAACAGTCTTTAACTGTGTGGCGGCTACAGACTGCTAGGCCCTTTTGCTTGCAGCCCGCCATTCACCGTGGATCCAGTGTACCTAACCTGACCCTGAATGGAAGCTGACCTGTATATCTGATTGCAATTGGCCCTCCTATTCTTGGCTGAGGTTTATCATGCTCTCTCAAGAGCTCTCCATTTGTACTATTCTATTTCTTATCCCATAGGCTGTGGAATGATCTTCCAACACAGATACACAATGAACAGTACTTCACTAAATTTAAATCATTGTTGAAGACGCATTTCTTTCAGTTAGCTTTTTAAACCTGAGGAGGAAGGTGGGCCTGATGGTGGGGTTAAACCTGGACACAGGGAATGACCTGATGTGTTTGATTTGAGTGCCTATTCCTGGTTGGCAGTTATTAGCATCCTATTTTATGCTGCTGTTCCTTTTTTCTTTGTTTTATAATTTTTAGGAATTGTACACTACCTAGATCTATTTCTTTAGTATACACTGTATAATAAATTTTAATAAACTAAACTACTGATGTTGGACTGTTGTCCCATTTTCGTTGCAGACATCTCGGGGGTGGGCCCCTTTTTCTTGAGGTTTATTAGAATTGGGGAGGAGCCAAAATGGGCATTGATTAGTTGCTTCCTCTCTGTGTTACCAGCTCCTAGAGAAGTGGGTATTTTACAGTTGGGCAAGGAGGGAGGAGTATGGGAGAAGGCTGGAGAGGAGGAGAAGGGTATGGGTGGTGGTTTATTATAGGTGGCAGAGGGGGCCTTTAATCATGGTAGGCTTACTGTTAGGGCAACATGGACAAAAAAGGTTTCCTTTTTAGGAGAAGGGTGTGAAGCTTATTTTGGCATGAAGATACAAATAACTTATTAATATATTTGATCATTGACTAGACTGATTGTCTCACATAATGTGAAGGGCTTAAATTCCTCCCAAAAGAAGCATTATACTTAAAAAAAGCAACCCCACATTAAATAGATGTGAGTTTCCTCCAGGAGACTCACCTGTTACCGAATATAATAAACTACTAGTGCATAAGTCCTTGCCACGAACATTTTTCTAGCTTCCAATAAAAATAACAGGAAAATGAATGGGTGGAAATAGTGATTCTTAAAAGGGTTAGTGTGTTCCATATGAGGTTCTTACTGACCCAGAAAGGCACATATTATTCTGAAAGTGGAACTTGGGACTCAGTTGTATAGTTCATTGAATATTTATGCTACCCAACTGGAATCAGGGCTGTTTCTTTGACTTCAGAGACTGCTGAAGTTCCTGGAAGGACCTTACTAGTTGGGAGAGATTTCAACCTTACTTGTGACCCCTGTTTGGATAATTCTAATTCAGGCCATTAGATATGCACAAGGGGATAGGCACAGAAAATGAAGAACCTTGAAGTACTCCAAAATAAATGACAGACCATTGCGAACATAGGAGAACCTAGTCTAACTTGAAATCCACAGTCTTGTAAAGAAGGACACAAACCATACATCCACCGTGGAGACCGGAATGTGGTGTGCCTCAGGGATCTCCGCTTTCCACCGATTCTCTTCAATCTAATGATGTTACCTTTGGCCAAAGCATTGTCTAACCAAGACCTAAATACATATATTTATTCCGATGATGTGACGATATACAGTGGTGGAAATAAGTATTTGATCCCTTGCTGATTTGTAAGTTTGCCCACTGACAAAGACATGAGCAAGCCCATAAGTGAAGGGTAGGTTTTGGTACAGTGAGAGATAGCACATCACAAATGAAATCCGGAAAATCACATTGTGGAAAGTATTATGAATTATTTGCATTCTGCAGAGGGAATAAGTATTTAATCCCTCTGGCAAACAAGACCTATACTTGGTGGCAAAACCCTTGTTGGCAGCACAGCGGTCAGGACGTCTTCTGTAGGTTGTGATGAGGTTTCCACACATGTCAGGAGGAATTTTGGTCCACTCCTCTTTGCAGATCATCTCTAAATCAATTAAGAGTTCTGGGCTGTCGCTTGGCAACTCGCAGCTTCCGCTCCCTCCATAAGTTTTCAATGGGATTAAGGTCTGGTGACTGGCTAGGCCACTCCATGACCCTAATGTGCTTCTTCCTGAGCCACTCCTTTGTTGCCTTGGCTGTATGTTTTGGGTCATTGTCGTGCTGAAAGACCCAGCCACGACCCATTTTTAGGCCCTGGCGGAGGGGAAGGAGGTTGTCACTCAGAATTGTACGGTACATGGCCCCATCCATTCTCCCATTGATGCGGTGAAGTATCCTTGTGCCGTAGCAGAGAAACACCCCCCAAAACATAACATTCCACCTCCATGCTTGACAGTGGGGACGGTGGTTCTTTGGGTCATAGGCAGCATTTCTCTTCCTCCAAACACGGCGAGTTGAGTTCATGCCAAAGAGCTCATTTTTGTCTCATCTGACCACAGCACCTTCTCCCAATCACTCTCGCATCATCCAGGGTGTTCACTGGCAAACTTCAGACGGGGCCGTCACATGTGCCTTCCGGAGGCAGGGGGACCTTGCGGGCACTGCAGGATTGCAATCCGTTATGTCGTAATGTGTTTACCATGGTTTTCCGTGGTGACAGTGGTCCCAGCTGCCTTGAGATCATTGACAAGTTCCCCCCTTGTAGTTGTAGGCTGATTTCTAACCTTCCTCATGATCAAGGATACCCACGAGGTGAGATTTGCGTGGAGCCCCAGATCTTTGTCGATTGACAGTCATTTGTACTTCTTCCATTTCTTACTATAGCACCAACAGTTGTCTCCTTCTCGCCCAGCTCTTACTGATGGTTTTGTAGCCCATTCCAGCCTTGTGCAGGTGTTGATCTTGTCCCTGACATCCTTAGACAGCTCCTTGCTCTTGGCCATTTTGTAGAGGTTAGAGTCTGACTGATTCATGAGTCTGTGGACAGGTGTCTTTCATACAGGTGACCATTGCCGCAGCTGTCTGTCAGGCAGGTAACGAGTTGATTTGGAGCATCTACCTGGTCTGTAGGGGCCAGATCTCTTACTGGTTGGTGGGGGATCAAATACTTATTTCCCTCTGCAGAATGCAAATAAATTCATATACTTTCCACATGTGATTTTCCCGGATTTAATTTGTGATGTGCTATCTCTCACTGTTACCAATAACCTACCCTTCAATTATGGGCTGCTCATGTCTTTGTCAGTGGGCAACTTACAAAATCAGCAGGGATCAAATACTTATTTCCACCACTGTAATTTCCGTTCAAAAACGACTTATCAGAAATTGCAGACAAAATAAATTGCAGCTTCCAAATTATGAACTCATGGGCAGACGCTTTCCAATTAAAGCTGAATGCAGAAAAGACACAATGCCTAATATTATCATCGCAATATAACAAAATCAACTATCCCAACATAAACACACCAAACCATACTCTCCCTGTTGCGGACACCCTGAAACTCCTAGGCGTAACAATTGATCGCAATCTTAATCTAGACTGCCATGTAAAAAATGTCATAAAGAAAATGTTCTATGCAATGTGGAGGCTCAGAAGAGCGAGCTCTTTCTTCCCAAGAGAGACATTTCGCGTATTGGTGCAATCATTGATTCTGAGCCATTTGGACTACTGTAATTCCTTATACGCGGGATGCAAGGCACAAACCATCAAGAAACTCCAGACAGCCCAGAATCTCAGCTGCTGCTGGGCTTATTAGCCATTTGGAAACTCTCTGCTTTGCCTTTGCATCGCCTAAGGCCCTGTTTGTTGGTGCTTGTTGCACTTCTGCCTAGCTTGGTTTTTATTCTAGCTCCTTGTCTGATGCTAGTTAGTCTATGTGTAGTTTAGCTTAGGGTTTGTTTGTTTCCTAGACTTGTTCCTTGTCTGTTTTTTGTGTTTAGTTTCTGTTTGTGCTGTGTTTCTGTTTCAGTAGCTGCTTGGCAGCTTTCAGTTCTGTCTCGTGTTGTCAGTGTTTGTTCCCTGTTTAGTGGCTGCTTGCAGCTTCCAGTTCTTACCCTGTCCTGTAAGTCCTGTCGGCCGCCTGCAGCTAGGGGCTCAACTCCTGGGGAAGGGCGGCTAGTGCAGGTGAAGTCTTGCTGTTTCCTGTCAGAGTTCTGTCTTGTTCCTGGTGTGGGGTGGTTTGCCTGCCACTGCCGCTCCTCAGCAGTGGCCCAAGGGCTCACTAACCTAGTTCCTGTTTTTGGAAAATGTGATATCTGTATCTATATTCTGAAATTCTATCCTATAATGTGTACATGTTGCTATAACATTTTGTAAGCCACATTCCTTGTCATCAAGCAGAATGAATCCATTACGAGTGGGTTGTGTCCATCAACCAGCAGGGGGAGATAGAGAGCACTGAAAAAACCATAGTGCCTCATGGCCAGCTAGCTCCATCTGCCTCTTCAGTATTCTCTATCTCCCCAGCAGAGTGGACGCAGCTTATTCAGCTCCTTCAGAAAATCTGCCTGGGGTGGCTCCTGTGCTTTTGCCAATTGTAGCAGGGGTGTTGTGGCTGGTGGTGCCCACTTTAAAGGCAAATAGATTAGCCCTTTCCCTGCCTTACCCGGCCCCCGATGTGGAAGTAGACAAATAGGCAAGCCCTGTCCCTGTCTTTGCCCACGCTGTGGATGCAGGCACATAGGTTCGCTTTTTCCTTGCCTTGCCCACACTACTGATCCTCCGGAGTTGGAAATTTGCCTCTTTCGCTGTTGCCCTCAACTTTCCTCACAGCGTTTAAAAAAAAAAAAAGTCACGTCGTGCTTTGGCGCTGCGATCCCTGAAAAGAGGTTTTCTTCTGATTGTGCAGCGTGACTGGAGCTCGGCGACTCGGTCTGGTGAGGTAAGAGCATTTTGTAGCTCCTCCGGGGAGGGCCTGCGTTCGGGACAAGTTTGGCGCAAATCCGCCATTTTGAATTTCCGCCCGCTTTTGGCGATGGCTGCTGACAAAGTAAAGTGCTGTTCCGTTTGTGGCAAGCGCAAATCTGCAGTGGGGCTTTGTAAGGCGTGCTTTTCAGACGGTAGAGCCGGCCCCGAGCATGGCGAGCGATGTTCCTTCCCCGCTCCGTGGAGCTGGCAGCAGGTGCCATTTTGGAACAGCATGGCACGAACCCCACTGAGGCGGAGGGGTTTGAGCCTGGAGGGGCGCCTCATGTAGAGGCTAATAAAAGCTGTTTCCCCGGACTGGAACCAGGAGGCCAGGGTGATCCATTTTCCCCTGAATTTGTTTTATTGCTGCATAATGCATACATGTTAAAAGAGCTCTTCTGCAAGGGTCCTCTGCGGCCCTGCTTTCTGTATCCCCTCCAGTGGAGTCCTGGCCTTGGATTACCGTCAGACGCGTTTTCCCCTGACAGATGGCCGCAAGACAAGCGCAGAAGAGTGAATTCCCCTTCAGAGAGTGGCGCCCCCCCCCCCCCCCCCCCCCCCCCGTTGTCGGGATGTGAGGACTCTGAGGGGTCTGGCAGGCCTTCATGGTCTGGAGAGCCAGAAGAAGGTGCAGGATTGCCACCAGATCCAGATGATCCTTCCACGGTGAGGATTTTCCAACGCGATGAGCTGCCAGCGCTTATTACTGATGCCTTGCAGGTCCTCTCTATAGAAGACCCTGGGAGTACTGAGATCTCCTCCGGTAATCCGAGGATGGCAAGTACTAAGAAGCCTGCTCGAGCCTTTCCTTTGCATGACTCCATCCAAGAGCTTATCACGGCTCAATGGGCTGACCCCGAGGGCCCTTTGAACGTCGCCAGGGCTATGGGGCAATTATACCCTCTAAGTGAGATTTGGCGCGCCTAGCAGTGCCTAAAGTGGGTGCCCTAGTCACAGCTGTGACAAAGAAAACTACCCTCCCAGTGGAAGGAGGAGTTGCCCTGAAGGATATGCAGGACCGTCGCCTGGAGTCAGCTATGAAACGGTCGTTTGAAATTTCAGGCCTATCCTCACGGGCGTCTGCATGCAGCTGCTACACTGCCCGAGCCTGCCTTGTTTGGTTACAACAGGCAGTGGAACAGCCCGTAGATAGAGCGGAGCCCTTATGGAGGTGGCACCGCGGATGGAGTCGGCCTTGTCATTTTGGCTGACGCCCTTTATGATCTGGTCAGAGCTTCGGCTAAACAGATGGCTGTAGCGGTGACGGCTCACCGTCTTCTGTGACTACGGCATTGGGCAGCTGACATGGCCTCTAAGCAAAGGTTGGTGAAGTTGCCCTTTCAAGGCCTTCTCCTGTTTGGTGATGAGTTGGAGAACAATTGTGTACAGGCCTGGGGGATGCCAACCCAGCGCTTCCCGAGGATAGGCTGCGGCCTTCTTCCAAGGGTCAGGAGGTTCCCCCTCTTACAGACCATCTGCTTCCGTGAAGCTAGAAGGTTACCCCGCCCGGGGTGTTCGGCTAGGTTTCACATTCACGTGCCCGTTTTCAGCAGAGGAACTCCTTTCGCTCGGACAAACGGTCCGCAGCAGCTGGCTCAAGACCTGGAGTTCAAGGGCGACCCTCTCAGTGATGGTACAACCGGCCCCCTCCTTGATTCCTGTAATAGGAGACGACTTTCCCCTTCTTTCCTCGAGGAGTGGGCCAAGATTACCTCAGATCAGTGGGTATTGGACATGATCAGAGATGGATACAGAATAGAATTCAACGCCCCGATAAGGAGACTGTTGTGGGTCCCGATGCGTTCTGCCACCAACGGGCGCGGTAGAGGAGACCTTGCAAGGCTTGATTCACATGGGGCGGTTTCCCCCGTGCCTCCCGCCGAATGCGGCTCTGGCCGTTAGCCATTTATTTGCGGTGCCGCGAAAAGGAGGGTCTTTTCAGCCCATCCTAGACTTAAAACAAGTCAACAAGTCTCTGAACGTGCGGCATTTTCACATGGAAACCCTGCGCTCCGTCATAGCGGCGGTACAGCCAGGAGAGTTTCTCATGTCTGTGGACCTGAAAGAAGCTTACTTGCACATACCAATTTGGCCCCCGCATCAGAGGTTTCTGCGTTTTGCGGTGATGGGAAAACATTTCCAGTTTCGGGCCTTGCCTTTTGGCCTCGCCACAGCTCCCCGAACCTTTTCCAAGGTAATGGTGGTAGTAGCTGCTTTTCTCAGGCTAGAGGGTATCCGGGTTCACCCGTACCTAGACGACTGGCTCATCAGAGCAGACTCTGCAGAAGAGAGTCATCAGGTTATAGCCAGAGTGGTCTCAGTACTGCAATCTCTGGCTGGTTGTCAATATTGCCAAAAGTCACCTGACCCCCTCTCAATCTCTAGAATATTTTGGGGGTCTGGTTCGACACAACCTTGTGATCAGAGGCGGTGCAAGCTTCAGAACCAGGTCCGTCTGCTCCTGAGGATGCCTCGCCCGTGAGCTTGGGACATTGTCCCAGCTGTTGGGGTCATTACGGCCCTTTGGAATTGGTGCCTTGGGCGAGAGTACACCTGAGACCATCTGCAGTGCTCCCTGCTTCAACGGTGGTCTCCAATACTCAGGATTATCAATGCAGACTCCGTGGCTCCCTGCGGCCCGGCTCAGTATGGAGTGCTGGCTCTCAGACGTCATCGTGTGCGAGGAAAATGCCCGCTAAGCTAAGCTCCCTGATTGGTTCCTGGTGGTAACAGATGCCAGCCTGAAAGGCTGGGGTGCACATTGCCGGGTGAAGGCATGTCCAGGGTCTTGGACACCCGAGAGTCGGAGTGGTCCATCATCGCTTGGAGTTGAAAGCGATTTTCCAGGCGCTTCTGGCCTTTCAATTGACCCTGGAAGGATTGGCTGTCAGAGTTCTGTCCGGGACAACACGACAGCATGGCTACATAAATCGCCAAGGAGGCACTCAGTGAATAGCAGCGCAGGCCGCGCAGATTTGCCACTGGGCCGAGCTTCATCTGCAGTTTCTGTCAGTAGCTCAGATTGCAGGTCAGAGCAACGTGCAAGCCGATTATCTGAGCAGGAATCAAATCGACCCAGCGGAATGGGAACTTGCAGGACAAAGTATTCCTGCAGACATATGCCAAATGGGAAAGCCCGTAATGGATCTTATGGCGTCAAGCACAAATGCCAAAGTCCTGTCCTTCTACAGCAGACGGAGAGATCCTCGTTCGGCAGGGTTGGATGCCTTGGCTCAACCCTGGCCTCAGGGCCTCCTGTATGGTTTCCCTCCGTGGCCCTTGATAGGGCGAGTGCTCCTGCGGATTCGGCTACACCGAGGTGGTTCTCATGCCCCGGATTGGCCCAGGAGGCTGTGGTATGCGGACCTCCGGCGGATGCTGGTAGAGGATCCCCTGCCGTTACCCTCTGGTACCGAACCTGTTTGTCACAGGGCCCGGTGACCATGGAGGACGCCTGCCGCTTTGGTCTTACGGCATGGCTATTGAGAGGGCGCAATTGAGAGACAAGGGATATTCCAGTAAAGTCATTTCCACTCTCCTTCAGGCCCGCAAGCGTTCCACTTCCGTGGCTTAGGCCAGGATTTGGCGCCAATTTGAGGCTTGGTGTGCTTCTAAAGTGATCACACCCATGCGGGCTTCTGTCTCGCCGATACTTGACTTTTTGCAGGATGGTGTACAAAAAGGCTTGGCCTATAATTCCCTGCATGTTCAAGTGGCAGCCTTAACATGTTTTAGAGGGAAGGTCACTGGCCTCTCTCTGGCTGCTGGCCCGGATGTGACACGGTTTCTCAGAGGGGTGCTTCGGCTCTGTCCTCCTGTGCGGGCCCTGTGTCCAGCCTGGAACCTGGAGTTAGTTTTAAAGGCCCTTCAGTGTTTGCCCTTCAAGCCGCTTAGGCGAGCTTCGGAGAAGAATGTGACCCTAAAGACGGTCTTTTTGGTGGCCGTGACATCGGCGAGACGGGTGTCTGAGCTCCAGGCACTGTCCTGTCGAGACCCATTTCTGCAATTCTCAGAGTCCGGAGTAATGATACGTACGGTGCCTTCCTTCATGCCTAAGGTGGTTTCAGCGTTTCACCTAAACCAGCCTATTTTCCTGCCCTCCTTTCTAAAGAGGAGTTTCCAGAAGCCTTTGGGCAATTGCACCTTCTGGATGTGCGAAGGGCTCTGTTGCAATATCTGTACATGTCAAATGCCTTCAGGACCTCTGACCATCTTTTGTTCTTTGTCAGGTCCGCGTAGAGGGTCTCCAGCGTCTAAGGCCACTATAGCCCGTTGGCTCAAAGAAGCTATCTTTTCAGCATATCTGCTGTCTGGCCGCCCTCTGCCTGAAGCCTTTAAGGCACATTCCACAAGAGTGATTTCCTCTTCTTGGGCTGAAACTGGGAGCACTCTCTCTTCAAGAGATTTGCAGCGCAGCGACATGGGCTTCTAAGCTCTCTTTTGCCCGACATTACAGGCTGGATGTGGCTGCCAGGAGAGACGCACATTTTGGAGCACAAGTGCTGGTGCGTGGTGTGGCTTGTTCCCACCCTATCTAAGGATTGCTTTGTTATATCCCACTCGCAATGGATTCAGCTGCTTGATGACAAGGAAGGGAAAATTAGGTTCTTACCGGTGGTAATTTTCTTTCCTTTAGTCGTAGCAATGAATCCATGAGCCCTCCCTCAGTGGTTCATTGTGTGATTGATCTTGGTTTTATGTTCAGTTTTTTCCTGTAGATATGTTCCCTCATTGGGAGGAGTTGGAAAACAGTCTTCAGGATTTCTGTTCTGTTACAGGAGGTTGAATTCGTCCCATCTTTGATTTGTTGCTCCTGTTCTGGGGCGTTCATCCGCTGTGAGGAAAGTTCATGTTATTATATGTGGCGGTGTCACACTGCTTTGGAAGCTTCAAATACTGAAGAGGCAGATGGAGCTAGCTGGCCATGAGGCACTATGGTTTTTCAGTGCTCTCTATCTCCCCCTGCTGGTTGATGGACACAACCCACTCGTAATTGATTCATCTGCTATGACTAAAGGAAAGAAAATTACCAAGGTAAGAACCTAATTTTCCCGTCTTACTCATACGTATTAGTGCTCATATCTTGGAGTTTATTGCAGCAGTTTTACTCAGATTTAATGTACAGAGGGTAATTTTGAGTCTCCCCACTTACACACTTGACTGCAAATTGATTTGTAAAGAGAAACTCCCTGCATAATTTTTCTTCAGTGCTGCAGAGGTATTTTACTCTGTATATTTTGCAGGCACAGAGTAAGTGAGATAGTCTATGCTGGGATTCTAAGATGAAACCTGAGTACGTATCTTAGTCAGTCTGCTCTGGCTCTACCCTCAGCCTTGCCTCACTTTAGAAATTGCCCCTGCATTGTTAGTGTCTTCCCCACATTATGGTTTAACTTCATATTTGAGGTATAATTGCATATAACATTCACTAAATTTATATATTACAGGTTAATGCAGGACACTTGAAGAAACCCAAATGCCAACCTAGAAGATACCATACCACAGTATACTGCTACAATTGTGCTAAGAAAGGTCATCTTGGCTATGTAAGTCTAAGCACACTCTGAGGGTAACTTTATAACTGGTCACCTGTGTGTGAAGGCCATGGGGGTGCATATTTTATAAGGAGGCAAATCCTACAAAAATAACAGCTAGACTGAAATTGCAGCCATTTACTTATGCTTGGAAGCAGGCATAAATGTTAGTACAAATTGCGACTCTGTCCACATTCTTTCCATCTTCTTCCAGAACTCATCTACTCTAAATTCACATACATGTGAGATAATTTGATGAGGCTTTTTACGCGCATATACTGATATTTCTCCGAGGACAAGCAGGCTGCTTGTTCTCACTGATGGGTGACGTCCACGGCAGCCCCTCCAATCGGAAACTTCACTAGCAAAGTCCTTTGCTAGCCCTCGCGCGCACCGCGCGCCACGCGCATGCGCGGCCGTCTTCCCGCCCGAAAACCGGCTCGAGCCGGCCAGTCTTCTTTGTCCGCACTCGGTACGGTCCGTGTTTTCGCCGTGTCGAGCCCCGGAAAGTCGACCTCGCGCGTCCAATTTGTTTTGAACGTGTTTTTTTTCCTTCGGGAAAGCTTTGTCCTAGTCGGGAAGTGCTCCGGAAACCCCTCGCCGGGTTTCGTGTAAATCCTCCCCGTACTTCTAGCTTTGCCCCCGGTAAGTTTTCTTTCGTCGTCGGGGTAGGCCTCTTTTCGGCCTCGGTCGAGATTTTTTTCCCCCTCTAATTTTGGTGCTCCAAATTTCGCCATTTCGGCTTTTGATTTCGCCGGCGTGATTTTTCCGCCCATGACATCGAAGCCTTCCCAGCGGCTTCAAGAAGTGCACCCAGTGCGCCCGGGTTATCTCGCTCACTGATCGACACTCGTCGTGTCTTCAGTGTCTGGGGGCCGAGCACCGCCCTCAGAACTGTAGTCTGTGTTCCCTGCTTCAAAGGCGGACTCAGGTAGCGAGACTAGCCCAGTGGAACGTGTTGTTCTCGGTCTCTTCGTCGGCATCGGCACCGGGATCTTCGAGTGCATCGACGTCGTCAGCGTCCAGACCATCTTCCTCGGCCGCCCCTGCATCGAGTGCATCGAGGCATCGGGCCTCTGCATCGGCGCCGAGACATCGGATAGCTGCATCGACGTCGGTGGTACCAGGACCTCGTCTGCTGATGTCGTCGGACGGTGGTGCATCGGGTGGAGTGCAGGTGAGGGCTGTCCATTCCCTGCTGGTGGCGGTGAGCCCTCGGGTGGGTCTCCTCCTATCCTGAGGGCTCCTGCGGTACAGCCCCCCCGAGATCGACCTTCTTCAGTCTCGGCCCCGAGGAAGCGACGGATGGATTCGACGTCCTCCTCGTCGGTGCCGGGGAGCTCCGGTGACATGCTTCGGAAGAAATCGAAGAAGCATCGACACCGGTCTCCTCCCCGTGTCGGCACCGAGAGCTCTGGGTCGCCGAGGGATTCGGCACCCAGCAGGCATACGGCACCGAGAGGACCGCTCACCCTCTGTTCAGGAGGTGTCGATGCGCTCACGCTCTGGACAGCCCGGAACAGCCTCCACGCCCGGAACAGGTTCTGACGTCGACGCCTGCATCGACCTCTCAGCCTTTCTCCGCAGCCACTCTAAACGAGAGCCTCCGGGCCGTTCTCCCAGAGATTCTGGGAGAGCTGTTGCGCCCTACCCCTCCGGTACCGGCGGTGCTTGCGCCTCCGGTACCGTCGAGCGTGGCGCCGGCTGGCCCATCGCCCAGGTTGAGGTCCCCGACGTCGGTACACCGCGTGCGGTGCCGACCGCGGCCACCTCCCAGGAAGGCTCCCCGACTACGTCGGCGGAGGGAGCTTCGCCGATGCGGGCCAGGGAGTCTACCTCTCGACGCCCCCATCGTGGACGTGGCTCCACAGAGTCGAGCAGGGCGAGGTTGCAGACACAGGTCCGTGAACTTGTGTCTGACACCGAGGGTGAGGCCTCGTGGGAGGAAGAGGAAGATCCCAGATATTTCTCTGACGAGGAGTCTGAGGGTCTTCCGTCTGATCCCACTCCCTCTCCTGAGAGACAGCTTTCTCCTCCCGAGAGTCTGTCCTTTGCCTCCTTTGTCCGGGAGATGTCTACGGCCATCCCCTTCCCGGTGGTTGTGGAGGACGAGCCCAGGGCTGAAATGTTTGAGCTCCTGGACTATCCTTCTCCACCTAAGGAAGCGTCCACTGTTCCCTTGCACCATGTCCTGAAAAAGACATTGCTTGCGAACTGGACCAAGCCATTAAGTAATCCCCACATCCCCCAAGAAGATCGAGTCCCAGTACCGGATCCATGGGACCCAGAGCTGATGCGCACGCAGTTGCCTCATGATTCTGGAGTTGTGGATCTGGCCCTAAAGAAGGCTAAGAGTTCTAGGGAACATGCTTCGGCGCCCCCGGGTAAAGACGCTAGAACCTTAGACTCCTTTGGGAGGAAGGCCTACCATTCCTCTATGCTCGTGTCCAAGATCCAGTCTTACCAGCTCTACACGAGCATCCACATGCGGAACAATGTGCGGCAGTTGGCGGGCTTGGTTGATGCTCTTCCCCCCGAGCAAGCCAAGCCTTTTCAGGAGGTGGTCAGGCAGCTGAAGGCGTGCAGAAAATTCCTGGCCAGAGGAGTTTATGACACTTTTGATGTTGCGTCCAGGGCCGCTGCTCAAGGTGTGGTGATGCGCAGGCTCTCATGGCTGCGTGCCGCCGACATGGAGAATAGACTCCAGCAGCGGATTGCGGACTCGCCTTGCCGTGCGGACAACATTTTTGGCGAAAAAGTCGAACAGGTGGTAGAGTCTCTCCACCAGCGGGACACCGCATTCGACAAGTTCGCCCGCCGGCAGCCTTCAGCTTCTACCTCTACAGGTAGACGATTTTTCGGGGGAAGGAAGACTGTTCCCTATACTTCTGGCAAGCGTAGGTACAATCCTCCTTCCCGACAGCCTGTGGCCCAGGCTAAGCCCCAGCGCGCTCGCTCTCGTCAGCAGCGTGCGCCTCAGCAAGGCCCCGCGGCTCCCCAGCAAAGCAAGGGGCGAGCTTTTGACTGGCTCCAGCAGAGCATAGCCGACATCCAAGTGTCCGTGCCGGGCGACCTGCCAGTCGGGGGGAGGTTGAAAGCTTTTCACCAAAGGTGGCCTCTCATAACCTCCGACCAGTGGGTTCTGCAAATAGTCCGGCAGGGATACACCCTCAATTTGGCCTTAAAACCTCCAAATTGTCCACCGGGAGCTCAGTCTTACAGCTTCCAGCACAAGAAGGTACTTGCAGAGGAACTCTCCGCCCTTCTCAGCGCCAATGCGGTCGAGCCCGTGCCATCCGGGCAAGAAGGGCTGGGATTCTATTCCAGGTACTTCCTTGTGGAAAAGAAAACAGGGGGGATGCGTCCCATCCTAGACCTAAGGGCCCTGAACAAATATCTCGTAAAAGAAAAGTTCAGGATGCTTTCCCTGGGCACCCTTCTCCCCATGATTCAGCAAAACGATTGGCTATGCTCTCTGGACTTGAAGGATGCCTACACACACATCCCGATACTGCCAGCTCACAGACAGTATCTGCGATTTCAGCTGGGCACACGCCACTTCCAGTACTGTGTGCTACCCTTTGGGCTCGCCTCTGCGCCCAGGGTGTTCACAAAGTGCCTAGCTGTGGTAGCAGCGGCGCTTCGCAGGCTGGGGGTGCACGTGTTCCCATATCTCGACGATTGGCTGGTGAAGAACACATCCGAGGCAGGAGCCCTGCAGTCCATGCAGATGACTATTCGCCTCCTGGAGCTACTGGGGTTTGTGATAAATTACCCAAAGTCCCATCTTCTCCCAGTGCAGAAACTCGAATTCATCGGAGCCCTGCTGGATTCTCGGACGGCTCGCGCCTATCTCCCAGAGGCGAGAGCCAACAACTTGTTGTCCCTCGTCTCGCGGGTGCGAGCGGCCCAGCAGATCACAGCTCGGCAGATGTTGAGATTGCTGGGCCACATGGCCTCCACAGTTCATGTGACTCCCATGGCCCGCCTTCACATGAGATCTGCTCAATGGACCCTAGCCTCCCAGTGGTATCAGGCCGCTGGGGGTCTAGAGGACGTGATCCACCTGTCCACGAGTTTTCTCGAATCCCTGTATTGGTGGACGATTTGCTCCAATTTGACTCTGGGACGTCCCTTCCAAATTCCTCAGCCACAAAAAGTGCTGACCACGGATGCGTCTCTCCTGGGATGGGAGCTCATGTCGATGGGCTTCACACCCAAGGAAGGTGGTCCCTCCAAGAAAGCGATCTACAGATCAATCTTCTGGAGTTGCGAGCGATCTGGAACGCTCTGAAGGCTTTCAGAGATCGGCTGTCCCACCAAATTATCCAAATTCAGACAGACAATCAGGTTGCCATGTACTATGTCAACAAGCAGGGGGCACCGGATCTCGCCCCCTGTGTCAGGAAGCCGTCAGCATGTGGCTCTGGGCTCGCCGTCAAGGCATGGTGCTCCAAGCCACATATCTGGCAGGCGTAAACAACAGTCTGGCCGACAGGTTGAGCAGGATTATGCAACCTCACGAGTGGTCGCTCAATTCCCGTGTATGCGACAGATCTTCCAGGCGTGGGGCACCCCCCTGGTGGATCTCTTCGCATCTCAAGTGAACCACAAGGTCCCTCAGTTCTGTTCCAGGCTTCAGGCCCACGGCAGACTGGCGTTGGATGCCTTCCTCCTGGATTGGGGGGAGGGCCTCCTGTATGCTTATCCTCCCATCCCTCTGGTGGGGAAGACTTTGTTGAAACTCAAGCAAGACCGAGGCACCATGATTCTGATTGCTCCTTTTTGGCCGCGTCAGATCTGGTTCCCCCTTCTTCTGGAGTTATCCTCCGAAGAACCGTGGAGATTGGAGTGTTTTCCGACCCTCATCACGCAGGACGAGGGGGCTCTTCTGCATCCCAACCTCCAGTCCCTGGCTCTCACGGCCTGGATGTTGAGGGCGTAGACTTTGCCTCTTTGGGTCTGCCAGAGGGTGTCTCCCGCATCTTGCTTGCTTCCAGGAAAGACTCCACCAAGAGAAGTTACTTCTTTCATTGGAGGAGGTTTGCCGTCTGGTGTGACAGCAAGGCCCTAGATCCTCGCTCTTGTCCTACACAGACCCTGCTTGAATACCTTCTGCACTTGTCTGAGTCTGGTCTGAAGACCAACTCCGTAAGAGTTCACCTTAGTGCAATCAGTGCATACCATTACCAAGTGGAAGGTAAGCCGATCTCAGGACAGCCTTTAGTTGTTCGCTTCATGAGAGGTTTGCTTTTGTCAAAGCCCCCTGTCAAGCCTCCTACAGTGTCATGGGATCTCAATGTCGTTCTCACCCAGCTGATGAAACCTCCTTTTGAGCCACTGGATTCATGCCATCCGAAGTACTTGACCTGGAAGGTCATTTTCTTGGTGGCAGTTACTTCGGCTCGTAGAGTCAGTGAGCTGCAGGCCCTGGTAGCCCAGGCCCCTTACACTAAATTTCATCACAACAGAGTAGTCCTCCGCACTCACCCTAAGTTCCTGCCAAAGGTCGTGTCGGAGTTCCATCTGAACCAGTCAATTGTCTTGCCAACATTCTTTCCCCGTCCTCATTCCTGCCCTGCTGAACGTCAGCTGCACACATTGGACTGCAAGAGAGCATTGGCCTTCTACCTGGAGCGGACACAGCCCCACAGACAGTCCGCCCAATTGTTTGTTTCTTTTGATCCCAATAGGAGGGGAGTGGCTGTAGGGAAACGCACCATATCCAATTGGCTAGCAGATTGCATTTCCTTCACTTACGCCCAGGCGGGGCTGGCTCTTGAGGGTCATGTCACGGCTCATAATGTTAGAGCCATGGCTGCGTCGGTAGCCCACTTGAAGTCAGCCTCCATTGAAGAAATTTGCAAAGCTGCGACGTGGGCTTCTGTCCACACATTCACATCCCATTACTGCCTGCAGCAGGATACCCGACGCGACAGTCGGTTCGGGCAGTCAGTTCTTCAGAACCTGTTTGGGCTTTAGGATCCAACTCCACCCCCCGAGGGCCCTGTTTGTTCTGTTCCAGGCTACACTCCCAGTTAGTTGGTAAATTTTTTAGGTCAATCTCTGTTATGTCCTCGCCGTTGCGAGGCCCAATTGACCATGGTTGTTGTTTTGAGTGAGCCTGGGGGCTAGGGATACCCCATCAGTGAGAACAAGCAGCCTGCTTGTCCTCGGAGAAAGCGAATGCTACATACCTGTAGAAGGTATTCTCCGAGGACAGCAGGCTGATTGTTCTCACCAACCCGCCCCGCCTCCCCTTTGGAGTTGTGTCTTCCCTTGAAGTGTATTGTCTTGCTACATACTGGACTGGCCGGCTCGAGCCGGTTTCGGGCGGGAAGACGGCCGCGCATGCGCGCGAGGGCTAGCAAAGGACTTTGCTAGTGAAGTTTCCGATTGGAGGGGCTGCCGTGGACGTCACCCATCAGTGAGAACAATCAGCCTGCTGTCCTCGGAGAATACCTTCTACAGGTATGTAGCATTCGCTTTAGGTTTTAAAAATCTGTTATAAAATTACCTCCTTTAAGTCATGGCATAACATAATTGCTTTATGATAGCTTGATGGTGCAGTTTGGGAAAGAACTTTATGTTTCTAGTGAAAGACTACATCTGCATACCAGAAAAGACATATGAATTTTTTGAACAAATTATTAAACACCTGTTCCGTCTTGCATTATATGCAAGGATAAACTCCCTAGGACACAAGATGTTTTTCTTATACACCCTTGAGTTTCTTTTGTATTTTGGTATCCTTTGATTACCTGTAACTCATAGCATTTGGTGTTTGGAAAGATCAGCTTACCTCTTCATATTTCAAAAACTGATTGATATCACTCTTGCCACCATTTCTTTCCCTTCAAAG
Organism: Microcaecilia unicolor; assembly: GCF_901765095.1. Taxonomy (NCBI): domain Eukaryota; kingdom Metazoa; phylum Chordata; class Amphibia; order Gymnophiona; family Siphonopidae; genus Microcaecilia; species Microcaecilia unicolor. The sequence goes on from NC_044032.1 coordinate 335,627,475, forward strand.
ATATCCGCAGCTTTTGTCCCATTGCCAATCCAAAGCATATATGCTTGCTTCATCCACCTAGTGACAAACGCTATTGGGATTCTTGAGGATGGGAGGGAAAAAAAAAGTCTGAGAGGTCAATATTCAAAGCGATTTAACTGTCCAGAATTGGCTCCTGGCCTGTTAAAGCATTTGTTCGGGGCTAACCTTTTAATGCCACTGAATATTACAGACCGCTAAAGTCAAAGCCAGCTATTCTGTGGGCGGTCTGGGAGCGGAGTTGACACTTATACGGTTAAGTGCCGATGTTCAGCACTTAACAGCCTATATATAGAGTCAGTCCTGGTGTTACTTAGTTGGTTAAGTACTGAATATTGCACTTAACCACATAAGAGATAGCTGGCCATACAAATCTGGATATTTAGTGCTGGTGCCTGGACATAGCGTAGCATTGAATATTCAGGAGTAACACCAGTGACAATTAAAAAAGAATGCTCACCACTGCCAGCTGAATATCTACTATCCCTGAAAGTAAAGTAACTTAAAGAGAAGATAAGAGTGATAGGATTGGTTAGAGGTTGCAGAATTAAGAAAGGCAGTATGGGGAATGAAGAAGGTGAAGAGAAAGTGATGAGGTAGCTCTGTGAGGAAAGAAGAACTACTACTACTTATCATTTCTATAGCGCTACTAGACGTACGCAGCGCTGTGAAGAGAATTAAAGATGGAAGTATGAGTAAAGACAAAATGAACAAAAGTGAAAACGAAAAAAATGCCTAGATGCATACAAATAAAAGGTTAGAGAAATATATACTAATAATTTCTTTCATATCAATCTTTATTGAAAATTGAAAAATACGTTCATTAACAACAAGAGCAATTAAAATGAGAAACTGATATTGCTATGAATCTACTCAAAATGGAGGAGTAGCCTAGTAGTTAGAGCAACCAGTTCAATCTCACTGCTGCTGCTTGTGATCTTGGGCATGTGGCCTGCAGTAGTGTAGGCACATGTTTAGGGTGCACCCTGGATCAGTTTTACCGCGTCTGCAAAAAGGAGCTTTTTTTTAATTGGACGGGAAAAGGGCCTGTGGTAAAACTCAAACCAGCACGCGCCCAAAACCAGCCTAAGTCCTTAATGCCACCTATTGATCTAGCATTAAGGGCTCATGCGCGACACACACAGTGACCAGTCTGCGCACGCCATGTGCTGATTACTGCCAGAAACGGCGAGTGTGTGAGGAAATAAATAAATCATCCAGGTGCAAGGCTAATCTGAAATTACTACCAGGGGGGGGTACTGTAGCCTGGCAGCAGTCTCATTTTGGCGTGCACTTCAAGGGCCCTTAAATAAATTATCTAGGCGTTATGGGCGCGTAGCATATCTGAAATTACCGCCAGGGGGCGTGGCAGCCTTATGGTAGTCTCATTTTGGCATGCGCTGCATGCACGTACTGCCTAACGTGCCTTTGTAAAGGGGCCCCTTAATCCTTCATTGCTTCAGGTACAAACTTATGGGTCTGTTTACGAAGCAGCGCTAGCGTTTGTCCATGCGCTAGTGCCAACATGGCCCATTCAAAGTCAATGGGCTGTGTCGGCACTAGCGCATGGACAGCTGCTAGCACTCCTTAGTTAACTGGAGCGTTGGATTGTGAGCTCCCCAGGGACAGAGAATAATCCAGTGTACCTGAATGTAACTCACCTTGAGCTACTACTGAAAAGGTGTGAGCAAAATCTAAATAGATAGATGACTAGGAAGCAAACCTATGATAAATAAGTATTATTGGATTGGCAGAACATTTTGAAAGGTTCCTACATTTTTAAATGATAATCAATATGGTTTAATCTTTCGGCAATTTTTGTTTTATATTTGTAAAGCAAACATACAGAATTCCTCCAGAAGTGAAAACTAACTTTATGGTTATCTTTCCATTCGTATAAAATTATTTTTAAAGCAATTACCATTACAATATCAAGGTTTATTTTAGCTTCAATAGGGGATGATCATCCAAAGAAATTAAACTGATTTATATGATAAGGTGGACTTAATAAGAATAATAAGATAAATTTGTTCCCAAACATCATGCCATAATTTTTGTAACTTAGTACATAGAAATTACAAATGATTAAATGTTCCTAAATTCATACCAAATATGCACTAATATGTTTAAAATTTCAGATAAGGGAGAGACCATGTGATGCAGTGAGCAAGGAAGCAGCCTTTAGCTGTGGCTCTGGGACCCTCATTTCTCAATATGCTATTCCTTGTCATCAAGCAGATGCAGCCATTACAGTTGGGTTGTGTCCATCACCCAGCAGAGGGAGATAGAGAGCACACTTTTTTCAGTGCCTCATACCAGCTTGCTCCACTGCCTCTCTTCAGTATTCTCTATCTCCCCTAGCAGAGTGGCTGCAGCTTTTTCGAGCTCCATCTAAAATCTGCCTGGAGGTTGCTCCTGTGCTTTTGCCAATTGTTAGCAGGGGTGTTGAAGGCTATAGCAGCTTCACTTTAAAGGTACATAGGTTCGCCCTTTCCCTGCCTTACCCATACCTCCGTGGATGTGGACACATTGCTTCCCCACCAACAGTGGATGCAGGCACATAGGTTCGCCCTTTCCCTGTCTTTCCCACTCACCTGAGCCTCCGGAGTTCTATTTACCTCTGCTTTCCTCACAGCGTAAAAAAAAAAAAGGGAACAGAGGTTTTTCCTTGCCTTTTTCTGTGGGACCGGAGCTGTGATACTCGGTTCAGTGAGGTAAGAGTGTTTTCTGACTCCTCCGGGGTGGGCCCGCGATCGGGGCGATTTTCGGCGCGAACCGCCATTTTGAATTTTACCGCCGTTTAAGGCGATGGCTGTTCCAAGTGTGGCAAGCGCAGATCAGCAGCGGGGCTCTGTAAATCGTGCTGTACAGACAGAGCCGGCCCGAGCATGGCGTGCGACGATTCTTCGCGCTCTGAGCTGGCAGCGGGTGTCATTTTGAATTTACCACATGGCGCGACCTCCGCTGAGACGGAGAGTCCTGATCCCGGGGGGAGGCCTCGGAGTGAGGCTGATATGGGAGTACTAGCCCAGGCAGAGATCCGGGTGCCCAGGGTGAGTTTTTCTCCCCTGATTTTGTCTTATTAATGCATAAAGCATACATGCTTAAAAGAGCTCTCCCACAAAGCCCGGCACGGGCCTCTTCTAATGCCTCCCCGGTGGATTCTAGCCTGGGTATGCCCTCTGAGGCGTTATTCCCCGATAATTGGCAGAATATGAAGCGCAGAAGGGCTCATTCCCCTTCAGAGAATGCTGCACCTCGTGGTCGGGCTGCGAGGATTCGGAGGACTCTGGCAGGCCTTCATGGTCTGAGGAGCCAGAGTCTGGTGCAGAAGTGACTCAGGATCTGGACGATCCCTCCACAGTAAGGATTTTCCACCGTGATGAGCTGCCAGTGCTTATTTCTGATGCCCTGCAGGCTCTCTCTGTTGAGGACCCTGTCAGTGGCACAGCCTCCTCTGTGAATCCTAGGATGGCTAGTACCAAAAAGCCTGCTCGAGCCTTTCCTTTGCATGACTCCATCCAAGAGCTTATTTCGGCTCAATGGGCTGACCCCGAGGGACCTTTGAAAGTTTCCAGGGCTATGGGGCAATTATACCCTCTGAGTGAGGAGCATATGGCTCGCTTTGCTATGCCTAAAGTGGATGCCCTAGTCACAGCTGTGACAAAGAGAACTACCCTCCCTGTTGAAGGAGGTGTTGCCCTGAAGGATATTCAAGACCGTAGACTGGAATCAGCACTTAAACGGTCATTTGAAATTGCAGGTCTCACTATTCGGGCGTCTGCTTGCAGTTGTTATGCTGCTAGAGCCTGCCTGGCTTGGTTGCAACAGGCAGTGGAACAGCCCGGTGATGGAGCGGAGCCCTTTTCAGATTTGGCTCCGCGGATGGAGTCGGCCTTGTCCTTTCTTGCTGACGCCCTTTATGATAATGACAGAGCTTCGGCTAAACACATGGCAGTAGCAGTGGCGGCTCGCCGTCTTCTTTGGCTACGACATTGGGTGGCGGACATGGCCTCTATGCAAAGGTTGGTGAAGTTGCCCTTTCAAGGCGTTCTCCTGTTTGGTGAGGAGTTGGAGAAAATTGTGAAGGGCCTGGGTGAGGCTAAACCCCAGCGCTTGCCCGAAGATAGGCTTCGGCCTTCCTCTAAGGGTGCGGCGGTATACTCCTCTTACAGACCTCGCTTTCGTGAAGCTCGAAGGTACCGCTCGGGGCGTTCTGCTGGGTTCACTTCTCGTGCCTGTTTTCAGCAGAGGAACTCCTTTCACGCAAACAAACGTTCCACAGCCACTGGCTTAAGGCCTGGAGTTCAAGGGCGACCCTCTCAATGATGGTGCGCCGGCCCTCTCCTCGAGTCCTGTCATCGGAGGACGTCTTTCCCTCTTTGCCAAGGAGTGGGCCAACATTTCCTCAGATCAGTGGGTCTTGGACCTGATCAGAGACGGTTACAGAATAGAATTCGACGCCCCTGTAAGAGACGTGTTTGTGGAGTCCCGATGCGGTTTGTGACAAGGCTACAGCCCAGAGGTACAAAATGAAACAACAAAATCCTGAGCTACATCTCCCAGAATGCATTGCCCGTCCCAGCAAGGGGAGCCCCAGGGATAGACAAGATGGGTATATACCAACTCTGACCACAAGAGGGAGGGAGAAGGAAGAAGCCCAGTTCCCCTGGCTCTGTAATCAATACATCATGCCTTCCACCTGTAAGAGGGAAGGGTGGGGTGAGAAGCAGGAGGAGGAGGGGATGGATTGGGTGGAGGAGGGGGTTAAAGAGGCTGAGCAAGAAGCAGAAGGCAGGATGGAATGGGAGCTGGAGAGCCCTGAGGAAGGTAGCACCTGAAGGTGGAAAGCTATGTGTGTAAAAGTTTTGATTTAAAACCTGTTGTAAGGAAGAAGCCTGTTTTGATTAGAACTGTTTGCTGTGGGGGAAGGGCAGAGGGCTGGATGAGTTATAAGCCTGGTTCCCCAGCTGCTCCTGATTGTTGTGTAAGAACTGTGGGAGCTGGAAACCCTGTTTGGACAGGAGGGAACAATCCTGCTGAAAGGCCAGCACTGCTTGTGATACGTACTTTGAAAAGGAAGTATTTTCAAAGGGGACTATTGCAGCCCTCAAGAAAGGGCAGAGACTTTGGATTGCTGGGTGAGGGGCAGCACAACCCTAACCCAGGGGCTGGACTGAAGCTTTTGTTTGTAACTTGGAAATAAAAAGAAAAGAATATTTGAAGGTATCTGCTGGTGGAAATTTGTGGGGCTCGGATTAATCCTGGGGAGGAGACTTCCTTCCTCCCCCTACTGGCGCAGCGGTCCCGTTTACAGGTTCTGCCGCCAAACGGGCGGCGGCAGAGGAGACTTTACAAGGTCTGATTCAGATAGGAGCCAGGTCCCGGGTACCTCCCGCCGAACACGGCTGCAGCCGCTACTCCATCTACTTTGTGGTGCTGCGAAAAGGAGGGTCTTTTCGCCCTATTCTGGACTTAAAAGAATTAAACAAGTCCCTGAGAGTGCGGCATTTTCACATGGAAACCCTGCGCTCCATCATTGCGGCGGTACAGCCAAGAGAGTTTCTCACGTCTCTGGACCTGAAAGAAGCTTACTTGCACATTCCAATTTGGCCCCCGCACCAGAAGTTTCTGAGGTTTGCGGTGATGGGAAAGCATTTCCAGTTCCGGGCCTTGCCTTTTGGCCTCGCCACAGCTCCCCGCACCTTTTCGAAGGTTATGGTGGTAGTTAGGGTTACCATTTTGTGTCCTCTGAAAAAGAGGACACATGTCACGCCCCCCTACCCCGCCTCATGCCCCGCCCCTGCCACGCCCCCTTCAGGTCCGGGTTCCGCCCCTATTTCCCCCCCCCCCGTCACATAGTCCCCTCCCCCCCATCACATACCCCCCCCTCACTTACTGTCTAGCCCTGGTGGTCTAGTAGCGTCTTCTCTTCGGGGCAGGAAAGAGCCCCCTCTTTCCTGCCCGGAGTGCTGCCTGCCCTTGCCTGCTGCATCCTCCTCGGTATGGCTGGGGATTCAAAATGGCCACCGAGAGTTGAAGCGGCCTCGCGAGAGTTCAACTCTCGGCGGCCATTTTGAATCCCCAGCCAGACCGAGAAGGATGATAGACAGGGGAGGCAGCGCTCCGGGCAGGAAAGAGGGGGCTCTTTCCTGCCCCGAAGACGTCACTAGACCACCAGGGAACATGGTAAGGAAGGGGAGGGGAGGGGACGGGAGACCACGCGCCGATCGCCCGCCCACCGCACGCACGCGCCTGCCCGCACCCGCGCCCACGTTTGTCCAGAAATCCGGACAAACGTGGGCGGGGGCAAAATCCGCCGGACGCCCCGGACATGCCCTCAAAAAGAGGACATGTCCGGGGAAATCCGGACGTATGGTAACCCTAGTGGTAGTAGCTGCCTTTCTAAGGTGAGAGGATATTCGGGTTCACCCGTACCTGGACGACTGGCTCATTCGAGCAAACTCTGCTGCAGAGAGTCAGCATATAACAGCCAGAGTGGTCTCAGTACTTCAATCTCTGGGCTGGGTCGTCAATTTGGCCAAAGTCACCTGACCCCCTCGCAGTCTCTAGAATATTTGGGGGCCAGGTTCGACACAGCCTCGGGGTATGTGTACCTACCCGAGCAAAGGCGATGCAAGCTTCAGAACCAGGTCCGTCTGCTCCTGAGGATGCCCCGCCCGTGAGCTTGGGACATTGTCCAGCTGCTTGGATCGATGACGGCCATCATGGAACTGGTGCCCTGGGCGAGAGCGCACCTGAGACCTCTGCAGTATGCTCTACTCCAAAGTTGGTCTCCAGTATCTCAGGATCAATGCAGACTCTCTTGGCTCCCTGCGACCCGACTCAGCATGGAGTGGTGGCTCTCAGACAGCATGCTGCGGCAAGGAATGCCGCTGGCGCTCCCCGATTGGTGCCTAGTGGTGACAGATGCCAGTCTGAAAGGCTGGGGCGCACATTGCAAGGGGAAGCATGCCCAGGGTCTATGGACACCCGAGGAGTCGGAGTGGTCCATCAACCGCCTAGAGTTGAAAGTGGTGTTTCAGGCTTCTGGCCTTTCAACTGACCCTGGAAGGATTGGCTGTCAGAGTGATGTCGGACAACACGACAGCAGTGGCCTACATAAATCGACAAGGCGGCACTCATTGCAGAGCTCTAGCCGCACAGGCCGAACAAATTTGCCACTGGGCCAAGCTGCATCTACAGTTTCTGTTGGCAGCTCACATTGCAGGTCAGAGCAACGTGCAAGCCGATTATCTAAGCAGGCATCAGATCGATCCAGCAGAGTGGGAACTTGCAGACGAAGTGTTCCTGCAGATATGTGCCAAGTGGGGCAAGCCCGTGATGGATCTAATGGCGACAAGCTCCAATGCCAAAGTCCCGTGCTTCTTCAGCAGATGGAGAGATCCTCGCACGGCGGGGTTGGATGCCTTGGCTCAACCCTGGCCTCCGGGCCAACTGTATGTGTTCCCTCTGTGGCCCTTGTTAGGGTGAGTGCTCCTGCGGATTCGGCTGCATCCAGGAGAAGTGGTTCTCGTCGCCCCGGATTGGCCCAGGAGGCCTTGGTATGCGGACCTCCGACAGATGCTCGTAGAGGATCCCCTTCAGTTACCTCTGGTTCCCAACCTGTTGTCACAGGGTCAGGTGACCATGGAGGACGCCGGCCAATTTGGTCTTCTGGCCTGGCGATTGAGAGGGTGCAATTGAGAGGCAGAGGCTATTCCAATAAAGTAATTACCACTCTCCTGCAAGCCCGCAAGTGTTCCACTTCCGTGGCTTGTGCCAGGATTTGGCGCTAGTTTGAAATCTGGTGTTTTTCCAGTGAGATCACACCCCTGCGGGCTCCTGTCTCGCCGATTCTGGACTTTTTGCAGGATGGTGTACAAAAAGGCTTGGCCTATAATTCCCTGCGGGTGCAAGTGGCAGCATTGACCTCCCTCTGTGGCAAGGTTGAAGGCGTGTCTTTAGCTGCTCATCCAGATGTGGCACGGTTTCTTAGAGGGGTGCTTCGGCTCCGTCCTCCCGTGCGTGCGCCTTGTCCAGCTTGGAACCTGGGGCTAGTGCTGAAGGCCTTTCAGGGTGCTCCCTTTGAACCGCTTCGGCGTGCTTCAGAGAAAGATTTGACACTGAAGGCCATCTTGTTAGTGGCCATTACTTCGGCGAGACGAGTGTCAGAGCTCCAGGCGCTGTCCTGTAGAGACCCTATTCTGCAGTTTTCAGAGTCCGGGGTCACGGTTCGGACCGTGCCTTCCTTCTTGCCTAAGGTGGTTTCAGCGTTTCACCTAAACCAACCTATTTTCTTGCCCTCCTTTGTCAAGGAGGAGTTTCCAGAATCTTTTGGGCAATTGCACCTGTTGGACGTGCGCAGGACTCTGCTGCAGTATCTGCGAGTTACTAACTCTTTCAGGACCTCTGATCATCTGTTTGTTTTGCTATCAGGTCCTCGCAGAGGGTCTCCAGCGTCTAAAGCCAATATTGCCCGCTGGCTTAAAGAATCTATCTTTTCAGCTTATTTGCTTGCCGGCCGGCCTCCGCCTGATGCCTTTAAGGCGCATTCCACTAGAGGAATTTCCTCTTCTTGGGCTGAAACTGGAGCACTCTCTCTTCAAGAGATTTGTAGTGCAGCAACATGGGCTTCTAAGCTCTCTTTTGCCCGACATTACAGGCTGGATGTGGCTGCCAGGAGGGATGCACATTTTGGAGCGCAAGTGCTGGTGCATGGTGTGGCTTGTTCCCACCCTATCTAGGGATTGCTTTGATACATCCCATCTGTAATGGCTGCATCTGCTTGATGACAAGGAAGGGAAAATTAGGTTCTTACCGTGATATTTTTCTTTTCTTTAGTCATAGCAGATGCAGCCATGATCCCTCCCTGTCTGATGCTATCTGCTGTAAATCTATTTCAGGTTCTGTTCGTGTTTCCTGGAGATTCCGTCCTTGGGAGAAAGTCGGAAAACAGTCTTCAGGATTCTTGTTCAATTAAAGGAGGATGACTTAATTCCCTCCAGTTTCATGTTTTGGAGGATGAGTTTATTCCCTCCGGGAGGATGTTTATTCCCTCCAGTTATGTCTCAGTGGAGGATGAGTTTATGCCCTCCGGGAGGATGTTTCATTCCCTCCATTCTGAGTTAATGCCCTTTGTTGTAGGGCCATCGTTCGCTGTGAGGAAAGCTTATGTTATTCCCATTGCGGTTTGCCATACTGCTTTGGAAGCTTCAAATACTGAAGAGAGGCAGTGGAGCAAGCTGGTATGAGGCACTGAAAAAAGTGTGCTCTCTATCTCCCTCTGCTGGTTGATGGACACAACCCATCTGTAATGGCTGCATCTGCTATGACTAAAGGAAAGACAATTATCACGGTAAGAACCTAATTTTCCCTTTTAGTGTCGAGCACCAAAGTTTACCCGCCTTCAGCTGATTATCTGTAAAGCTACTGCATGGACAAATATTTGGACAAGTCTCCCTTGGCCAAAGATCTGCGAAAAAAAAAAAAAAGCAAACTCAGGAGCGGGAACTCCAAGATGGTGGAGGTTCCTTCCTTGGCGCCAATGGCATTCACAGACTCTCAACTTCTTCAGTTAACATCAGCGGTAACAAAAGTTTTTGAACCATGCTGGGAAGCGCTCACACAAAAGCTGGATACCTTTCAAACTACGCTGGACGGCCTTGCTATTAGAACTGGTGACTTAGAAGCGCGAGTGTCGGCACTGGAGGATGACTCACATGAGAAAGGCCCAGACCTAGCTGATTATCTGTAAAGCTACTGCATGGACAAATATTTGGACAAGTCTCCCTTGGCCCAGAGATCCGCGAAAAAAAAAAGAGCAAACTCAGGAGCGGGAACTCCAAGATGGTGGAGGTTCCTTCCTTGGCGCCAATGTCATTCACAGACTCTCAACTTCTTCAGTTAACATCAGCGGTAACAAAAGCTTTTGAACCATGCTGGGAAGCGCTCACACAAAAGCTGGATACCTTTCAAACTACGCTGGATGGCCTTGCTATTAGAACTGGTGACTTAGAAGTGCGAGTGTCGGCACTGGAGGATGACTCACATGAGAGAAAGGCCCAGACCTAGCTCACTTGTATGAACAATTTGCTGAGCACTCTCGCAAACTGGAAGATCTGGAGAACCATTTGAGGCGGAATAATTTGGGCATTTTAGGCCTCCCAGAGTGTATACCGGATCAGAACCATCTACCTGGCTAGAAGAGTGGCTTGTTAAAGAATTGGCAATATCTGACTCTATGGGCCCATTGGTGGTGGAAAGGGTGCATAGAGTAGGTTGGCAGATTGAGAATCGTAATCGGCCGAGAGTCATTATGGCAAACTTTTTAAACTATAGACATAAATTGGAGATACTACATGGATTTTGGCTGAAAAGGGATACTTTATCATATGATGGGCAATGAGTTTTGATATTTCAAGACTTCTCTCCGGCAGTACAGGAGCAGCACCGACAATTTCACCCCTTGTGCACGGCTCTTTTAAAGAAAAACATCAGATTTGTGCTTCTCTATCCAGCTCTGCGTAAGATCTCTTTTCAAGTGCTCTGGCAAACTTTTGCGACAGTGGCAAGATCTTGACTTGTTGAGAACAGGTTACTTGATGTTGACTGATAAATGTGATCTGTTAGTCTAAGCTTTTACTTAATTGATGGGATAAACGTGGGTGCAAGACTCATTTTTCACTGGTTGCTGTGTAGGGTGGGAGTCCTTAGCATCAATGGAGATCTGTTCCACTTCCCTCGGGTATATAAACTTATACCGGAGATGGGAAGGCGGTAGAACTAGAGGACATGAAATGAGATTGAAGGGGGGGCAGACTCAAGAAAAATGTCAGGAAGTATTTTTTCACGGAGAGAGTGGTGGATACTTGGAATGCCCTCCCGCGGGAGTTGGTAGAGATGAAAACAGTAACGGAATTCAAACATGCGTGGGATAAACATAAAGGAATCCTGTTCAGAAAGAATGGATCCTCAGAAGCTTAGCTGAGATTGGGAGGCGGGGCTGGTGGTTTGGAGGTGGGGCTAGTGCTGGGCAGACTTCTACGGTCTGTGCCCTGAAAATGGCAGATACAAATCAAGGTAAGGCATACACAAAAAGTAGCACATATGAGTTTATCTTGTTGGGCAGACTGGATGGACCGTGCAGGTCTTTTTCTGCTGTCGTCTACTATGTTACTATATCTGAGAGATGGATTGGGGTTCGTACTGGGTTTGTGGGATGGTTGGAAGGGTTAGGGTGGGGGGAAGGGTGAGTGGGATTGTTATTAGTTCACTAGTAAAAAAGCCCCGTTTCGGATGCAAATGAAACAGGGGCTAGCAATGTTTTCTTTTGTGTGCATGTGGGAGTGTGTGTGTCCCTGCCCTCTGGCCTCTCTCCCCTCCCCCCTCTGAGTCCTTCACTGTTACAGAGCCAGCGATTTGATTTCGTGCTCTGCTGTTTTCCTTCACTGACTGTGTTACAGAGAGGGCGGGGCAGACACTCATAGGGAAACCGGATATCTCGCCCCCTTCACACTTCCGGCTGGAGGCTTCATAGAACGTTGGTGTTGCTTTTTATATAGAGAGATGTCGATGTATGATTGTATTATGGTTGTGTAGGGGCGCCAATGTAAGTGCATTAATACGATGGTTGTGGTGGGGTGCAATTTGTGGGATTTCCTTTTGTTTATACAGTGTTCTTTTGCAGTTCTTACAGAATGGAAATCTCAATCACGCAGGGCACTGAGTACAGTTTCACTGTATAGTGATGTGGGTGGTATCCGGGCGAGGCTGGGCGTCCAGATCCAAATTTGGGCTTCATTCTTTATATGTCCCTTTGTTTACAATTAATCCTTAGATGCCAACTCATATAGCAACTTGGAACGTAGGGGGCATAACGTCCCCAGTGAAACGTTGAATTCTTTCTGCTTTGAAGCGGCACAAGATTGATATAGCCTGCTTGCAGGAGACGTGCCTCACGGAAGCGGAACACGCTAAGCTGCAATGTTCATGGCTGGGGGAAGTACACTCTGCCTCTTCCCCAGGCAGGAGGGGCGGAGTAGTGGTTTTGTTTCGGAAGGGGCTTTCCTATAAAGTGTCCTTGCTGGCAAGAGGAGGACGTGGGGATTATCTCTTGTTACATCTTTGGTTGCAAGGTACAGAGCTCCTTTTGTTGGTTTTATATGGCCCTACTCAGCATGATCCCACCTTTTATCAATCCCTGCTTAGACAATGCTTGCAACATGATAATACACATTTAATAGTTTTAGGAGACTTTAATTTGGTTTCAAATCTGGCGATAGATTACTCTAATCAGATTCCCCTTATTACAAAGGACAACGAGCACATGGAACTCAGGCCAGGTTGGATTATATTCTAGTAGAGTGCTCACTGTTTGCCTCTATTCTTCCTGCGGTAATAGACCCAGAAGAGATCTCTGACCACTCTTTAGTGTGCTATAACTGTATTGCAAATCCCTTTTTTGTGCATATGGTATACATGTACAGAGGAAAAAGCCTCAACAGACTCCTTAATTCAGCTATTCAGCTTTAAATACATGGAGTTCTCTCTGTCATTATCGGCAAAAAAACCCTCTCTGTATGTTAAGTTTCTCTCTCTGACTTCCGTAATTGTATGAGCCAGCACTTATCTTATTCAGTTGCTGTATTCAGGTTGCTGCCACCTTCGTCTCACCTTCCTTTTTCTCCACGGCCGACTTTGGCCAAGGTTTCGGTATCTCGTCCTACCTCAGGGTCCGTGGAAATCCTGACTCTGTGGAAAATAGCAGCATACTTCAAACAGTCATCACTTTCATACAATATACATACGCAAAAATCCACAATCCTCACTTCACTGCAGTCTGGTCTCCTCTCCGGAAGTAACTACTAACTTCCTGTCCCTCTTTTATACGTGCCCAACTGACGTCATCTCGCGTCATTGAGCTCCACCTTCTTAGTTCAGAAAAAAATGAACCCATTCTATCCTGGTATTTAAGCCGTTTGGTTGAACCGTTTGTAAACGGAAAATCCATCTTTGCTCTTGCTGTGCTAACACTCGTTTTCTATCTCCACCTCTGGTATTAAATTCTACCTGTGTAACACAACACAACAGAGATCTTCAAAATTATGCCCTTCTGCGATACAGTGTGCCGCCAGGGGTGCTGTCAATTTCCTAATATGAATATTGCTCTTATGCTCTACAAGTCTCATTGTCAATTTCCTCGTCTTATGCCCCACATACAACTTCTTGCGTGGGCACTGCACACCGTATACCACAAAGTCCGAACCATATGATGTCCTTACATAAGTAATGCCATACTGGGAAAAGACCAAGGGTCCATCGAGCCCAGCATCCTGTCCACGACAGCGGCCAATCCAGGCCAAGGGCACCTGGCAAGCTTCCCAAACGTACAAACATTCTATACATGTTATTCCTGGAATTTTGAAGTTTTCCAAGTCCGTTTAGTAGCGGTTTATGGACTTGTCCTTTAGGAAACCGTCCAACCCCTTTTTAAACTCTGCTAAGCTAACCGCCTTCACCACTTTCTCCGGCAACGAATTCCAGAGTTTAATTACACGTTGGGTGAAGAAACATTTTCTCCGATTTGTTTTAAATTTACTACACTGTAGTTTCATCGCATGCCCCCTAGTCCTAGTATTTTTGGAAAGCGTGAACAGACGCTTCACATCCACCTGTTCCACTCCACTCATTATTTTATATACCTCTATCATGTCTCCCCTCAGCCGTCTCTTCTCCAAGCTGTATAGCCCTAGCCTCCTTAGTCTTTCTTCATAGGGAAGTCGTCCCATCCCCGCTATCATTTTAGTCGCCCTTCACTGCACCTTTTCCAATTCTACTGTATCTTTCTTGAGATGCGGAGACCAGAATTGAACACAATACTCAAGGTGCGGTCACACCATGGAGCGATACAACGGCATTATAACATCCTCACACCTGTTTTCCATACCTTTCCTGATAATACCCAACATTCTATTCGCTTTCTTAGCCGCAGCAGCACACTGAGCAGAAGGTTTCAGTGTGTTATCGACGACGACACCCAGATCCCTTTCTTGGTCCGTAACTCCTAACGTGGAACCTTGCATGACGTAACTATAATTCGGGTTCTTTTTTCCCACATGCATCACCTTGCACTTGCTCACATTAAACATCATCTGCCATTTAGCCGCCCAGTCTCCCAGTCTCGTAAGGTCCTCTTGTAATTTTTCACAATCCTGTCGCGATTTAACGACTTTGAATAACTTTGTGTCATCAGCAAATTTAATTACCTCGCTAGTTACTCCCATCTCTAAATCATTTATAAATATATTAAAAAGCAGCGCTCCTAGCATGGACCCCTGAGGAACCCCACTAACTACCCTTCTCCATTGTGAATACTGCCCATTTAACCCCACTCTCTGTTTCCTATCCTTCAACCAGTTTTTAATCCACAATAGGACATTTCCTCCTATCCCATGACCCTCCAATTTCCTCTGTAGCCTTTCATGAGGTACCTTGTCAAACGCCTTTTGAAAATCCAGATACACAATATCAACCGACTCCCCTTTGTCCACATGTTTGTTCACTCCTTCAAAGAATTGAAGTAAATTGGTCAGGCAAGATTTCCCCACACAAAAGCCATGCTGACTTGGTCTCAGTAATCCATGTCCTCGGATGTGCTCTGTAATTTTGTTTTTGATAATAGCCTCTACCATTTTCCCCGGCACCGACGTCAGACTCACCGGTCTATAATTTCCCGGATCTCCCCTGGAGCCTTTTTTAAAAATGGGCGTTACATTGGCCACCCTCCAATCTTCCGGTACCACGCTCGATGGGATAAGTTGCATATCCTTGATCTCTTTAGTGTGGACAGATTTTGAAATGTGGCCGATAAAAATAGTAGTGCAGGCTGGAGATATCCTTCATACTTGCATTCAGATCCCTACTTTTGGAAATATGTTCAGGAGAAATGGTCTGCTCTTAATAACGCGCTGCATGTGGATCATCCGACTTTGTACCGGTCAGCTCTAAAGCGGTCCTAAGGGGGGGACATAATACTATATGTACACGCCCGTAAAAAGCGGCTGGCAGTTGGTATATTGCATTTAGAAGATAAACTCAAAAAAGCTAAACGGGCCCACAATCAGAGACCTACCCCAACAACCCTAGAGAATTTGAAAGCTACCTGAGTTATGCTAAATACCTTATTGCATGAAAAAGAAACTCATTCTTTATTATTTCATAAGTATCAACTGCAGAGATTTGGTAATCATCCTGGCCGATTGCTGGCGCAGTCAATTAAAAATTGGGGAGGGTTGTGGGCGATAGCCGCATTGCGGGATCCATCCAGTAATTTAACAAATAGCAGAGATAAAATAGCACATAACTTATTTCTCTTCTGTTTATGCTGCAGAGGTCCCATTAATTGAGCAATATCTGTCGGATTATTTAGACAAAATAGGTCTGCCTAAGCTGACTCCAGCAGAGCTAGAATCTCTTAATGCCCCTCTCCAATTGTCCGAATTGCAAGCGGTGGTCAAAACTTTAAAGTTGCATTCCACTCCTGGACCAGATGGATTTGCATGAGAATACTATATAAGATTTTGCCTTCAGAGGCCTTGGGTATGTTGTTGGAATATTATGAGGACATGATAATTCAGGGTCATTTCCCCCCGTATGCTAACACTGCCTTAATAACATTATTGCCAAAACCGGGAAAGCCAAGTGAGAATGTAGAGTAGACAAATATCGCTCCTGAATGTGGACATTAAGTTGTTATCTAAGATCCTAGCAGAATGTTTAGCCCCATTTCTCCCTAGACTCAAAGTGGGGTTTATCCGACGAGGCCAATCAGTACTTAATGTTAGACGACTGCTGCTGGCGATCACTACCTGTCAAGACAACAAACTGCCATCTTTGGCATTAAGTTTAGACACAGAAAAAGCTTTTGACAGGGTAAGGTGGGACTATTTATTTCACACCTTGTCTTTTATGGGATTCCAGGGTTGGTACTTAGAAGCATTACAGCCCTTGTATTATGAGCCCACAGCCTGTTTATTGGTGAACTGTATCAAGGAAGCTGTGTTTCCAATATAGCACGGGGCACTAGGCAGGGGTGTCCACTTTCCCCTTTACTTTTTGTGCTTTCATTAGAGCCCCTTTTAAGAAGACTTGTGTTATCAAAAACTATCAAAGGGGTGTCACTAGCTGGGCAACATGTTAAAACATTAGCATATGCAAATGATCTGCTGATGATGTTGTCTGCCCCTTCTCAATCTTTAGATTCGTTACTAGTGTGCTTACAAGAATTTGGGCAGCACTTAGGATTTAAGTTAAATCTTAGCAAATCACAAGCTTTGGCGGTGATGCCTGATATTCAAGAACAATGGCAAGGGGATTTCCCTTTCAGTTGGACGCCAGGAGTGCTTAAATACCTAGAAGTACATATTCCGGTAGATCTTACATGCTTATACAAAATAAACATACAGCGTTTATTACAGGAGACACAGCTTAGGTTGCAGGTGTGGGGGGGGGGGGGGGGGGGGGACTACCTATCTCTTTGTTGGGGCAAATAACATTGTATAATATGTTCATTATACCACGATGGTTGTATGTATTTCAGCTATAAGTACATAAGTAATACCACACTGGGAAAAGACCAAGGGTCCATCGAGCCCAGCATCCTGTCCAATCCAGCGGCCGTTGTATTTGAAAATGTCAGATGAAAAGAAATTGAATAAACTTCTCAGGCACTTCCTGTGAAGAGGTGGAAGAGCCCGACTTCCCATGACGGCGCTGCATATCCCAGTGGAATATGGTGTTATGGGCTTAATCAGTATATGTCATATTACAGTAGCGAGTGCCATGTGTCATGTCAACGACTGGTTTCGTTCGACGCAAGACTATTCTAACACAGCCCTGGAGCTCCAATTGACTTCAGATATCCACTTAACCTATTACATACATCTGGGGGCACCATTCCAAAGGTATTAAAAGTCTCCTCCATTATGACCTCAGCTAAAGCACTTCGGAGCTGGATTTGTCGCCTACGTCATTTTTCTACCACAGTGATCAATATGTAATAATTCAACATTTCCTCCAGGTCAACTATATCCGGCTTTCCGCAGGTGGCAGAGACAAGGTGTGGAATATTTATTCTCCGAGGACAAGCAGGCTGCTTCTTCTCACGACTGGGTGACGTCCGCGGCAGCCCCCACCAACCGGAAGAAGCTTCGCGGGCGGTCCGCACGCGGGGCACGCCCACCGCGCATGCGCGGCCGTCTTCCCGCTCGTGCGTGACCGTTCCCGCCAGTCTTTTCTTTTCCGTGCCTGAGGAGAGTCGTGCCGTCGCCGCTCTCCCTTCGCAGCCCCGGAAAGACCGTCGCGTTTACGCAATTTTGTTTAACTTTTGTTTGTTCGGTTACCGCCTGCTCCAGTTTTTTCTTTTCTTCAAAAAAAAAAAAGAGCACGCGCTCCTTTTTCCCTCGTTTCTAGCGAGGGCGTCGCGTTGCGGCGCGATCTATTTATTTTTTCGAGGCGTGATTTCCGCCACCATCGACGACTTTAACTTCGCCGACGCGATTTTTCCATCGATGTCCTCGAAGGTCCCGAGTGGATTTAAGAAGTGTGGTCGGTGCGGCCGGCCGATCTCGCAGACCGACACCCACGCTTGGTGCCTCCAGTGCCTCGGGCCGGAGCACAATATCAAGTCGTGTTCTCTGTGTCTCGGTCTCCGGAAACGGACTCAGGTTGCGAGGCAAGTTCTGCGGGACCGCCTTTTTGGAACTTGCGCCGGCCCCTCGACGTCGACTTCGACGGCATCGGTATCGACGCCCGGTCCTTCGGTACCGGTATCGATGCCCGAAAAATCGGCACCGATGGCATCGACCCCAGGAGAACAGGTCCCGTCGGCCCGCCGGTCCTCCGGTGAGGGTAGAGGTGAGAGACCGCGTGGGCAGTCAGCCCCGGTCACTCCTTCAGCCCGTGGCCCTCGGGACCGAACCCTGTCTGACTCGGGACCGAGGGGGATCGACCTCCTCCTCCTCCATACCACCCGGCACCGGTGACGGGCACCGTAAGAAGGCAAAAAAGCACCGTCACCGGTCGCCCTCGACGCATCCGGCTCTCGGTACCGGAGAGGAGTCGACGCCGAAGCGTCCGCGTCGAGAGGAGAGGTCCCCCTCGGTGGTGGAGGTACCGCCACGTCAGGGTCCCAGCACGTCGGTGCAGTCTCCTGGACCCGAGCAGCTTCCGGCACCGATGCCTCTACCGGCCCCCACGTCTTTCCCGACAGCGGGCCTGGACAAGTGCCTCCGAGCCATCCTTCCGGGGATCCTGGAAGGGCTGATGCGCCAGGCTGTGTGCGCCGATGACTGTGGCGCCGGCGAGCTCTAGCCCGGTGCCGAGGCCGTCGACGCCGCCGCCGCTTGCGGCACCGGTCTCGACCGCCACGCAGGTGGAGTCGACGTCGATGGAGGGAGCTTCGTCCCCGCCGGCGCAGGAGTCCACCGCTCGACGACATCGAGGCCTTGGCGCCTCGACGTCGAGCCGGGCCCGGTTCAGGACTCAGCTACATGAGCTTATGTCCGATACCGAGGAAGAGGCCTCGTGGGGGGAAGAGGAGGACCCCAGATATTTCTCCTCAGAGGAGTCTGCGGGTCTTCCCTCGGACCCCACGCCTTCACCTGAGAGGAAGCTCTCGCCTCCAGAGAGTCTCTCTTTTGCCTCCTTTGTGCGGGATATGTCTATTTGCATTCCCTTTCCCGTGGTCTCCGTGGATGAGCCGAGGGCTGAGATGCTCGAGGTCCTCGACTATCCATCGCCACCTAGAGAGTCCACCACAGTGCCGCTGCACAATGTCCTCAAGGAGACACTGCTTCGGAACTGGATGCGACTATTATCTAATCCCACCATCCCCAAGAAAGCAGAGTCCCAGTACAGGATCCACTCGGACCCAGAGTTAATGCGGCCACAATTGCCCCATGACTCGGCGGTCGTGGATTCTGCTCTCAAGAGGGCACGGAGTTCGAGGGATACCGCCTCGGCGCCCCCGGGGCGGGAGTCTCGTACTCTGGACTCGTTTGGGAGGAAGGCCTACCAGTCCTCCATGCTCGTGACCCGCATCCAGTCATACCAGCTCTATACGAGCATCCACATGCGGAACAATGTGAAGCAGCTGGCAGACCTGGTCGATAAGCTCCCGCCGGAGCAGTCCAGGCCTTTTCAGGAGGTGGTCAGGCAGCTGAAGGCGTGCAGAAAGTTCCTGTCCAGGGGTATCTATGACACCTGTGACGTGGCATCTCGTGCTGCGGCCCAAGGTATAGTGATGCGCAGGCTCTCATGGCTGCGTGCCTCTGACCTGGACAACCGCACCCAGCAGAGATTGGCCGATGTCCCTTGCCGGGGGGATAACATTTTTGGTGAGAAGGTCGAGCAGCTGGTGGACCAACTGCATCAGCGGGAAACCGCCCTCGACAAGCTCTCCCACCGGGCGCCTTCAGCATCCACCTCAGCAGGTGGACGTTTTTCCCGGGCCCGGCAGGCTGCGCCCTATTCCTTTGCAAGGCGTAGGTACACCCAGCCGGCCCAAAGGCCTCGTCAGGCACAGGGACAGCCCCAGCGCACTCGTTCTCGTCAACAGCGTGCGCCTAAGCAGCCCCCTGCGCCTCCACAGCAAAAGCCGGGGACGGGCTTTTGACTGGATCCAAGGGAACATAGCCGCCCTCAAAGTGTCCGTACCGGACGATCTGCCGGTCGGAGGGAGGTTAAAATTTTTTCACCAAAGGTGTGGCCTCTTATAACCTCCGACCAGTGGGTTCTCCAAATAGTGCGGTGCGGATACGCCCTGAATTTGGCCTCCCTGCCACCAAATTGTCCTCCGGGAGCTCAATCCTTCAGCTCCCATCACAAGCAGGTACTTGCAGAGGAACTCTCCGCCCTTCTCAGCGCCAATGCGATCGAGCCCATACTACCCGGGCAGGAAGGGCAGGGATTCTATTCCAGGTACTTCCTTGTGGAAAAGAAAACAGGGGGGATGCGTCCCATCCTAGACCTGAGAGGCCTGAACAAATTCCTGGTCAAAGAAAAGTTCAGGATGCTTTCCTTGGGCACCCTTCTGCCAATGATTCAGAAAAACGATTGGCTATGTTCCCTGGATTTAAAGGATGCATACACTCACATCCCGATACTGCCAGCTCACAGACAGTATCTCAGATTCCGCCTGGGCGCACGGCACTTTCAGTATTGTGTGCTGCCCTTTGGGCTCGCCTCTGCCCCACGAGTGTTTACAAAGTGCCTCGTGGTGGTGGCGGCGTATCTACGCAAGCTGGGAGTGCACGTGTTCCCATATCTCGACGATTGGCTGGTCAAGAACACCTCGGAGGCAGGAGCCCTCCGGTCCATGCAGTGCACTACTCAACTCCTGGAGCTGCTGGGGTTTGTGATAAATTACCCAAAGTCCCATCTCCAGCCAACCCAGTCTCTGGAATTCATAGGAGCTCTGCTGAATACCCAGACGGCTCAGGCCTTCCTTCCCGAAGCGAGGGCCAACAACCTCTTGTCCCTGGCTTCGCAGTCCAGGGCGTCTCAGCAGGTCACAGCTCGGCAGATGTTGACACTTCTGGGTCATATGGCCTCCACAGTCCATGTGACTCCCATGGCTCGTCTTCACATGAGATCTGCTCAATGGACCCTAGCTTCCCAGTGGGTTCAAGCCACCGGGAATCTAGAAGATGTCATCCGCCTCTCCACCAGTTGCCGCACTTCACTGCTCTGGTGGACCATCCGGACCAATTTGACCCTGGGACGTCCATTCCAAATTCCGCAGCCCACGAAAGTGCTGACGACGGATGCATCTCGCCTGGGGTGGGGAGCTCATGTCGATGGGCTTCACACCCAGGGTCTGTGGTCCCTCCAGGAAAAGGATCTGCAGATCAACCTCCTGGAACTCCGAGCGATCTGGAACGCACTGAAGGCTTTCAGAGACCGGCTGTCCTACCAAATTATTCAAATTCGGACAGACAATCAGGTTGCAATGTATTGCACCAACAAGCAGGGGGGCACCGGATCTCGCCTCTTGTGTCAGGAAGCCGTCGGCATGTGGCGGTGGGCTTCCCAGTCCAGCATGCTCCTCCAAGCTACATACCTGGCAGGTGTAAACAACAGTCTGGCCGACAGACTGAGCAGAGTCATGCAACCGCACGAGTGGTCGCTTCATTCCAGAGTGGTACGCAAGATCTTCCGAGAGTGGGGCACCCCCTCGGTGGACCTTTTCGCCGCTCAGACCAACCACAAGCTGCCTCTGTTCTGTTCCAGACTACAGGCACATGGCAGACTGGCGTCGGATGCCTTTCTCCTCCATTGGGGGACCGGCCTCCTGTATGCTTATCCTCCCATACCTTTGGTGGGGAAGACCTTACTGAAGCTCAAGCAAGACCACGGCACCATGATTCTGATAGCGCCCTTTTGGCCCCGTCAGATCTGGTTCCCTCTTCTTCTGGAGTTGTCCTCAGAAGAACCGTGGAGATTGGAGTGTTTTCCGACTCTCATCTCGCAGAACGACGGAGCGTTGCTGCACCCCAACCTTCAGTCCCTGGCTCTCACGGCCTGGATGTTGAGGGCGTAGACTTCACTGCGTTGGGTCTGTCTGAGGGTGTCTCCCGTGCCTCTAGGAAGGATTCCACTAAAAAGAGTTACTTTTTCAAGTGGAGGAGGTTTGTCGTTTGGTGTGAGAGCAAGGCCCTAGAACCTCGTTCTTGCCCTGCACAGAACCTGCTTGAATACCTTCTGCACTTGTCAGAGTCTGGCCTCAAGACCAACTCAGTAAGGAATCACCTTAGTGCGATTAGTGCTTACCATTATCGTGTGGAAGGTAAAGCCATCTCTGGAGAGCCTTTAGTCGTTCGATTCATGAGAGGCTTGCTTTTGTCAAAGCCCCCTATCAAACCTCCTTCAGTGTCATGGGATCTCAACGTCGTCCTCACCCAGCTGATGAAACCTACTTTTGAGCCACTGAATACCTGCCATCTGAAGTACTTGACCTGGAAGGTCATTTTCTTGGTGGCAGTTACTTCAGCTCGTAGGGTCAGTGAGCTTCAAGCCCTGGTAGCTCATGCTCCTTATACCAAATTTCATCACAACAGAGTAGTGCTCCGCACCCACCCAAAGTTCCTGCCGAAGGTGGTGTCGGAGTTCCATCTTAACCAGTCAATTGTCTTGCCAACATTCTTTCCCAGGCCGCATACCCGCCCTGCTGAACGTCAGTTGCACACATTGGACTGCAAGAGAGCATTGGCCTTCTACTTGGAGCGGACACAGCCCCACAGACAGTCCGCCCAATTGTTTGTTTCTTTCGACCCTAACAGGCTAGGGGTCGCTATCGGGAAACACACCATCTCCAATTGGCTAGCAGATTGCATTTCCTTCACTTACGCCCAGGCTGGGCTGGCTCTTGAGGGTCATGTCACGGCTCATAGTGTTAGAGCCATGGCAGCGTCAGTGGCCCACTTGAAGTCAGCAACTATTGAAGAGATTTGCAAGGCTGCGACGTGGTCATCTGTCCACACATTCACATCACACTACTGCCTCCAGCAGGATACCCGACGCGACAGTCGGTTCGGGCAGTCGGTGCTGCAGAATCTGTTTGGGGTGTAAATCCAACTCCACCCTCCAGGACCCGAATTTATTCTGGTCAGGCTGCACTCTCAGTTAGTTGTTCTTCGTAGGTCAATTTCTGTTATACCCTCGCCGTTGCGAGGTTCAATTGACCTGGGTTCTTGTTTTGAGTGAGCCTGAGAGCTAGGGATACCCCAGTCGTGAGAACAAGCAGCCTGCTTGTCCTCGGAGAAAGTGAATGATACATACCTGTAGCAGGTGTTCTCCGAGGACAGCAGGCTGATTGTTCTCACCTACCCTCCCTGCTCCCCTTTGGAGTTGCGTTTTCATGTTGTTTCTTGCTTGTCATTCAACTGGCGGGAACGGTCACGCACGAGCGGGAAGACGGCCGCGCATGCGCGGTGGGCGTGCCCCGCGTGCGGACCGCCCACGAAGCTTCTTCCGGTTGGTGGGGGCTGCCGCGGACGTCACCCAGTCGTGAGAACAATCAGCCTGCTGTCCTCGGAGAACACCTGCTACAGGTATGTATCATTCACTTTCTCCGAGGACAAGCAGGCTGCTTGTTCTCACTGATGGGTGACGTCCACGGCAGCCCCTCCAATCGGAATCTTCACTAGCAAAAGCCTTTGCTAGCCCTCGCGCGCCGATGCGCACCGCGCATACGCGGCCGTCTTCCCGCCCGAAACCGGCTCGTGCCGGCCAGTCTTCTTTTGTCCGCGCTCGGTACGGTCGTGTTACGCCGTTCGCGCCCCTTAAGTCGACCTCGCGCGTCTCTTTTGACTTTCGCTAAAGAAAAAAAAAAAAAAGGATTTCGGACCTTTTCGGTCTTTTTTCCTTTACTCTATTTTCAGTTTTTGCCCCGGTAAGTTTTCTTTCGTCTTCGGGGTAGGCCCTTTTGAGGCCTCGGGTCGAATTTTTTCTCCCCCTCTTTTTGGTGCCTACCGCAATTACGAGTTTTGATTTCGCCGGCGTGATTTTTCCGCCCATGTCATCGAAGTCTCCCAGCGGCTTCAAGAAGTGCACCCAGTGCGCCCGGGTAATCTCGCTCACTGACAGGCACGCGTCGTGTCTTCAGTGTCTGGGGGCTGGGCACCGCCCGCAGGCCTGTAGTCTGTGCGCCCTTTTCCACAACCGGACTCAGGTAGCGAGATTGGCCCAGTGGAACGTTTTGTTCTCGGGCACTTCGTCGGCATCGGCACCGGGAGTATCGAGTGCATCGACGTCGACAGCGTCCAGACCTCCGTCCTCGGCCGCGACTGCATCGAGTGCATCGGGGCTGAGACATCGGAAGGCTGCGTCGGTGGTACCGGGACCTCCACTTCTGCTGATGTCGTCGGACGGTGGTGCTTCAACTGGAGTGCAGGTGAGGGCTGTCCATTCCCCTGCTGGTGGCGGTGAGCCTTCGGGTGGGTCTCCCCCTACCCTGAGGGCTCCTGCGGTACAGCCCCCCCGAGACCGACCTTCTTCGGCCTCGGCCCCGAGGAAGCGACGGCTGGATTCTACGTCCTCCTCGTCGGTGCCGGGAAGCTCCGGTGACATGCTTCGTCCCAAGAAGTCGAAGAAGCATCGACACCGGTCCCCTTCCCGTATCGGCACCGAGAGCACTGGGTCGCCGAGGGAGTCGGCACCCAGTAGGCATCGGCACCGAGAGGACCGCTCACCCTCTGTTCAAGAGGTGTCGATGCGCTCCACTCTGGACAGCCCAGAACAGCCTCCTCGCCCGGAACAGGTTCTGACATCGACACCTGCATCGGCTTCCACGTCTTTGTCCACAGCCGCTCTGCACGAGAGTCTCCGGGCCATTCTCCCAGAGATTCTGGGAGAGCTGTTGCGCCACCGGTACTGTCGAGTGAGGCGCCGGCTGGCCCCTTGCCCGGGGTGAGGTCTCCGACATCGGTGCCGCGTGCGGTACCGACTGCGGTCGCCTCCCAGGAAGGCTCCCCGACGACGTCGGCGGAGGGAGCTTCGCCGGTGCGGGCGAGGGAGTCTACCTCTCGACGCTCCCACCGTGGCCGTGGTTCCACGGAGTCGAGCCGGGCACGGCTTCAGACATAGGTCAGTGAACTTGTGTCTGATACCGAAGGTGAGGCCTAGTGGGAGGAGGAGGAGGACATCAGATATTTCTCTGACGAGGAGTCTGAGGGCCTTCCTTCTGATCCCACTCCCTCCCCTGAAAGGCAGCTTTCTCCTCCCGAGAGTCTGTCTTTTGCGGCCTTTGTCCGGGAGATGTCTACGGCCATCCCCTTCCCGGTGGTTGTGGAGGACGAGCCCAGGGCTGAAATGTTTGAGCTCCTGGACTATCCTTCTCCACCTAAGGAAGCGTCCACAGTACCCATGCATCATGTCCTCAAAAAGACATTGCTGGCGAACTGGACCAAGCCACTAAGTAATCCCCACATTCCCAAGAAGATCGAGTCCCAGTACCGGATCCATGGGGACCCAGAGCTGATGCGCACTCAGTTGCCTCACGACTCTGGAGTTGTGGATTTGGCCCTAAAGGAGGCTAAGAGTTCTAGGGAGCATGCTTCGGCGCCCCCGGGCAAGGACTCTAGAACCTTAGACTCCTTTGGGAGGAAGGCCTACCATTCTTCTATGCTCGTGGCCAAAATCCAGTCTTACCAGCTCTACACGAGCATACACATGCAGAACAATGTGCGGCAGTTGGCGGGCTTGGTGGACAAGCTCCCCCCTGAGCAAGCCAAGCCATTTCAAGAGGTGGTCAGGCAGCTGAAGGCGTGCAGAAAATTCCTGGCCAGAGGGGTGTATGACACTTTGATGTTGCGTCCAGGGCCGCTGCTCAAGGTGTGGTGATGCGCAGACTCTCATGGCTGCGTGCCTCCGACCTGGAGAATAGGATCCAGCAGCGGATTGCGGACTCGCCTTGCCATGCGGATAACATTTTTGGAGAGAAAGTCGAGCAGGTGGTAGAGCAGCTTCACCAGCGGGATACCGCTTTCGACAAGTTCTCCCGCCGGCAGCCTTCAGCTTCTACCTCTACAGGTAGACGATTTTTTGGGGGAAGGAAGACTGTTCCCTACTCTTCTGGTAAGCATAGGTACAATCCTCCTTCTCGACAGCCTGCGGCCCAGGCTAAGCCCCAGCGCGCTCGCTCTCGTCAGCAGCGTGCGCCTCAGCAAGGCCCCTGGGCTCCCCAGCAAAAGCAAGGGACGAGCTTTTGACTGGCTCCAGCAGAGCATAGCCGACATCCAAGTGTCAGTGCCGGGCGACCTGCCAGTCGGAGGGAGGTTGAAAGTTTTTCACCAAAGGTGGCCTCTCATAACCTCCGATCAGTGGGTTCTTCAAATAGTCCGGCAAGGATACACCCTCAATTTGGCCTCCAAATCTCCAAATTGTCCACCGGGAGCTCAGTCTTACAGCTTCCAACACAAGCAGGTACTTGCAGAGGAACTCTCCGCCCTTCTCAGCGCCAATGCGGTCGAGCCCGTGCCATCCGGGCAGGAAGGGCTGGGATTCTATTCCAGGTACTTCCTTGTGGAAAAGAAAACAGGGGGGATGCGTCCCATCCTAGACCTAAGGGCCCTGAACAAATATCTGGTCAAAGAAAAGTTCAGGATGCTTTCCCTGGGCACCCTTCTTCCCATGATTCAGGAAAACGATTGGCTATGCTCTCTGGACTTGAAGGACGCCTACACGCACATCCCGATACTGCCAGCTCACAGACAGTATCTGCGATTTCAGCTGGGCACATGTCACTTCCAGTACTGTGTGCTACCCTTTGGGCTCGCCTCTGCGCCCAGAGTGTTTACGAAGTGCTTGGCTGTAGTAGCAGCGGCACTTCGCAGGCTGGGGGTGCACGTGTTCCCATATCTCGACGATTGACTGGTGAAGAACACATCCGAGGCAGGAGCTCTACAGTCCATGCAGATGACTATTCGACTCCTGGAACTACTGGGGTTTGTGATAAATTATCCAAAGTCCCATCTTCTCCCAGTGCAGAGACTAGAATTCATAGGAGCTCTGCTGGATTCTCGGACGGCTCGTGCCTATCTCCCAGAGGCAAGAGCCAACAACTTGTTGTCCCTCGTCTCGCGGGTGCGAGCGTCCCAGCAGATCACAGCTCGGCAGATGTTGGGATTGCTGGGCCACATGGCCTCCACAGTTCATGTGACTCCCATGGCCCGCCTTCACATGAGATCTGCTCAATGGACCCTAGCTTCCCAGTGGTTTCAGGCTGCTGGGGATCTAGAAGACGTGATCCACCTGTCCACGAGTTTTCTCAAATCCCTGTATTGGTGGACGATTTGGTCCAATTTGACTTTGGGACGTCCTTTCCAAATTCCTCAGCCACAAAAAGTGCTGACTACGGATGCGTCTCTCCTGGGGTGGGGAGCTCATGTCGATGGGCTTCACACCCAAGGAAGCTGGTCCCTCCAGGAACGCGATCTGCAGATCAATCTCCTGGAGTTACGAGCAGTCTGGAACGCTCTGAAGGCTTTCAGAGATCGGCTGTCCCACCAAATTATCCAAATTCAGACAGACAACCAGGTTGCCATGTATTACATCAACAAGCAGAAGGGCACCGGATCTCGCCCCCTGTGTCAGGAAGCCGTCAGCATGTGGCTCTGGGCTCGCCGCCACGGCATGGTGCTCCAAGCCACATATCTGGCAGGCGTAAACAACAGTCTGGCCGACAGGTTAAGCAGGATTATGCAACCTCACGAGTGGTCGCTCAATTCCCGTGTAGTGCAACAGATCTTCCAGGTGTGGGGCACCCCCTTGGTGGATCTCTTCGCATCTCGAGCCAACCACAAAGTCCCTCAGTTCTGTTCCAGGCTTCAGGCCCACGGCAGACTGGCATCGGATGCCTTCCTCCTGGACTGGGGGGAGGGTCTGCTGTATGCTTATCCTCCCATACCTCTGGTGGGGAAGACTTTGTTGAAACTCAAGCAAGACCGAGGCACCATGATTCTGATTGCTCCTTTTTGGCCGCGTCAGATCTGGTTCCCTCTTCTTCTGGAGTTGTCCTCCGAAGAACCGTGGAGATTGGAGTGTTTTCCGACCCTCATCACACAGGACGAAGGGGCGCTTCTGCATCCCAACCTCCAGTCTCTGGCTCTCACGGCCTGGATGTTGAGAGTGTAGACTTTGCCTCTTTGGGTCTGTCAGAGGGTGTCTCCCGCATCTTGCTTGCTTCCAGGAAAGATTCCACTAAGAGGAGTTACTTCTTTCTATGGAGGAGGTTTGCCGTCTGATGTGACAGCAAGGCCCTAGATCCTCGTTCTTGTCCTACACAGACCCTGCTTGAATACCTTCTGCACTTGTCTGAGTCTGGTCTCAAGACCAACTCTGTAAGGGTTCACCTTAGTGCAATCAGTGCATACCATTACCATGTGGAAGGTAAGCCGATCTCAGGACAGCCTTTAGTTGTTCGCTTCATGAGAGGTTTGCTTTTGTCAAAGCCCCCTGTCAAGCCTCCTACAGTGTCATGGGATCTCAATGTCGTTCTCACCCAGCTGATGAAACCTCCTTTTGAGCCACTGAACTCCTGCCATCTGAAGTACTTGACCTGGAAGGTCATTTTCTTGGTGGCAGTTACTTCAGCTCGTAGAGTCAGTGAGCTTCAGGCCCTGGTAGCCCAGGCCCCTTACACCAAATTTCATCATAACAGAGTAGTCCTCCGCACTCACCCTAAGTTCTTGCCAAAGGTTGTGTCGGAGTTCCATCTGAACCAGTCAATTGTCTTGCCAACATTCTTTCCCCGTCCTCATTCCTGCCCTGCTGAACGTCAGCTGCACACATTGGACTGCAAGAGAGCATTGGCCTTCTATCTGGAGCGGACACAGCCTAACAGAAAGTCCGCCCAATTGTTTGTTTCTTTTGATCCCAACAGGAGGGGAGTGGCTGTGGGGAAACGCACCATATCCAATTGGCTAGCAGATTGCATTTCCTTCACTTACGCCCAGGCGGGGCTGGCTCTTGAGGGTCATGTCACGGCTCATAATGTTAGAGCCATGGCAGCGTCGGTAGCCCACTTGAAGTCAGCCACTATTGAAGAGATTTGCAAAGCTGCAACGTGGTCATCTGTCCACACATTCACATCTCATTACTGCCTGCAGCAGGATACCCGACGCGACAGTCGGTTCGGGCAGTCAGTGCTTCAGAATCTGTTTGGGGTTTAGAATCCAACTCCACCCCCCTAGGCCCATGTTTATTCTGTTCCAGGCTGCACTCTCAGTTAGTTGGATAAATTGTTAGGTCAATCTTAGTTATGTCCTCGCCGTTGCGAGGCCCGATTGACCATGGTTGTTGTTTTGAGTGAGCCTGGGGGCTAGGGATACCCCATCAGTGAAAACAAGCAGCCTGCTTGTCCTCGGAGAAAGCGAATGCTACATACCTGTAGAAGGTATTCTCCGAGGACAGCAGGCTGATTGTTCTCACAAACCCGCCCGCCTCCCCTTTTGGAGTTGTGTCTTCCCTTCTCTTTGTCTTGCTACATATGAGACTGGCCGGCACGAGCCGGTTTCGGGCGGGAAGACGGCCACGAATGCGCGGTGCGCATCGGCGTGCGAGGGCTAGCAAAGGCTTTTGCTAGTGAAGATTCCGATTGGAGGGGCTGCCGTGGACGTCACCCATCAGTGAGAACAATCAGCCTGCTGTCCTCGGAGAATACCTTCTACAGGTATGTAGCATTCGCTTTACAGGTGGTGACATCTGAGGGCCACATTAAATCTTTTCCTGACCATCTCCTGCAGATATTTTTTATTATGTTCAGTTGAAACATTATGTTAATACTTTACCATGGGAGGATCTAGCTGAGGATACACAAGAACAGCTCTCTACAGCTTTCTCCTTGGAGGCACAACTAGGAGTACCTCTTTCTTTTCATCACCGACATATAAGAGACACTATACCCGAATTAGATTACTCTCGCTTGCTAGCGCAATGGAAGACGGATTTACAAGTTTCATTAACTGAGTTGCAATTAAAAGCGCACATACTTGCTATTAGCCGACTTTCTCCTTTTGCAGTATATTGGGAACTGCAGTACAAGTTCGCATTACGTTTATACATATCCCCACGCCAGGCATTCCATATGGGATTATCTTCTTGGGGATCTTGTCCCAAATGTGGGTCAGAAGGAGTTACGCTAGGGCATGTGTTTTGGACTTGTCCTAGGATCACCTGTTTTTGGAAATACATATTATTACAAGTTTCTAGAATGTGGAAGATGTAACATAGTAACATAGTAGATGACGGCAGAAAAAGACCTGCACGGTCCATCCAGTCTGCCCAACAAGATAATTTCACTTGTGCTGCTTTTTGTGTATACCTTACCTTGATTTGTATCTGCCATTGTCAGGGCACAGACCGTATAAGTCTGCCTAGCACTAGCCCTGCCTCCCAACCACCAGCCCCGCCTCCCACCACCGGCTCTGCCTCCCAATCTCAGCTAAGCTTCTGAGGATCACGGTCCATGCAGTCTACCCAACAAGATAATTTCACGTGTGCTACTTTTTGTGTATACCTTACCTTGATTTGTATCTGCCATTGTCAGGGCACAGACCGTATAAGATGGGATGGCATGACGATCCAACACTTTTGTTTGGACAACCTGTCCTGTGTTCTCCATCTCCACATGGATTTGCAGCGTTTGTGGCCAAAGGTACTGTAATAGCTAAGCAGTCTATCTTGAAGGAGTGGTTAACTAATAAAAACCCAACAACCCAGCAATGGCGTACACATATGATTGTGTTACTATGCCTGGAAAGGATGGGAATTAAAGACTTTGCCTCTGATAGGGGTGAAACATTTTCTCAGTGCTGGAGCCTGTTTTGAAATACCTTAACCCCCTCAACCAGAAGTCTTTTGCTGAATAGATCATTTTTGACTATTGTAGTTCTGATTTTATGAGTGGAGCTCCCGTGATGTTAGAGGGTGGTAAAGGAAGGGGGTGATTGAGAGTTGCAGATGTGTTAATGTTGAATTTGCTGTGCTGATTACAATGTTGTATGTTTATTTCACAATAAAAAAAGATTGACATGGTCACGTGATGCCATGATCAGGAGCAGCGGCTAAGTTTCTCTGCTCCTGCCACCTCTATACAAAACCCCGCTAAAATCCGCGTTCTTCGCACATCAGAGTCAGGCAGGCGAGATCCGAAGGTGTCCGGACATCAGGGGGCCAGTTTTGTGCAGGTGCGGCGTCTGAATGGCAGCAAAAAGAAGAGAAAGATAAAGTGAAAGCAGCCGCGGACAAAATGGCAGCGCCAGCGAGCCCAAGGGGTTCTTCAGTTAGCTCCGCATGGGTGGCAGAGATCACCACGGAGGTGGTCGTTGCTTTGGAGCATATCCTAGACACACGTCTGAGCCCTATCGATACCAAGCTGGAACAGCTGCAGGGTAACTTGGACCGTTTGGTTGCCGATATGGGGACCTATCAACAGTGCACTAGTGATCTGGAAGACAGGATGACTAAGACAGAGGAACTGCAAGCTTCGCTGCAAAAAGCCATGGCAGAGTACATGGAAAAACTTGACTTGGAAAACCGTTCGTGCAGGAATAACCTGTGCTTAGTGAGGATCCCAGAGTCGGTGGAAGAAAAAGACCTGAGGAAATTTTTGGAGGACTGGCTGTCGTTGAAGGACCTTTTCACAGTGGTCCGTTACTGGTGGAAAGGGCCCATAGGCTGGGTCAGAAGCCAAGGGAGGGTGCATAAAACGTCAATCCTGCAGGCGACCAGAGGAGGGAACATGGTGCAATACGAGGGGAAAAAAGTACTGTGTTTCCAAGACTACTCCACTGCAGTTGCAGCTCAGAGGAAGGCTTTTTCCCCCGTGTGCTCTCAGCTTTATAACCTGAAGATCAAGTTTGCCCTGATGTACCCGGCTAAACTGCGGGTGCAACATCAAGGCCCGGTCTCCTTTTTGGCATCGGTGGCTGAGGCTCAAAAGTTTTTGTAGCAAGTGACCGCATTGGAGCAAGAGGGACGGAGCCTGTGACTGGAAACAGTAGATTGCAGAGGAGAGTTTACAAGGAGCTAATTTGGCAGCAGAGACGGTGTGTGAATTTTTTTTTATATATATGTATACTACTGTGGAGTTTCGTGGGCTCAGAAATTGGAGTGGGGAGTGTAAACTGGGACAGTAGAAGCAGCACTTGTGTCT
The DNA here is from genome assembly GCF_901765095.1 of Microcaecilia unicolor. Taxonomy (NCBI): domain Eukaryota; kingdom Metazoa; phylum Chordata; class Amphibia; order Gymnophiona; family Siphonopidae; genus Microcaecilia; species Microcaecilia unicolor. Next base: position 335,659,207 of record NC_044032.1, read on the forward strand.
GCAAACCTAACTGGATTACAAATATAATTTTCCACATTGAGTGGCTCTGGTTTTATCGGATATTGGTGAGCAGTGGTTGGCAACTATGGCGAGCTGGGGCCGATATGGAGTGTCAGCTGGCATGGAGAGAAAATGGACAGCTGCGAAGAGACACCTGGTAGAGCATGGACATTCGCTGAGTTATTTCGGGGTGATTTGTTGATACCAGGCTGCCCTGACTGGTTGGGGACTGATTGGGGAGGGGGTGTTAATGAGAGTTGTTGGGGAGTGGAATTTTTGTATTTTCTTTGGGGTTGTTATATAGGTGCGAATGGTGAGATAGGGGGAGTAGTGGGGGAGTAGGGTGGGGGTTTGGGGGAGGGGGCAAGGTTTATGAGACGAGAGGAGGGAGCGTGCACAAATGGATTAATGGGGATAGTGGGGGATGAGAGATAGGCACCATTCTGGTACAAGGGGGAGTATAGAGGGAGGCGTCGAGAAGTGACCAGATCCATGGAGATTAATGTAGATGGGGGTGGGGGGGAGGAGGGTGGGCACCTACCGGAGGCTTATATGGGAGAGGGGGAGAGTAGAGCAAAAGTTGGGAGTTGGACTGGGAGGAAACGATATAAGCAGATAGGTATGGTCTCATATGGGAGGTTAGCTATAGAGCGGGGGTTGGAGGCTGGGCCAACTCTCCTATATATATGGGATTGTACAGTTGTTAACTCTATTCTTGCAATCAATGTCATGGTAAAAATAGTCACGTGGAATGTGGGAGGAATTTCCTCCCCAGTAAAACGTTCAAAGATTTTGCAACACCTTCAGAGGATTAAAGCTGATAATGCACTGCTACAAGAAACCCACATGTCAGAAAAGGAACATGAGAAGCTGACTAAGTGGTGGGTGGCGGATTGTGTGGGTTCTCTGGCAGAGGGGAAAAAGGGAGGAGTGGCAATTTTGTTTCGGAGAGGAGTTGCAGGAAATATCCAGAAGGTAGTAAAAGACCCAGGGGGAGGTATGTTTTTTGCCAAGTACAGGTGGCTGGGCAATTAGTGTATGTGGGTAGTGTTTATGCCCCCAATCAATGGTGCAGTCAATTTTATAAGAAGTTGTTGGATCAACTTACGGGGGTGTCACCTCGTCCAGTAATCTTGGGGGGGGGGGGGGGGGGGGGGGGATTTTAACACAGTATGGGACCCGGAGCTTGATAGGTCCACTTCCACAGGGGCACAGAGAAATAGAGGCCTGCCTAATTTATGTGACTTGTTAGATCTCCTAGATGTGTGGTGGGTACTGCACCCGCAGGAACGGGATTATACCCATTTATCACGGGCACATGGTACTCAATCCAGAATTGACTATGTGTTAGTTTCGGATTCTCTGTTTTCTTCAGTAGTAGATGCCCAAATAGGGCCTTATGTTATATCCGACCATGCAGCGGTCTGGGTTGATTGGGTTCCTCAGGGTGTGAGGCAGAGTGAATGAACCTGGAGATTTCCGGCTTATCTGTATACCAATAGAAGGTTTAGGGACAAACTGCAGGAATGCTGTAGGGGAGTACAAACGGTTTAATCAAGATAGTGAAGAGGATGCAGTTTTGTACTCGGAGGCAGCAAAGGCAGTCATGAGGGGGGAAATTATTAGTTTTGCGAGTTATCTTAAGAAGTCAAAAGATCGGGAGGTTTTGAGATTGGAGCGTGAAATCAGGGAGGGGAGACGCCATTATGATAGGGCTACGGCGGCTAGGCGGCAAGATCTGATTGCATTGCAGGTGGCCTTAAAAACTTTGATCCATGAGCGGACGGTGAAATCTCAGGCGTATTACAAGTATCAGCTGCACAGATATGGTAATAAGACTGGGAAGCTGCTAGCCAGGTTGATTGCTAAGAAACAATCGTCAAAATTTATTACACACATCAGGAGTAAGGTGGGTAGAGTGGTAACAACTAGCAGGGATGATTGCGAAGTGTTTGGGGAGTACTATAGGGATCTGTATACGCCTCCGCAGGGAGGGCAGGTGCTGGGACGACTATATATAGAGGGGAGAGATTTGCCTTGTATTTCGGAGAATCAACGAGAGTGTTTGAATGCGCCGATAAGTCATGATGAGGTTTATGGGGCGATTCAGGGTAGTGTCTTGGGAAAAGTGCCGGGACCGGCCGTCCTTCGGGCAGAATTTTACAAGATTCTTGGAGAAGATATAGTCCCTTCTTTGGCTGCAGTGTTTAATAGATGGGTGAAGGACGGTAAGTTATCTGGGCATTTAAACTTGGCTCAGATCATAGTCCTGGCTAAACCAGGTCGGGACCCTATGCTGCCAGCGTCTTACAGACAGATCTCGCTTCTTAATCACGAGGTAAAGATGTTTGCAAAAATTTTGGCAAATTGTTTGGGCAGAGTACTGCCTTCGGTGATACATGAGGCGCAGGCTGGATTTGTGAAAGGGCGCTCGGTGAGTAAGAACATCAGGAAAATCCTTGCCGCGTTGGACGTGGTAGCTGCTGATAAGAGACCGGCTTTGTTAATTAGTTTCGATGCCGAGAAGGCATTTGATAGGGTGTCTTGGGATTTCCTGATAGGGAGGCATATGGTATGGGAGGATGGTTTATGGAGGCGACTAAGGCTCTTTATGCAGACCCTAGGGAGTGATGGTGAATGATCAGTTCTCACGGGAGTTTGTTATAGCTAGGGGTACTCGTCAAGGATGCACATTTTCACCGCATTTGTTCATTTTATCACTCGATCCGCTTATCCGCGATATATATACTAATGGGGATATCCAGGGGGTTTCGATTGGTGACGAAAAGTTTAAGTTGGCTGCCTTTGCGGATGATTTGTTAGTGATATTGACAGAGCCTCGGGCATCCCTGGAGGCTCTCTTGGAGAGTTTGCAGGACTGCGATTAAATTTGGACAAGTTAGAAGCCTTAGCAAGTACCAGGGATTTAGAAGTACATTGGGATGAGGCCTTTCCTCTGAGGTGGGCAAGGGGGGCATTCGTTTATCTAGGAGTGTTGCTTACGATTCAGTCCTCGGAGCTTTATGAGATTAACAGGCAAAGGATGTTACGGAGTATGGAGGAGCAGCTAGAAAGGTGGCAATCATTGCTGCTTCCTCTTATAGGCCATATTAGTTTGATTCGTATGGTAATATTACCCAGGTGGCTGTACTTATTGCAGACCTTGCTGCTGCGTTTGAGGAATAGAGAGCTCAGTAAATTTAATCGTTTAGTAAGTTTTGTTGGGCAAGGAAGAAACCTAAGTTACGATATAAGTTCCTCTTGGGGCCCTGGGAGAAGGGGGGATTGGGCCTGCCGGACCTCAAGACTTATAATTGGGCATGTGTGCTACGTCATGTGCGGGACTGGTTGTTCTCTAAAAAAATAAATTCACCCCCCCCTGCAGTTAGAGCAGGAGTTTTTCGCACTGTTTAATCTGATCACCGTATAGCAAGTGAAACAAACTCTGTTACCGGACAGAATGCGTAAATCTAGGTTGTTGAAACCATTAAGGGATGGTCATTTTTGGTGAGAAGGTTGGGAGGGGATCCTGGCTGTACGGAACTGTTATCATTGCGGGGGAACCCGGCGTTTTTGCCCAGGATGGATAACAAAACGTTTGTTGAATGGGAGGAACAGGGGCTTACTAGTTTGGGTAAAGTGTTGAATATGGTGGGGCAATTGAAGCCGCTGGTAGAGTTGAAGGGTCAGGAGGGGGTTAGATGGGGGAATACCTTTGCATATTGTCAACTTAAACATTATGTGGGTTCCCTGGAAAGAGCCTTGTTATGTCAAAATATGGGGTCGAAAGTTAAAGAATTTTTTGATAATATTGTGCGACACATATCATTCATCCATTCCAATCTTGCCATCACAATAACTGCTCCCTTTAACTCTGGCTGAGTTTCAAAAGTCTTCATCAGAAAGGGAAACTAAAAATAGAAAAACACTCTTTTACAAACAGACCACACTTACAGGGTAAAGTATACATTCACAACGCTTCAAACAAACTCAATATATTAGAACAAAGTAACTCAATACTAATCCTTTAAACCATTTTACAGGCATCATAAATCTCCCGGGTGGGAAGCCTCTGGAACCCTTCCTCACTCCAGGGAGAGCATCTGACCTCAGGCTCCCCTGCTCCTTAAGTACCCCTATTAATGAGGCTCTGACCTTAGCATTTACCAGCAGGAAAACACCTCCCCTTAAAGTGACAACAACTTTCTTAAAACTTTTTTAAACCCTCCGGAGCCCACAGCCCTTAAACATGAATGCCAGAGCACAGAAACAGTTCAAAAACCACAAGAGGTCAAATTAACACTAGTCAAAGCCACTCCACCTCCCTGTTCAATCCCGAAGGATGAACAGTGTTCCAGGAGAATATCAGACGCTGCTCCTTTTGGGCTAGAATTTCACTTAAATTGCCCCCTCTGGTCAGTTCAATATGAAGCAGGACTGTATAACGTAAATCCTGAATGTGATGATTGTACTCCTGCCAATGTCCAGATAAAGGAGGCTCAGGCTTGCATATACGGATGTTACTAACATGCTCCCCAATCCGAATCTTGATTTTTCTAGTTGTATGACTAATATAAAAAAGCCCACACGGGCACCATATACAGTATACAACCCCCTGAGAATTACAGTCTGTTCTCTTATGCATGTGAAATACCTGCTTATTATGGGGCGGGGGGGGGGCTTAATTTTATCCCCCCTCCTGCACATATCTACAATACAAACACCCCCCCACATTTAAAATGTCCTGGATGTTCCTGAGAATCCTCCCTAGGTCTGGAGAGGATTTCCCCCAAATTTCATGCCCTCCTGTATGCAAAACAGGGAAATTCTTGAAAGGGTACGTGCACTTGCAGAATGTGCCAATGCCTATAAATCAATTCCCTAACATTGTTAGACATCCTAGAAAAGGGTAAAACACAAACTAGAGATTTTTTCTCCTCCTGAATAATAGGTTGAAGAAGCCACTGACGGTCCGCATTAGATGCTCTCTTATATGCTGTGCGGACAACTCGGTCAGGATACCCCCGTCGATTAAACCGCTGACACATATCTGCCGCTTGTCTTCTGAAATCCACTTTCTCAGAGCATATCCGCTTCAGCCGCAACATTTGACCTGCTGGAATATTATTACACAAATGTCTGGGGTGAAAACTAGAATAATGAAGCACCATGTTACAATCTGTTTCTTTTCTATAGATCGAAGTGCCAATCCTTCCTCCTTCTATCTTGATGGAGACATCCAAAAAATTTATGATGTTATAATTCCAGGACGCGGTAAAGCTCATATGTCCATCAACATTATTAATATAAGTTACAAATTGTTGTAACTCCTCTACTGTACCATCCCAGATAAGGAGAATGTCATCAATGTATCTCTTCCACATAAGAGTTTTACTCATCCAAGGGGAAGGATAGATGAACCTATTTTCAAATCTGGTCATGTAAAGACGCCATTGAGGGGGCAACAGTTGTCCCCATCGCTACCCCTTTAATCTGATGAAAGTACCAACCTTCGAACATGAAGTAATTATTCTTGATGACCAACTCACTCATGTGGTTAAGCAACTGTATTTTCTCTGCTGAGATACATAGTGGAGACAAATACTCAGCAATGATCTTCAATGCTTCATCCTGAGGGATATTAGTTTATAACGCCACCACATCTAGGGTGGCAAGAAGTATTGGTCTGTCCGATGGAATACAAACATCCTCTAAGATCTTCAACAAATGGGTGGTATCTTTAACATATGAGCTAGCTTCTTCCACCCGTGGCTTTATGTAATGATCCACATATTCAGATAACGGCTCCAGCAAGGATCCACACCCAGACACAATTGGACGGCCAGGCGGTCGTGTCAGGGACTTGTGTATCTTCGGAAGGAAATAAATATAAGGAACACGAAGGTGCTCCCTATACAAATACCTATATTCCTTATGAGAGATGGTCCCAGCTGTATTAGCTTCAGACAACAGCCTCACAATTTTAGATTTTATTTGTAGAGTAGGATCACTGGGAAATAGTTGATAATGAGATGTATTAGATAACTGCTCAAATGCCTCCTGAAGGTATAGACATTTATCCTGCACGACAACAGCACCACCCTTATCAGCACGCTTGATGACAAGGGTGGTGTCTGCTCGCAAATCAGCCAGTGCCTGTTTCTGTGGCTTATTCAAATTGGACCCCTCTATCCTCCGGTGCATCATGCGTTCCTGGTGCTGAAGTTCCCGCAGCACGACCCGTTCAAAGGCCACAATCGAGGCGTCCGGGACACCCCCAGGAACCCATGAGGACTGCAACTTCCCCTGAAGAGGGAATTCACCATCAGGAACAGCAGTAGATTGATCCTGGAAGAAGAGCCTCAATTTAAGAAGGTGAAAAAAACCTGTAGAGACCCCTACGAGCCTCAAATGCATCGTAATCTGCATGCGGTACAAACGACAGGCCCAACCTAAGCACTGACACTTGAGCAGCAGTTAAATATTTTGAAGAAATATTGTACACATCTCCAGACCTAGGGAGGATTCTCAGGAACATCCAGGACATTATAAATGTGGGGGGTGTTTATATTGTAGATATGTGCAGGAGGGGGGATAAAATTAAGCCCCCCCATAATAAGCAGGTATTTCACATGCATAAGAGAACAGACTGTAATTCTCAGGGGGTTGTATACTGTATATGGTGCCCGTCTGGGCTTTTTTATATTGGTCATACAACTAGAAAAATCAAGATTCGGATTGGGGAGCATGTTAATAACATCCGTATATGCAAGCCTGAGGCTCCTTTATCTGGACATTGGCAGGAGTATAATCATCACATTCAGGATTTACGTTATACAGTCCTGCTTCATATTGAACTGACCAGAGGGGGCAATTTAAGTGAAATTCTAGCCCAAAAGGAGCAGCGTCACTCTGATATTCTCCTGGAACACTGTTCATCCTTCGGGATTGAACAGGGAGGTGGAGTGGCTTTGACTGGTGTTAATTTGACCTCTTGTGGTTTTTCAACTGTTTCTGTGCTCTGGCATTCATGCTTAAGGGCTGTGGGCTCCGGAGGGTTTAAGAAAGTTTTAAGAAAGTTGTTGTCACTTTAAGGGGAGGTGTTTTCCTGCTGGTAAATGCTAAGGTCAGAGCCTCATTAATATGGGTACTTAAGGAGCAGGGGAGCGTGAGGTCAGATGCTCTCCGTGGAGTGAGGAAGGGTTCCAGAGGCTTCTCACCCGGGAGATTTATGATGCCTGTAAAATGGTTTAAAGGATTAGTATTGAGTTACTTTGTTCTAATATATTGAGTTTGTTTAAAGCGTTGTGAATGTATACTTTACCCTGTAAGTGTGGTCTGTTTGTAAAAGAGTGTTTTTCTATTTTTAGTTTCCCTTTCTGATGAAGACTTTTGAAACTCGGCCAGAGTTAAAGGGAGCAGTTATTGTGATGGCAAGATTGGAATGGATGAATGATATGTGATTTTAATGAAGCACAAGCACGAACACAATATACCCCAAGGGAAGTGAAATGGAGGAGTGTGGAGGAGTGGCCTAGTGGTTAGGGTGGTGGACTTTGGTCCTGGGGAACTGAGGAACTGAGTTCGATTCCCGGCACAGGCAGCTCCTTGTGACTCTGGGCAAGTCACTTAACCCTCCACTGCCTGCCGCATTGAGCCTGCCATGAGTGGGAAAGCGCGGGGTACAAATGTAACAAAAAAAAAAATAACTGTGTGAATATATGTGTATATCGCATTGTGGGTTGGTTTATGTAAGATTTGTGGGGGAAGTGAGGTCAGGGTGTCATAGTAACATAGTAGATGACGGCAGAAAAAGACCTGCATGGTCCATCTAGTCTGCCCAAGATAAACTCATATGTGTATACCTTACCTTGCCCTTGTACCTGTCTTTTTCAGGGCACAGACCGAATAAGTCTGCCCAGCAGTATTTCCGGCCTCCCAACCACCAGTCCCGCCTCCCATCACCGGCTCTGGTACAGACCGTAAAGTCTGCCCTCCCCTTTCCTAGCCTCCCAACCACCAACCCCTCTTCCCCCCACCTGCTCCGCCACCCAATTTCAGCTAAGCTTCTGAGGATCCATTCCTTCTGCACAGGATCCCTTTATGCATATCCCACACATGTTTGAATTCCGTTACCGTTTTCATCTCCACCACCTCCCGCGGGAGGACATTCCAAGCGTCCACCACCCTCTCTGTGAAAAAATACTTCCTGACATCTTTCCTGAGTCTGCCCCCCTTCAATCTCATTTCATGTCCTCTCGTTCTACCGCCTTCCCATCTCCGGAAAAGATTAGTTTGCGAATTAATACCTTTCAAATATTTGAACGTCTGTATCATATCACCCCTGTTCCTCCTTTCCTCCAGGGTATACATGTTCAGGTGAGCAAGTTTCTCTTCATACGTCTTGTAACGCAAATTCCATACCATCCTCGTAGCTTTACTTTGCACCGCTTCCATTTTTTTTAACATCCTTCGCAAGGTACGGCCTCCAAAACTGAACACAATACTCCAGGTGGGGCCTCACCTCCTTTCTTCTGCTGGTCACTCCTCTCTCTATACAGCCTAGCAATCTTCTAGCTATGGCCACCGCCTTGTCGCACTGTTTCGTCGCCTTCAGGTCCTCAGATACTATCACTCCAAGATCCCTCTCCCCGTCCGTGCCTATCAGACTCTACCCGCCTAACACATACGTCTCCCGTGGATTTCTACAAACTAAGTGCATCACTTTGCATTTCTTCGCATTGAATTTTAATTGCCAAACGTTAGACCATTCTTCTAGCTTCTTCAGATCTCTCTACTTCTTTCCGATTTCGCAGACGGAACCTTCCAATCTACATCCGGCAGATTAAAATCTCCCAACAACAGCACCTCTCTTTTCTTCCCCAACTTTTGAATATCAGCGATCAGATCTTTATCTAGTTCCTCCAATTGTGTCGGGGGTCTATAGACAACACCCACGTGGACCAAGGTTCTATCCTCTCTTTTTAAGGTGATCCATATCGCTTCTTCCTTTCCCCAGTTCCCTGTCATTTCAGTCGCTGCGATATCATTTCTCACATACAGAGCTACTCCTCCACCTTTATGTCCCTCTCTATCCTTCCTAAAAAGATTATAGCCTGGTATGTTTACATCCCATTCATGGGAACCATTGAGCCATGTCTCTGTGACTGCAACTATGTCCAAGTCAGCCTCCAAAATCAGGGCTTGAAGGTCATGAATTTTATTGCTTAGACTGCGAGCATTTGTGGTCATTGCTTTCCATCTACATTTCCTAGTATGTGTTTTGGTTTTAGTGATTTGTGAGGGTGTTTTCTCTTTGGGTACCTTCTCATCTTTTTGTTCCCCCTTCCTTGCTTTTTCTTTTTTTTCCGCTTCAGTTTTATTTTCAGGAACATCACAGTGCTGTAGTGGAGCAAAAGAATTTTGTAGTGGCAACACTTGTGCGGGCGGATGCTTCTGTGTCACATGACGAAGTCTGCCTGAGCCTACTGTGAACCATCTGTTCTTATGTGGTTTTATTCTTTGAGGCAGTGGTGAGAAGTTATGATTCTGCACAGTCCTATAAGTTGCTTTAATTGCATCTAATTCTTGCATTACTTTACAGAGCTCTTGTTTTAAAGTAGATAGCTGAAGACAGATAGGACAAGCTTTAAGTCTCCAGATGATTGGTCTTGAAACTAAAGCACCACAATTATTGCAGAGAATAAAAGTCATCCTGATTGGTTGAAATGGTTATGAACAGGTGTACTATGTTGGAGTAACAGCCTGCAAGACTGCCTGTGTACGATTGAGGAGTAAAGTTAATGAGGTTTGGTTTGTCTATAAATGAGTGGAAAACCCTGGGGTGGGTGGGTGGGATTATAAGTCCCAAAGTGTCAGCTAAGTGCTGTTATCAAGGGAATTCTCTAGCTGAATGGACCCAAATGGTACAGTCTGGTCAAAGAATTTTCAATTGATTTAACTTTTAAAACTGCCCTAGATATTACTACCTTTCCTTTTAAATAAATCTAAATATTCCCAATAATTATAGCAGTTTCAGTAATGTAAAATGCCTCTCCTCTCTATCAGAGTTTGGCAGGAACAGAAAGAAAGAAAGAAAAAGAAAGAGAGGTTTCACAGTGCTAATTAAATTTATTAAGCAATAAGCATTAAAATTAAAGAGATTATCAGGTATCTCACCTAAAGCCAGACATTTGGGATTTAGAGGTCAGAATTAAACCTTTCCTTTGCAGGAGTTTGGTTCAGTTCCAGCATGAACTAACATATACCTCCTTTAGGTTCAAACAAATGTTGTATTGTATGTGCTATTATCTATGTATTGGATGGTAATATGGAATGCACCATAATGTATGGGCGAAGGTTTGAGCTCAAGCCTAACAGTATTTAATGTGAGTAGTTTATGACCTATACATATTTATTATAGATATATGCATACACTGGTGATAAAGATCTACTTGGGCTCAGCTGTATGTACATACACAAATATTAAGAGGCGGAACATCGTATGTGCAATGATGGTTCCACTGTGACACCACCACATATTCCTCTTGGGGATATAATGGGTGTAAATGGTATGGTCTGAGCACATTTAAAACACTTTATAATATTTATAGCATTTTAAAGTGCATATATAAAAAAGATAAATTATTTTGAATCCAAGTTTATTATAGTGAGTTTATGGTTTAACTTGGTTTGTTGGATTTGTTCTTCCTGATTTTTTGTAACCTATACGTTTCATGACAAACATCTGACAATTTTAGTAGCCGTGCTGTGGACCTACTCATCCTGTTTATATCTTTTTGATGGTGTTGTACATAATATTCTAAATGAGGTCTCACCAGAATCTTATACAGGGGCATCGTCACCTCCTTTCTTTCTACTGGCCGTTCCTCTCCCTCTGCACCCAAGCATCTTTCTGGTTTTCTCCATTGCCTTTTCTACCTGTTTGGCCACCTTAAGATCATCACATATGATCACACCCCAAGTTATGCTCCTTTTTTGTGCACAAACGTTCTTCACCCCCTAAACTATACCCTTCCCTCTGTTTTTTTTTCATGACCCTGCATTCTTCAAGCTTCGCAAGTTCTCTCCTCATGTTATCCACACCATCAGGAGTGTCTAACCTATTAAGTTTAGTGTTTAATTATTTCAGCAGCGGCGGCGGTTCCCCGACTTTGTTTCACGAGAGACACATTTATAGAGTGGTCGATTAATTCCTCTATGTTGGTAGACTTTTCTCATACTGTTCTTCTGTTTTTAAAATGGCCACTGACTCCTGTTGCAGCCTTATTAAGCAAAACATGGCCATATTGGGCAATTCTAGAAAGGCTTCACGGTGCACCTAAGCTTTTTATAGAATACTAGCACAAAACCACATTGGCACACCAAAATGTAGGTGCACCCATTTCAACAGTCAATATAGCTGGTGTAAGTTGGCATTATAAGTTGTACAGATCATGTGGCAACACGTACATGGCCTGCCCATGTGTACACCTCCCTTACTATTGTGCACTAAGCGAATTTGTCAAGTATGGTACCGAATAATTAATAATAAAACTAATAATAATAAAAAAAACTTTATTTATAACCCGCTATATCTTTAAAAGTCTAAGCGGGGAACAAATCACATACAAAATATAAAAAATCAAGACAATAAAAATTATTTCTTTACACAACAAACTATACAAAAAACTCTACAATTCAAACATACAGCAGATTAAGGAAAGGGAAATGGGACTTGATATACCGCCTTTCTGAGGTTTTTGCAACTACATTCAAAGCGGTTTACATATATTCAGGTACTTATTTTGTATCAGGGGCAGTGGAGGGTTAAGTGACTTGCCCAGAGTCACAAGGAGCTGCAGTGGGAATCGAACTCAGTTCCCCAGGATCAAAGTCCACTGCACTATCCACTAGGCTGCTACTCCTGGTATTAAAATAATTTTTACATCAGAGAAACCAAAAGCCTGAAGAAATAAATGAGTTTTCAATGCTTTTTTAAACTGGTCCATATTTTGTATTGAACGGGCAAAGCATTCCATAATTTTGGACCTTTGATGTAGAAAATAGATCTGCATTCTTGTAAATAAACCTGATGAAATGAAGGCACATCAAGTAGCTGTTTCTGAGATGATCTCAGAGAGCGAGTAGGTTGGTAACATCATAGAGTGGCACTAAGAGTTGGTGAAATATTACCATTCAATATTTTGAAAACTAGCAATAAAATTTTTAATCCAATGCATAATTTTACAGGGAGCCAATGCAGTGATTTCAAAATTGGAGTAACATGATCATAACAAGAACCTCCTTTAATCACTCGGGCTATAGCGTTCTAAACTACTTGTAGCGCCTTCAGCATGTTACTGGTAATCCTTCTTAACAAAACATTACAGTAATCTAACAGTGGACAAACTACAGATTGAACAATTTTATGAAAGTTTTTAACAGAAACCAGCGATCTGATACACCATACAATTCTTGCTATTATGTTTCCAACCTGGTTTTTCATAGATAATGTAGTGTCAAGTTGCACCCCCAAATTTCTAATCTGATGGACAATAGGGATATTAGCAGAGTCAATGTTAAAAATCTTAGGACAATTTACCCCTTTTGTACCAGAGAGGTAAAGAATTTAAGTTTTTGAAATGTTCAATTCCTAGCATGTGTGCCAAGTTAGATTTGCACAGCATGAGTATGAGGGGAGACTGGCAGTGAGGGAGGAGGGAGATATAAGAACATAAACATTGCCATTCTGGGACAGACTGAAGGTCCATCAAGCCCAGTATCCTGTTTCCAACAGTGGCCATCCAGGTCACATGTACCTGGCAAGATCCCAAAAGAGTAAAACAGATTTTATGCTACCTATCCCAGGAATAAACCGTGGATTTCCCCCAGTCCATCTTAATAATGGCTTATGGACTTTTCTTTTAGGAACTTGTCTAGACCTGTTTTTAAACACTGCTACTCTAACTGCTTTACCAGATTTTCTGGCGATGAGTTTCAGAGTTTAACTATATGTTGAGTGAAGAAATATTTTCTGTAATTTGTTCTAAATTTACTACTTAGTAGCTTCATTATGTGCCCCCTAGTCCTTATAGCTTTGGAAAGAGTAAACAAGCAGTTCACATCTACCCATTCTACTCCACTCAGTATTTTGTAGACCTCTATCATATCTTCTTCAAGCTGAAGAGCCCTGGCCTCTTTAGCCTTTCCGTCACTCTTCTCTGCACCTTTTCTAATTCTGCAAATTTTGAGATGCAGTAACCAAAATTTCACATAATATTCGAGTTGTGGTTGCTTCATGGAGCTTGAATGAGGATGCTTTAAGGTTGATGAGGAGGACTGGAAACAGAGCAATGAAAGGTAGCCATAGTCACACCTATGTGGACAAGGTTGACCCTCAGGCAATCAAAGAGCTTTCAGATCTCCTCCAGCAGCTACCAACGCAAGCACTAGATCCAAAAAGCAAGTGAGATCAGCATTTGTGTATAATTTATAGCAATGTAGATACTTATTTTATTTTCTGCCCTAAGCTGTACAGGCTTTGTGATATACATCATACACAAATAGACCTCATGGCTGCCCATGCCCTATCCCAATATGCATCTACATGTAGATCACGACAGTTCTAAAATCACAGTTTCCATATTTATGCTGTTTCCATGTGTAAGTGCCTGCATTTACATGTGGAAATTATGCCTAGGGCTTCTAAAATAAGGACCAGAAACACTGTAGATGACAGCAGATAATGGCCAAAATGGTCCATTCAGTCCGCCCAATAAAATGGTTAGGGTTTTTAACTGCTGCTTTGTGCAGGCCTCCCCCCCCCCCACACACAATTTCTTTAAGTACAATAGGTATCAGTGTTTTATAGTAAGTAAATGTAATTAGTTACTATACTTAAGTAAAGGTTTTGTCACGTTTACTTGTAAAGAAGCACAGGAAACTTTTTTTATTTTTACCAAAGCAAGTTTCACTGATTTTTACTTTTACCTAGTTACATCTGATGCTTGCAGTAAAAAGTAGAGGCAGAAGTAAGATGTAAATGAGAATTCTTCAGTAGACCAAATGAAACAGCAAAACCTGGAACAGGATTTTGCTTTTGCAAACCTTGTAATGCAAACACTGGATTATGTTATCTTAAGTTTTGCTGTTCAGTGAATATACAGAAAAAAACAGCGGAGTTGCCTGTGGTTGTTGAATTGTTTACTGGTCTCCAGCCAAACTGAACAGTGGTGAGTTGGATCACTTTGAAGCAGAAATGAAGCTGAAGCTGGTTGCAGTTCTTGGTGACCAGACATATATCTCTACCACAAAAGACTGCTTGGCATTTTATGGAAAATTTTACATTGGGATGGCTATCCATTGGATTGATACAGTCTTTAGAAAGAAAGTCTGTTTATCTGGCCTTAAGACTGAAAGGCCCCCACACATTTCATGTTCTTGCATCAGTTCTCACAGATATTCAAACAGAGTTTGCTATCAGACAAAAAATTGTTAGAACAACAATAGACAATGATTCCAACTTTATGAAAGCCTTCTCTGTAATTGGACAGCATGATTATGATAATGAAGATGGAGATGCACGTGATGAGTTATACAGTGCTACTTCTAATGCAGATAATGACAATTCAGTCTGATAAAAAGTTCCTTCAAATCAGGCCAGACTGAAAAACTACTGATTTTTTTCTGACAGGGTCTACAGGTGTTGATCAAGGGAATCTCTGTCTGAAACACCTGTAGACCCTGTCAGAAAAAAATCTGTAGTTTTTCAGCCTGGCCTGATTTGAAGGAACTTTTTATCAGACTGAACACTCCACTTCCTGCCAGTGCAGTTGTTGAACACCTTTTTAGCTGCACTGGATTAATTACTCGCAAGGACACTTGCATGAGTAACAGTCATCTTCAAAATTTAGTTTTACTAATAGCAAAGTGGATTGAATTGTAGAGCAGTAACGTTATTGGGATAAAAACGTTAACAATAGTTGCATTCATTGAAAAACGGTAATTGACAACTCATAAATTCACCTCACCATCCCAATCAGTTATAAAATCCAACTACATAACTCCCGATCACTCTCTCCCTTCCTCTATCTTCCCTACTTAATCTATGCACAATACTAACTGTATCTGATATCTTGTAATGACATTGTTGTATATAATTTTTATTAGATTTTAATACTTATACAGATATTATAATACTGCAAAGTATAATACAGCCATTAAGTAATAAATTTTACAAATCAGGAAATCAAGAAAATGTTCTCTTCTTATAACATGGCTTCCTTAGACCTCAATGTGAAAAGAAAAAGGGGGGGTAGGAATATAGTGAAGTTAAACACAATATACATAAATCATTATAATCTAATTATGGTTCCGTCGTTCCTTACTTCTTTATTACTCTACAGATTGCTTACTGTCTAGGAAGGTCTGGAGTTGGTTAGGCAAATAATAAACATATTTTATCTGATTTAGTCTAATAATACATTTACAAGGGTAGGCCAGGAGGAATGAAGCCCCCAATTCCAAAACTTTTGGTCTCATAGAAAGAAATATTTTTCGTCTTTCTTGAGTGGACTTAGTCACGTCCGGGTAAAGCCAAATTTTTTCCCCAGCAAACAAACGGTCAGTTGATTTAAAATACAAACGCATTATTGCATTTAAGTCCTGCTGAAATACAAATGAAACGATTAATGTCCCTCTTTCTGTTACATCTTCAATTGATTGTTCCAAAATATCTGTAACGTTTTGCAGGTCTATTGACTTCTCTGAGTCTATTTTTTTCATTGTAGATGGTATATAATAAATTTTATTCAACGGTGGAAACACTTCTTGGGGAAATTTCAAATTTTCTTTTAAATACCTGCAAAACATGTCATTCGGGGACACTCCTAACAGTCTAGGAAAATTCAATATTCGGAGATTTAATCTCCTATTATAGTTCTCCACTTGCTCTATCCTCCTTCTTAAATCCATATTATCCTTTATCACAGCGATTTTAAATTCTTCAGTTTGTTTAGACTCTCCCTGCAAGGCCTCAATTTTCAAAGAAAAATCTTGTTTCACCAACTCATGGGAGTTCTTCACCTCCTGTATATTTGCATTCAATATCTTTACCTCTTCAGAAGATTGTTTCAATATTTTGTCCATTTCTACCAGCTTCAGCCAAATCTTACCCAGGCTCACCTCCATCTCTCCGGCAACCGCAGAATTTTCTCCAGATTCGAGCTCCCCTCTGGGCTCCTCGGGATTGCCCCTTCTGGGCTCCACAGGGAACCCCGTTCGAATCGCAGCAGCTGCAGGGCAAGGAGGCGTCATAGAGCTTGGTGGGGAGAGAGATGTTTCAATTTCCAGCGGGGGAACCGCTTCACCGGTTCCTCCCGCTATGGACTCCACTTCACCTCGTCGGGAAAGAGCGGGGAAGAAGCGTTCCAGGCCCACAGTTACCGGCGTGGACGTTCCAGAAGGTAGGGGATTCTTCCGAATCGTTCCTTTTCGTTTTGTATGGGGCATGTTGTAATTGAGGCAATAGGAAAAGACAAGTTTAGCAACTGTGAAGCGGAGAGCACTTCAAACGTTACCGCTCACGGCGCCATCTTGACACGCCCCCTCTTGTAATGACATTGTTAACAACATTATGTAAGCCACTTTGAGCCTGCAAATAGGTTGGAAAAGAAATGCAAAAAATAAAAATTGTAGTTGCGGTACTTTTACTTTTTACTCAAAAAGTATTATATTAGGCAATAACTTTTTTTACTTTACATAAGTAAATTTTTAAATGTGTCCTTCACTATACTTTTACTTAAGTATTAAAATTAACTAGCTATTTTCAAAATAAGGTCAAAAATCTACAAATAGGATTTCCCAGCCATAAATTTGAATTACAGGATGATCCCTTATTGTTTACTTCTGAAGGGACTCCAGGTGACAGAATTTGGAGCGATTTTCTCCCTATAAATTGGAACGATTTTATTAGTCTGTTTCATAAATATAATGCTTCTTATTGTCCTTTGGATAGTTGTCATCCTTATTTAATAAAAGCATCACCACCTTTCTTCCAGTTAGCTCTATATTACTGGATTCAAGAACAATTGCCCCTAGGCATCTTTCGCAAAACATTGTCAAGTAGTTATTATTCCACTACTGAAAGACTCAAAATTGCCTGCTAATAATTAGCTCGAATTATAGACCTGTAGCTTCAATTCCTTTCTTTGCTAAATTGATGGAGTCTCTTGTTGCTCAACAATTAACACAGTACCTAGAAAATAATTCGATTTTATGTTCTTCTCAATCAGGATTTTGATCTTTTCATAGTACAGAAACAGTAGTGGATTCAATGATTGATAAAGTCAGAGGTCTGCTGAGTGAAGGAAAGTGTGCAGTATTGTTGCAATTCGATCTTTCAGCGGCAATTGTCCTGGTGGACCATGAAATTCTGCTGCAGTTACTTGAAAATATTGGAATTGTTGGAAAAGTGCAGAATTGGTTTAAAACTTTTTTGATTCGCTCTTATACAGTGAAAACAAAGGATGGCCTATCTTCTTCCTGGAGTAATAACTGTGGAGTCTCTCAAGGCTCTCCACTGTTTCCACTGCTTTTCAATATTTTTTTACGATGTTTAGGTTTGTTGTTATATAACAAGAAATTTTGTTCACTATATTTATGCAAATGACATTTCAGTTTTGATACCTTTTGATTCTATTTCTGTAATACATTCTATTTTAATTCAATAATGCATGTCATTAATAAATAATTGGATGTTTGATCACAGGTTGAGGAGTGTGGTAGCCGTGTTAGTCCACTCTTAAGGTTATCAATAGAAATCAAACAAAATAAAACATGGAAAAGAAAATAAGATGATACCTTTTTTATTGGACATAACTTAATACATTTCTTGATTAGCTTTCGAAGGTTGCCCTTCTTCCTCAGATCGGAAATAAGCAAATGTGCTAGCTGACAGTGTATATAAGTGAAAACATTCAAGCATTACTATGACAGTCTGACAGGGTGGGAGGAGGGGGATAGGTAGGAAGTATGCATGGGGACATCAAAGCATATCATTGATATTCTAACAGGATGGGTGTGGATAGGTGAGGGGAGGGTGATCAACAGAGACATACAGCTTTATGGTTTATAATGGGCTAGGAACCCCAGATCCTTGTTAAGTCCTTTCTGTTGGGTGTTAAAATATTCAATCATTCTGACTTCAAAGGTCTTACGTTCTTGTATGGTTTTAAAGTTACCTTTCAGGATTCTCACTGTGAAGTCACTGGTACAGTGTCCTGGTCCTGTAAAATGTTGACCAACAGGCGTGGGAACCCTGCTGGCACCAGTATTGTTCATATGATGTCTATGTAAATTGAATCTTGTCTTAAGCATCTGGCCTGTTTCTCCAATATAGCATCCTTCGTTACATTTTTTACACTGAATGATATATACCACATTGGAAGATGAGCAAGTGAAAGATCCCTTTATGTTGAATATCTTTCCTTTGTGGATGACTTTGGGGTCCTGTGAAATATTTTGGCATAGTTTGCAACTGGATAAATTACAGGGAAGTGTGCCCTTCTGTTCCTTTTCAGTCTGTGATGGAAGTTTACTTCTGATTAGCTTGTGTTTTAAATTGGGTGGCTGTCAGAAGGCCAGTACTGGTGGGGATGGGAATATCTCTTTCAGTAATTCATCCTCCTGGAGTATAGGTTGTAGATCTCTTATGATTTTTCTCAGTTTTTCCAGCTCTGGATTGTATGTCACTACAAGCGGGATTCTGTCTGTGGATTTTTTCTTTTTGTACTGTAGCAGATTCTCCCTGGGTGTTTTGAGGGAGGAGGCAATATTCTTGGAGATTATTTTGGGGTTGTAGCCTTTCTGTTTGAAGGATTCAGTCAGGCTTTTAAGGTGTCTGTCTCTGTCCCCTGGGTCAGAGCAGATACGGTGGTATCTTGTGGCTTGGCTGTGAATGATGGATCTTTTTGTATGTGAAGGATGGAAGCTGGAGTTGTGGAGGTAGCTGCATCTGTCTGTGGGTTTCTTGTATATAGATGTTTGTATACAGCCATCACTGATTGAGACAGTGGTGTCCAAAAAATTGACTTTTTCTGGGGAGTAGTCAATTTTGAATCTGATTGTAGGATGGTATGTATTGAAGGCAGAATAAAATTGTTTCAGAGTTTCTTCACCCTCCGTCCAAATCATAAAAATGTCATCGATGTACCGGTAGTATTTTAGAGGTTTGGTCTGGTGTGTATTCAGAAATGTCTCTTCCAGCTCAGCCATAAAAAGGTTGGCATATTGGGGTGCTGTCCTGCTGCCCATCGCAGTGCCCATTATTTGCAGATAGATATCATTGTTAAAGTGGAAGTAGTTGTGAGTTAAAATGAATTTGATTAATTTTGTAATAGTTTCTGGTGAGTATTGATGGTCCAGTGTGGATTTGTTTAGGAGTTTTCCACATGCAGCTATGCCATCCGCATGTGGAATGTTGCTGTATAGTGATTCTACATCCATCGTGACCAGAAGGGTGTTAGGTGGTAGTTGCTTGATATTTTTCAATTTATTTAGAAAGTCTGTGGTGTCTTGTATGAAGCTGTTAGTTTTGTGTACGAGAGGTTTCAGAATTCCCTCTATGAATCCAGATATTTCTTCCGTGAGTGTGCCAATACCTGATATGATTGGTCTGCCAGGGTTTCCCGGTTTGTGGATCTTGGGTAGCATGTAGAATGTGCCCACGGAAGGTTGATTTGGTATGAGTTTCTTCAGGTGAGGTTGCGCTTGTGTAGGAAATGTTTTGATAAGGTCTTTCAGCTGTTTTGTGTAATCCTGTGTGGGGTCCTCAGTTAGTTTCCTGTAGTATTTATTGTCTGAGAGCTGTCTGTGCCCCTCTTCAATGTATTTTTGTATGTCCATAATTACCACTGCGCCTCCTTTGTCTGCGGGTTTGATGATAATGCGTTCGTTAGTTTGTAGGGTTCTTATGGCCGCTCTTTCTGGTGGGGTAACATTGTACAGGATTCTCTTTTGTTTGTTGGAAAGTTGGGATTTCACCCTATGTCTGAAACTTTCTATGTAATTATCCAGCTTGTAGTTTTGTCCCTCCTGTGGGGTGAAATAAGTGTTCTTTTGTTTAAGACTGTATTCCGGTCTGTTTGGTGTCCCTTTATTATAGAAATGTGTTTTAAGGCGCATTTTTCTAAAGAATTCCTCTAGGTCTGAGTATAGTTGGATTACATCTAGTTCCCTGGACGGGCAGAATGAGAGCCCTTTGGATAGCACCGAGACCTCATGCTGTGATAATTGATATCCACACCCATCCTGTTAGAATATCAGTGATATGCTTTGATGTCCCCATGCATACTTCCTAGCCACCCCCCTCCTCCCACCCTGTCAGACTGTCATAGTAATGCTTGAATGTTTTCACTTATATACACTGTCAGCTAGCACATTTGCTTATTTCCGATCTGAGGAAGAAGGGCAACCTTCGAAAGCTAATCAAGAAATGTATTAAGTAGTAGTAGTAGTAGGTTACTCAATATTGAGCAGCGCTTTATTTTCACTTGGGATACGGTGACCCCCAAAGGTCTTAATTTGGAAGTAGAGTGGTTATAGCAACTTTGCCATTCCCATTGGTCCACGTCATTAAGGTAATGGGTATTTAAACAGACAAGTACGTGGTGTACGTACGCGGGCGGGCGGGGCTTCGCACGCCCTACTTGGAGACTACTCCTGAAGGTAAGCGGCCATTATATGTATTATAATTTGGTATTATGGGTAAAAAGGATATATTTGAGAAGGAATTTTGTAGGAGTGGAAGAACTGCTGTGTACTTTTACTTTACAGGATCTGAGAAATAGTTCCTCCTGAGGAAGGAAATCCCGAAATGCGGTCTCGCATTGTGGAACGGCATTATTTCAACTGACTAGTTGAGTTTGGCGGTTTCTGTGGACACCCTACTCCCGTAAAGAGTCTCAGTCATTCACGTGATTCACTGGTGGACAATAGTGGATCTATTACATCCAGCATGGCAAGAGACTTTTGATTTTTGAACTACTTGAACTATTTTTACTTCCCAGTGAATGTCAAGGTTGCCTTAGATTTGAAGGAAGTAGGTTGATACCAAATAATTTGTTTTGAAAACAATTTATTTAAGGTGATGTAAGGCAAAGGAGATGATTTAAGTATAAGAATCTGGTGATTAATGATTATTGTATGAATGTCAAGTTGTTACCAGTTATGCGATGCGGGACAAGTGATATTCACAAAACCAGTAGTGGGTTTAAGTATATAGCATGATGATGTTTTGATAATTAAACAGAACAAATCGATAAAGATATGTTTTTCAAACAATCAGTGGAGTGCATTTGTTAGAAAATTGTGTTAGACTAGTGCTCTGCTACTACTAATTATCCCCCTGCAGAAATAAATAGTTAAAATGTAATGCCAAGAAGTGTAGAGTGATGCACTTGGGGTGCGGAAACCCAAAAGAGAGATACCGGATAGGAGGGGAGAGATTAGTAAGCTCGACAGGAGAGAGACCTTGGGGTGTTGGTGTCGGAGGATCTGAAGGTGAAGAAACAATGCGACAAGGCAACGGCCATGGCCAGAAGGATGCTAGGCTGTGTAGAGAGGGGCATAACCAGCAGAAGAAAGGAGGTGTTGATGCCCCTGTACAAGTCATTGGTGAGGCCCCACTTGGAGTATTGTGTTCAGTTTTGGAGGCCGTATCTTGCTAAAGATGTAAAAAGACTGGAAGCGGTGCAAAGAAAAGCTACGAAAATGGTATGGGATTTGCGTTGCAAACCGTACGAGGAGAGACTTGCTGACCTGAACATGTATACCTTGGAGGAAAGGAGAAATAGGGGTGATATGATACAGATGTTCAAATATTTGAAAGGTATTAATCCGCAAACGAACCTTTTCCGGAGACGGGAAGGCTGTAGAACTAGAGGACATGAATTGAGGTTGAAGGGAGGCAGACTCAGGACTAATGTCAGGAAGTATTTTTTCACGGAGAGGGTGGTGGATATGTAGAATGCCCTCCCGCGGGAGGTGGTGGAGATGAAACGGTAATGGAATTCAAACATGCGTAGGACAAACACAAAGGAATCCTGTTTAGAAGGCATGGTTCCGTGAAATCTTAGCCGAGATTGGGTGGCGACGCCGGTAATTGGAAACAAAACAGGAGCTGGGCAGACTTCTACGGTCTACGTCCTGATCGTGACTGAATAGATAGGGATGGGCTGGAGTGTAAATTTTAAGGAGCTTCGATGTTAGCTTCAGAACTTAGTACAAGAACAGTACTGGGCAGACTTCTAGGGTCTGTGCCCTGAGAAAGGCAAGGACAAATCAAACTCGGGTATACATATAAAGTATCACATAACCATGTAATATGAGTTTATCTTGTTGGGCAGACTGGATGGACTGTACAGGTCTTTATCTGCTGTCATTTACTATGTTACTATGCTTTTCCTGATGAAACACTTGAGATGCGTGAGGAATTATTTCGAACAAGATCATTTCAGAATACTGGTTCAATCTCTCAGTTGGATTAGTGTAATCTGGTACATTTAGGATGTAGTAAAAGTTTGGTGAGGAGACTGCAAACGATACAGCAGTTCGAATGATTTTTAGACTGTCTAAATTTGATAGGATCACTCCCAGTTATCTATCATTACACTGGTTGCCTATTGAGGCTAGAATTTATTTCAAACTGGTGTGTTTTCTCTTTAAACATTTACATGGCTTGGCACCAGACAATATCCACATTTTATATTCATTTATGCTTTACATACTGGTACTGTAAGTTATTCTTTTCCATCATCAAAAGGTAAAACGAGATTACATTTCTTTGAATTAGGGTTGGCATTTCAAGCAGCAAGATTACGGACTATGATTTCACCTGTATTTAAATCTTCTCAGGCCTATATTCTTTTTAGGAAAAATTTGAAAACCCTTTTGTTTCAGAAATATGTATCCCACGCTAACCACTGATTTACTATTTTTCTTCTTAATTACTGATTTACTAATTTTCTTTTAAATTTACTATTATGTCTCTCCTTCCCAGTTAAATGAAACTGACTTCTTAAATGTTGTAACCCGCTTAGAACTGCAAGGTAAATAGCAGGATAAAAAACCAATTTACCATTTACCATACATTTATTTTTACTTTTACATAAGTACTTTGACCTAGTATATTATGAACAACACTGATAGATGTTTTTTGTTCCTGGAGGGCGTACTTAGAAACTCTAATATTCTTACAGTAGTGTGTTCCACGAGGTTAATGCACCACTGGAACCTATTATTTAAAAAAAGAAAAAAAACACAAAAAAGGGCAACGTTATTAAAATATTATAGTATTTAAAGTAGTGTACAAAGTTAACATGCTGTACATTAATGTTTGTTTTGAAACTGTACTCAAGGACAATTTGCAGAACTGGCTGAACTCGATAGATTTATATATATATAGAGAGAGATATGTAATAATAGACTGCTATTTGTTTTGTATGTCTTTTCTTAAGGAATGCTCTGAAAATCGAATGTTTTATGGGAGTTTTCCTGCTTCACCTTTCATTTATACCTATGATCGAGAGAATGATATCAAGAAGCGACTGCAGAGGATTAGGAATAAAGTGGAAGGTACTGTGCCTCTGTAGTATTCAAGCTCACACTTATCACTCCATAACTTCACTAAATGTCCATACTCAGTCACCAATTTATTCTTCAAATTTTTTCATTTGAATGATCTAGAGATACTTATGATGAGAAACTATTTTAAAGTACATTTTCATACGTATGCTTACTGCTGGTCACTTACGGGTAGTTTTTTTTAAAAATTTTTTATTAAGTTTACATATATTTCCAAGATACATGCATACTCTTGGCAGGAAAAACAGATTTCTTATTCCACAAAAATAACAATTTCTATTAATTATTTCTATTTTTACTACATCTTCTTTAGACCACCAAATAAAAATGTGTGGGGGGGGATCAATTATTCAGAAGATAAACAGTAAAGCATATATTAAAGAATATTTATTAATTTATTTGTTGCATTTGTATCCCACATTTTCCCACCTATTTGCGGGCTCAGTGTGGCTTACAATAAGACTTGAATAATAGAAATAGAAATACATTTGTTACAACTAAGTTATGGATTACATTGAACAGAGTTGTGCGAGGCATTCGAATATCATTGGTAGTATAACAATGGGACAACAACATAGAAACATTAGAAAGAGACAATGGGAAAAAAGGGCATTATTAGGCGCCTAGACATATAGTGCGCATAGTTCCGTGGACGAGTGTATGGTTGACTGGATAAAGGGATGATGGATCAGATGTGGATGTGTATTGCATTGTGGACAGTGAGTGGTCTCTATGTGTTTTGGCTCTTTCCATAAGTTTGTTCGAACAGGTGTGTCTTCAGTAGTTTACGGAAGGAGGCTTGTTCGTTGATCATTCTTAGGTTGCGTGGTAATGTATTCCAGGACTTCGTGCTCTTGTAGGAAAAGGTTGACACGTGTATCGTCTTGTACTTCAAGCCCCTGCAGGTTGGGTAATGAAGGTTGAGGTGAGTTCGGGATGATCTTTTGGCGTTTCTAGGTGGTAGGTTTATTAAATCAGACATGTATGCTGGGGCTTCACCGTAAATGATCTTATGGACTAGTGTGCAAGTTTTGAAAGTAACGCGGTCCTTGAGTGGAAGCCAATGTAGTTTCTCTCGTAGTGGTTTTGCCCTTTCATATTTAGGTTTTCCGAAGATGAGCCTGGCTGCTGTGTTCTGGGCTGTTTGAAGTTTCCTTAGTATTTGCTCTTTGCAGCCAGCGTATAATGAGTTGCAGTAATCCAAGTGGCTAAGGACGAGGGATTGCACTAGGCTGCGGAAGACGAATCTTGGGAAGAATGGTCTAATTCTTTTCAATTTCCACATGCTGAAGAACATCTTCTTGGTTATGTTGTTTGCGTGAGTTTCGAGTGTTAGGTGGCGGTCGATAGTCACTCCAAGGATTTTTAGCGTTTCTGAGATTGGAAGTTTTAGGTTTGGTGTGTTTATCACGTTGAATTCTGTTGTGTTGTATTGGGAGGTGAGTATCAGGCATTGGGTTTTTTCTGCGTTCAGTTTCAGGCGGAATGCATCTGCCCATGTGTTCATGATGTGTAGACTTTTATTGATTTCGCTGGAGATTTCTTTGATGTCTTGTTTGAATGGGATGTATATTGTCACATCATCGGCGTATATGTACGGGTTGAGGTTATGGTTTGATAGGAGTTTTGCTAAAGGGATCATCATTAGGTTGAATATAGTTGGAGAGAGAGGTGATCCCTGTGGGACTCCACATTCAGGTATCCATGCCTTGGACGTGGTTGAATTTGATGTGACTTGATACGAGCGCAGGGTTAGGAACCCCTTGAACCAATTCAAGACATTTCCTCCGATGCCAAAGTATTCAAGTATGTGTATTAGGATTTCATGATCAACCATGTCGAAGGCGCTGGACATGTCGAATTGTAAGAGGAGTATATTGTGGCCGGTTGCAATTCTTTGTTTGAATCTGGTCATTAGGGTGACTAATACTGTTTCTGTGCTGTGATTCGAACGGAATCCTGATTGGGCATCATGCAGTATTGAATGTTTGTCTAGATAGTTTGTGAGCTGTTTGGTTACCATACCTTCGGTTAGCTTGGTTATTAGTGGTATGGATGCAATTGGCCAGTAGTTGGTTATTTCGCTCGTGTTTTTCTTTGTGTCTTTAGGAATTGGTGTGAGTAGGATTTTTCCTTTTTCTTTTGGGAAGAGTCCATTTTGTAGCATGTAGTTTATGTGATTTGTTAGGTTTGTTATGAATTGTTGAGGAGCAGTTTGCATGAGGCTATTTGGACATATGTCTAGTTTGCAGTTGGATTTGGCATATTTTTTGAGAGTTTTAGAGATGTGTTCTTCTGGTAATAGTTCAAATTCGGTCCAGGTTCTGTCTGCTGGGTGTGTTCCTTCTTCTGGATCTAGACAGTCTAGGAGAGTGGTGTATTCTATAGTGCTGGCGGATATTTTTTGTCGTAATTGTACAATCTTCTCCTTGAAGTATTTTGCAAGGTTGTCAACACTTGGTGTATCTTTGCCGTTGGTTGTAACAGGTGTGGTGTCTAACAGTTTGTTCACGAGGTTGAAGAGTTTATGCGTGTCTTTGTAGTTTGGTCCTATTAATGTTTTATAGTGTGGTCTTTTTGTCTGTTTGATGGTGTATTTGTATTTTCTCCGAAGTTGTTTCCAGTCGTTTAGTGTTTGTTCATCTCTCTTTTTATTCCAGGCTCGTTCAAGTCTCCTGACTTGTATTTTCAGTTTTTTCAGCTCTTCGTTGAACCATGGATTTGCATTTTTCCTGTGTGATGTTCTGGTTTGGACTGGGGCGATTTTGTCTAATGTTGTTGTGCTTATATCGTCCCATTCTTGGAGGAATTGGATGGTGCCAGCGTTTGCAGTCCATTCACTCTGGTAGATCTGTTGCCAGAATGTTGTGGGGTCTATTTTTCCTCTTGTTGTGTAGGTTGTTCGCTCATGTTTGTTGATTGTGTTTGGTTGTGTTTTTTGCCAGTAAAGTGTGACATTTGCTTTATGGTGGTCTGACCATAGTGTGGGTGTCCATCTTGTGTTGGTGAGTGTGATAGTTGAGTTCGGTTCGAGTCTATTTGTTATGATATCTAGTGTGTGTCCTTTTTCGTGTGTTGGTTGTAAGTTGGGTGTTTGCAGATCCCAGAGTTGTAGGAATTCTTTGAATTCTCGTGTACTTGGTAGGGTGTCATCTTCTAGGTGTAAGTTGATGTCTCCTAGTATGAGGATGTTTGAGGTTGATACGCAGGTATTCGAGATGAAATCCATGAGTTGTGTTTGGGCGTCTTGCCATTTTCCTGGTGGCCTGTAGAATAGGATTGTGTTAAGGTGTCCTATTAGACTTGGATGGTTGATTCTTGTCGATGCAATTTCAAGTTGTGGTGAGGTAGATTCGCCTGTGATTGTGATGGTGAATTCAGGTTTGTATATTAAAGCTATTCCGCCTCCTCTTTTTTCTCCATTTCTTGTCCAGTGCGTGATTTTGTATTCTGGTGGGCACGTTTGTAGGATAGCGGGGTCCGTAGGACTATGGAACCAGGTTTCTGTGATAAATAAGAGGTCTAGTTTGTCTGTGGTGATCCAATCTAGTATGTCTATCGAGTTGCTTACTGCTGATCTTGCATTGACGTATCCTAGTTTGAATATCACCTTGCACGTCTTATTCCGACCTTTTTACAATACTATAAACTCAATCAGATATCAAACTGAAACTAATTTTTTAAGTTTAGCAAAATCACTTAGTTGTTGCGGGGAGAAGAAGATATATTTAAGACCTTTATACTTTAATACACATTTACAAGGGTAATTGAGGTAAAACGAGGCCCCTATTGCTAGGGCCTCTTTTCTAATAGCCAAAAATGCTCTTCTTCTTTCTTGAGTTTCCTTAGTAACATCCATGTACATCCAAATTTTTTGTCCATAAAACAACTCTTGTGAGTTCCTGAAAAATAAACGCTTGACAGCTTCCAAATCTTGTTCAAATATAAAGGAAATAATAAGTGTCATTCTTTCGGATTCTTCAGTAAGAGAAGTCTCTAAGATCTCAGACAGATTCAAATTATTTTCATCACGTTTTTGAAGTATATTCCCTTGCCCCAGATCTGAATCTTTTTTTTTCTTATTTGGTATATAATAAACACGATTTATTGGGGGAATCAGATCTGGAGAGTATTTCAGAACTTCAATAAGGTACCTTTTAAAAGCATCAAGAGGAGATATCCCAGATGACTTAGGAAAGTTCAAACAACATAAATTGAGTCGTCGATTATAATTTTCAGTTTTTTCAATTTTTCTATGCAGAATAATATTATCCTTAATTATCGCCTCTGAAGTATCCCGAGTCTTATTGACTTCTGATTTTAAATCCGATATTTGAGTCTTAAAGTCAGTTTTAATTTCACCTAACGATTTGGTTAAAGTTCCAACGGTACTCACAAGTGTTGCAATTTCCTCAGACGAGTTAGTCAGTTTGGCATCAAGTTGTTGGAGAGCCATCCAAATGCTGTCTAATGTAACCTGCTTTGGTTTCTAAAGAGGTTTTATTCTTCGAGTCTGCTGGTCAGACGCCAGCAGACCTCCTCGTTCACGGGAGCGTCTGTCGTCGACTTCCGACTCGGAGATCCTCCCCCTAGATGGAGTGCTGTCAGGCGGAGGCAGTGGATTGAGTTCCGGGGGCGATAAGGTGACATCCAATCCCAAGTCTCTCAGCTCTCCTTCCAGAGAGACAGCGGGCTGCACCCCGGATGGTAGGTCAGGCGTTCTCACGGTGAACTTTTCAATAGTTTGCTGCAGTGGTGTACCTAGGGTAGTTGACACCCGGGGCCGGTCATTTTTTAAACCCCCCCCCCCCCCCCCCCCCAAATCCAGTACTAGGCATGCCGAGAATACAAAACACTCAGGACCTATAGAGCGATTCTACCATACCATAAGCAGTCATTTCTACGAGTCACACAAGGAAAAGGAAAGCATCTTAAACACTACAGTGAGCACTAGAACATCAATTCACCTATTGTAAAACGAAACCAGACAGAATAGTACAGATCGTAGATCCTGCACAGTCAATGCCAACTGAAAGCCATGTCTTTTTCACAAACACAGATACACCCTAATCCACTATAGAATAAGTAATCATAAACTTTCTATTTAGACAAAAATTAAACTGAACCCCCCAATGCCAGACTCTGCATACAATGCAACACCACAGAAACAGAAACTGTCCCCTAGTACTGTGCAAAATATAAAGACAGCAGATGTAAATTTGAAAAAAAACTAACAAGTACCAATCACCACTTTACAAATTAACAAATAGAAATAAAACAAATATAGAAAGTAAAATAATACCATTTTATTGGACAAAACCTCCGTCCTCGGGTCAGTACAGTATAGTGCTGTTACAGTATCCTATCCTGACCTGAGGAAGGGGGTTTTGTTCTCCGAAAGTTAGTCAAAATGTATTAAAATTAGTCCAATAAAAAGATTGCCTTATTTACATGTTCTATTATAAACATTTAACACATCTACAATACTTTATCCTAAAGCAAAAAAAAATAAAAAAAATATATTTTATTTACAGTTTGTTGTCTCTGGTTTCTGCTTTCCTCATCTTCTTTTCACCGTCTTCCTTCCATCCAGCATCTGTCTTCACTCTCTCTCTCTCTCTCTGCCATCCAGTGTCTGCCGTCTCTGCAGTCCCTTCCATCCACTGCCTGCCCTTTCTCTCTGCCCCTTCAATCCACCATTTGCCCTCCCTCTCCCATCCATCCAGGGTCTGCCCTCCCTCTCGCTTCCCCTTCCATCTAGGATCTGTCCCCTCTCTCTCTCTCTGCCCCTTTTTTCAGCCCCCAGTTCCAGCCCCCTTCTCCCCTCTGAACACCCCCACCCCAGTCCCCTTCTCCCCTCCCCTTCTCCTGTCTGAGACCCCCACCACAGTCCCCTTCTCCCCTCCCCTGTCTGAGACCCCCACCCGTCCCCTTCTCTCCTCTGAACACCCCCACCCCAGTCCCCTTCTCCCCTCTGAGATCCCCACCCCAGTCCCCTTCTCCCCTCCCCTGTCTGAGATCCCCACCCCAGTCCCCTTCTCCCCTCTGAACACCCCCACCCCAGTCCCCTTCTCCCCTCCCCTTTTCCCCTCTGAACACCCCCACCCCAGTCCCCTTCTCCCCTCTGAGATCCCCATCCCAGTCCCCTTCTCCCCTCTGAAGACCCCCACCCCAGTCCCCTTCTCCCCTCCCCTTCCCCCGTCTGAGACCCCCACCCCAGTCCCCTTCTCCCCTCCCCTTTTCCCCTCTGAACACCCCCACCCCAGTCCCCTTCTCCCCTCCCCTTATCCCCTCTGAACACCCCCACCCCAGTCCCCTTCTCCCCTCCCCTTCCCTTCTCCCCTCTGAGATCCCCACCCCAGTCCCCTTCTCCCCTCCCCTGTCTGAGACCCCCACCCCAGTCCCCTTCTCCCCTCTGAACACCCCCACCCCAGTCCCTTTCGCCCCTCTCCTTCCCCACCTCAGTCCCGTTAAAACCGGCGAAGCAGCGTCGCAGGCAGCGCCTCGTGCCCTGCTTGTAAAAAAAAAAAATCAAATCTCCTTCCTTCTCCTTCTCCTCGACGTCGACTCGGGCCTTCCAATCAAATTGATTGGAAGGCCCGAGTCGACGTCAAGACGAGGAGGAGGAGAAGGAAGGAGATTTGATTTTTTTTTACAAGCAGGGCACGAGGCGCTGCCTGCGACGCTGCTTCGCCGTTTTTTTTGATGTGCGGCACTGCGGGAACGGCCACGGGAGGCGGCGGGAGCGGAGCACCCCCCACCCACTGGCACCCGGGACAGACCGCCCCCACCGCCCACCCCTTGGTACGCCACTGGTTTGCTGCAAGGGAGAAGAGGTTCGTGTCGATGAGGCTCCGACCCTAACCGCTCCTTTTCTTTTAGTATGCGGTATTTTTTTAAAAAGAAAAACCTTTAAATATCCCCGCAAACTCAGAGCAGTCTCACCCGCGATCACTACGTGCCGCCATCTTGAAATCCCTTTCCATCATCGATTTACACGTCGTCTTCGCTACCTTGACCTCTCCTCCCTTTAAATCAGTGTTGATTGCATGATCTTTTTGAGTATCGAGCCTAGGCGCATATAGAGGTGCCTCTACCCTGGTAGGAAAGACATGATAGAGTTATCGTAATATATCTAAGGTAGACATGCGCATGAGATGAGTCTTAATCTACAGATTTACAAGCCAGATGGGACATACGGGTAGTTTTAATTATAATTTACATACTCATATGGGAGCTTATAAATTTACCACAGAGTATAAATGCATAAAAGTAGGTGCTTGGAACACATAACACCTACTTTCTTTGCAAAACATACGTAGGAATTCTCTGAGTGGAGTATGGATGAGAGATGGCATCAGCAACTATCAATATCAGTATCAATAATACTCTTATAAACTGCAATTCCCACCAAAAAGGGTTCAGAGTAAAATACTATAAACAATCTAAAGGAAAAAATAATTTGCTGAAAATACAAATATAACAAAAGCTTAAGAACCATAAAATTATACTTTTTTAAGCAGCCAAGTTTTGACTTTTTTTTTTTTTTTTTTTTTTTTTATTTCAAGTAATCTCGCTCCAGTCATATGTAAAAAGGAAAAGCTGTTTTTCTGGTGCCATTTACCATAGATGTTGTACAGTTGTGGGGAGGCCCACAATCCTCAAAACTATTGCAGCGGCTACGATTCTCCTGTTCCTTGAGCTGATCCTGTAAGCTCTTAGCCGCTTGCAGTGCTTCCACCTGTTCTTCCGACAACCTATGTTCCACTTCAGTGATTCATTGGCCATGAGTATCATACCTTTCCTTTAACTCATCCACAGCAGACTGTAGTTTGTTAAGCTTGGCCTCTAGGGCCGCTGCTACTGAGAGGGAGATCTCCTGCACCCACTCCCCTCTGGCATGGTAAACATCGCTGGGGACTGGTGTTCCACCATCTTGAAAGGGTTAGGCTGCGGCTTCTCACATGGTGTCCTAGAATGTTTTGTTGGCATGCTGCGGCTTGCGGCTTTGTATATCACCTTTCAAATAATGTACTAGTCGGTAAGTACATGCTATGATATGTCTAGATAAAAGCTGTTGTGTGGGGATTACTGTAGGAGCTTCACTTTTCCGCGTCTTAACTAGGTGAGCAGCATCACATGACACCCCCCCCCCCCCCCCCCCCATCCATTCTAGGCTCCTGGGTCTGTGTTTTACCTAATGTCGGTGGAGCCTTAAAAATGCCGTTTCCTCTCTTGAGCCTTTTCAGTAGGTACCCAATAGTTATGCCCAGGGCGGTCATGATGATAATCTAAGTGCCTTTAGCACTGCTGCTTGCTAGTAGACTTTTAGAATAGGGAGGCCCCCACTCCCCCTTGAGCTATTAGCTGCGTTAATTTACAGAGTCCTACTCTGGGCCTTTTTCCCTGTCACAGAAAGTGTATCAACATTTTAGTCCATCTAGTAAAAAATGCCTGCAAGAGTACAATAGGCAACTGTGCACTCTGGGAGGGATCATCATTTTTACAGTAGCCACTTGTCCTCGCCAGGAAAGTGTCAATTCCCCCCAATTCTCCAGATCGTGCTGCACTTTCACTGGGAGGGGGGCATAGTTAAGTGCATATAGGTCCTCCAATTCATCTGTCAATTGAATCCCTAAATATCTGAACAATTGAGTTGCCAACTGAAAGGAAAAGAGGAATCCAAATTCCTCCTCAGGGGTCAGCACTTTCCCCGGTACTTTTATAAAATCTACACAGATGATATTCAATTTTTCTTTCCTATTTTTTAATCTTTTGATAAATCTGTTGAATTTTGAGAATTTGTTTACAGACAGTAAATAATTGGATGAAGGCGAACAGTTTGAAACTGAATGTTTCAAAGTCACAGGTATTAATACTCTCAGATTTTCTTATGAGTTTTAAGTTGAGGGATGATATCATTCAGATTCAACAAGAGATCATATACTTAGGTATTTTGGTTGATTCTACTTTGTCTTTTCAATCACAAAAATGTTGGTAACAAAAAAAAAATTTAAGTTAAAAATGCTAAAGGATTTGTTGTCAAACTCAAACTTTTACAACTGTGCTGTAATGTTTGTTGTCCCTTCTATTTGTTTATTGTAATTCTCTTTTTTTGGGGGGGGGGGGGGATTATCATATTTATTGAAAACCTTTGCAGACTGCACAAAATGTGGCAGGTCATCTTATTTCTGGATTTCTAGATTTGAGCATCTTTCTTCAGTATTACAAGACCTTCGGTGGTTACCTTTGAAATGGAAGGTTCAATTTAAGGTTTTGTGTTTGATTTACAGGGCCATGAATAGGGATATTTCGATTCCTTTAGCTAATGTGTTGAGGGTTTATTGTCCACCTTGTCCTTTAAGATCCGTAGATAAAATGTTATTAAATGTTCTCTCTCATAAATAGATCGTATTGGAAGACATTAGATCAAAGATCATCTGTGTGGAAGGTGCACGACTTTAGAACAATCTTCCTGTTGAATTATAAAAAATGAAGAATTACCTTCAGTTCAGGAAATACTTAAAGCTTACTTTTTTCTTAGGCCTTTAGTTAAGGAGTATTATGGATCGCTGTATTAATGTACTGTACTTATCTTTTTGTTTAGTTTGTCTTATGTTAGTAATTTTTATTGAATTGTGAATGTTTTGTTGAATACCACTTAGAATTTTGGGTAATATGTTTTTTTTTTTTTAAGTCATGGAAGGGGGGTTACATTAGATACCAAGTTTTTTACAGTCCACGTCAGGGCTGGACTTGAGGAAGAGGGAGGAAGTGCGCCACTATTTTTCTGTTTTGTCTGGTGCAGAAACTATGCTGGTGGTTTGCTTCTTTTCTGTTTTTTTTTTTTTTTTTTTTTTTTATGTCACCCTACCTGTCGCTGCATGAGCCAGGCACTGCTCACGCGCTGACAGGAAGGGGGATGTTTTTCAGTGAGCACTGAGCGGTGAATTATTGCTGTGATTTTAATGTGGCAGTAATTTGCATACACATTGAATACTACATTCACAGGCAATTTTTTTGCCGAAGCTTGCAGTCGAAACCTCACGGTCAGCTGCTGTACTGCATGTCTTTCTGCATCGCTCCCAAGGACTGTACAGTGTGTTATTATTTTAGATGGAGATTTTTTTTTAATATCTTTATTGCCACCAAACAGGAAACTTACATTACATTATACCTCAGGTGATCCACAAAACTTATATACAATATGTTTGTCAATATTGCTCACATTCTTTCCAACATTCAAGCATAGAATTCTGCACTTCCCCTATAGGGTAGATGTCTGCTTTTTCCTCTTGGTGTCCTTTTATATTGTTTATGTTTCCCTCCCCTTCCTTTCCCTTCCCCGCCTATCTCCCCCCCCCCCCCCCCCCTCTATATCTCCCTTCTCCTTCTCCAGGTGCCGTCCCAACATTCCTAGCTTTCAAGCATTGGAAGCTGTTGGAGGATCCCCTTGGTCATATAGCTGAGAATACATTTTCCAAATTTCTCGATATGCCTTATGACTGCCCGTAGGTTTCAGCGTGTGCTGTAACTCTACCCATGCTGCCATTTCTTTCATCAAATGGTGCCATGTCTGGTTTGGTGGCGGCAGCAACTCTGCCCAAAACTGCAAAATACATTTTTTGACCAGGAGGGGCGCCAAAAGAATGAATCTACTCTGTGCTTCCGACAATCCCTCTTCCCTTAATTGTTGTATCCCTCCCATCAGCAACACTCTAAAGGACCACTCAAACGGTCTTCCTATATCTGTTTCCATGGTTTCCAA